>NC_143416.1:15550204-15877908 GCF_059467195.1 Physcomitrium patens
TATTTGTTGGAGCAGAGGGCGTAGAAGCAAGCGCAGCAGCCATGGCCGGCAAGGGTGAGGGTCCTGCCATCGGTATCGATCTTGGCACCACGTACAGCTGCGTGGGTGTGTGGCAGCACGATCGTGTGGAGATTATCGCAAATGACCAGGGTAACAGGACCACGCCCAGTTATGTTGCCTTCACCGACACGGAGCGTCTCATTGGTGACGCCGCCAAGAACCAAGTGGCCATGAACCCCACCAACACTGTATTCGGTAAGTGGCTTGCCGCTCTCCCCCCCCCCTTTTTTTTTTTTTTTTTTTTTTTTTGTTTTTTTTGAAGTATCAATTGTCTAGAGCTGACTGTTTTCAAGATGGGGACTTGTGAGTTTGCCCGCGAGTCATGACTTGCGTCAGTGTTGCATGGTTCAGAGGTTAGCGTTCTCGGGTTGACAGATGTTTAGATCTGGCCGAACATGGTCTTAGTTTTTTTCGTTCTAAGCTTCTCAAGGTCAAAAAATTAGAATGTTGCATGAAATGAATATTCACGCTCACTTTAGCTCCGCGGGTGATGTGGCTACCATACGTCGCACGAAATGTCGGCATTTTATCCTGTTGGAAGTGACGTAGATTTTGTATATGTGGAGCTGTTCGTCCTCCGAAACCAGTAGGTAGTGTGCACGTGGGTATGAGATTTAGCGTGATGATTTTATTCATAGATTTAACCATACGCTAACATATTGATATCTTTGCAGATGCGAAGAGGCTCATTGGAAGGCGTTTTAGCGATGCCTCAGTCCAGAGTGACATGAAGCTATGGCCTTTCAAGATCACCCCAGGACCGGGAGAAAAGCCCATGATCAGCGTGATGTACAAGGGTGAGGAGAAGACATTCGCCGCTGAGGAGGTGTCCTCCATGGTGCTCATTAAGATGAAAGAAATCGCTGAGGCTTACCTTGGTTCGACTGTGAAGAACGCAGTGGTGACTGTCCCTGCTTACTTTAATGATTCGCAAAGACAGGCAACCAAGGATGCCGGGGTGATTGCCGGTTTGAACGTGTTGCGTATTATCAACGAACCAACCGCTGCTGCCATCGCCTACGGTTTGGACAAGAAGGCTACCTCTGTAGGTGAGAAGAACGTCCTTATCTTCGACCTAGGGGGCGGTACCTTCGATGTGTCTATTCTGACCATTGAGGAAGGTATCTTCGAGGTTAAGGCTACTGCCGGAGATACTCACTTGGGAGGGGAGGACTTCGATAACCGGATGGTGAACCATTTTGTTCAGGAGTTCAAGCGGAAGTACAAGAAGGATATCAGCAGTAACCCCCGTGCTCTTAGGAGGCTGAGGACCGCCGCGGAAAGGGCGAAGAGGACCCTTTCATCGACTGCTCAAACCACTATCGAGATTGACTCGCTGTACGAGGGTGTCGACTTTTACTCTACCATCACCCGTGCTCGATTTGAGGAATTGAACATGGACATGTTCAGGAAGTGCATGGAGCCGGTGGAGAAGTCCTTGAGAGACGCAAAAATGGACAAGTCTTCCATCCACGATGTTGTGTTGGTTGGAGGGTCCACCCGTATTCCCAAGGTGCAACAGCTGCTTCAGGACTTCTTCAACGGGAAGGAGTTGTGCAAGTCTATTAACCCTGACGAAGCCGTGGCCTACGGTGCAGCTGTCCAGGCTGCTATTTTGTCTGGAGAGGGCAACGAGAAGGTCCAGGACCTTCTACTATTGGATGTTACCCCCCTGTCCTTGGGACTCGAGACGGCAGGAGGTGTAATGACGGTGTTGATTGCCAGGAACACGACTATTCCCACCAAGAAGGAGCAGGTCTTCTCTACCTACTCAGACAACCAGCCAGGAGTGTTGATCCAGGTGTACGAGGGAGAGAGGGCACGGACCAGGGACAACAACTTGCTCGGAAAGTTTGAGCTTTCCGGAATTCCCCCTGCCCCGCGTGGTGTGCCCCAGATCACCGTGTGCTTCGATATTGATGCCAACGGTATCTTGAACGTGTCTGCCGAGGACAAGACGACGGGCCAGAAGAATAAGATCACCATCACCAACGACAAGGGTCGTTTGTCGAAGGACGAGATTGAGAAGATGGTGCAGGAGGCTGAGAAGTACAAGTCTGAAGACGAGGACCACAAGAAGAAGATCGAGGCAAAGAACGGACTGGAGAACTACGCCTACAACATGAGGAACACTATCAAGGACGAGAAGATTGCGTCGAACTTGGATGCCGCCGACAAGAAGAAGATTGAGGAGGCTGTGGAGGCTGCCATCCAGTGGTTGGACCAGAACCAGTTGGCAGAGAGCGACGAGTTCGATGACAAGATGAAGGAATTGGAGGGTATCTGCAACCCCATCATCGCCAGAATGTACCAGGGAGGTGCAGGAGGTGAGGGTGCTCCTCCATCCTACGGAGGAAGCGACTCACCCCCATCCGGTGCTGGCCCAAAGATCGAGGAGGTCGACTAAATGGAATACGCAAATACCCTAATTTTTTGATTGTGAGTTGGTTCTGTGTGGGATTGTACACTTGACAATTTTTTCGGTCAATTCTTGCATAAGAGACAGGAACGCCTCTCATTGTCGAGAGGCGGGTGTAGACCCAGATTCAAATTTCATTTTTTCTCCTGAAACAATTTATAATTGAATTGGTTAATGAGAACCGAAATCTCCTTGATTCGTTAATATGTAAAGTGAGCCCTGAGATGGAATTGATGGTATATCTGCGGACGTAAAGATGTGTTACACACATGTGTGCACAAATAGCAGTCCCAAATAAATTATAAACTATGATCATTACAACGTAATGCCCCAATATAGTAGAAATACACTTTAAATTCAATATTAATGATATTAAACGTCGCTTAACTAGCCTGAAAATATCACCTCAACTAAATGGCATTTCTTCTAGCTAGAATTTCCTTGCACCAACTCAACACTTTCAGATAATTATTAGCCATACTTGCCACTAGCCAAAACACCTTCTCCATTCTATTAGAAAAGTGACCATACATCAATGCAGCAAACCTCTTTGTCGGCATAGAAAACATTGTGTGTATCGTGGTAACAAATCGTAATCATACACCCTGACTACAGTAATTGCCTCATAAACACAGTCAAAACAGTACATCAAATGTGTACAGTAACAGTTTCGAAAAGCAAACCTCTTCTTATTTGTAAGTTTTTGAGAAACTGTCTTTCCAATTTTAGTATGGCAAGATTGGAACAATTTTGATAAACCTTTAAAAAAATTTAAGACATCTTCTAACCTTGCAACAGTTTCATATTAAAGGTTTACTTGTTTACTAACATCCTTGATTTAGATATAACAAAAAGCTTACAATCATCCAATGTCTATGCAAACTTTGAATTAAGTGGGATACATCAAACTAATGAAACAAACATTGCTAACTGTTAGCCTTCAATAAACTTAGATGGCTTTATGTATTTATAAATCTTGCCATACTAAAATTCAACATGTTTTTGCAAAGAATAAATTAGGACCAAAATACAACTCCTTAGGCATCAAAGATCTTAAACTATTCAACTACAAAAAAGATGTCACCATATACCTATAATTGCTTCACACACTACTAAACTAAATACAAAGTATTTTTCAATTGTGGCAACAAAAAGCCACATGAAACTCAGACCATCTAATTTTGATGACAACACTGACGTTATAGAATATTGTTTCAAATGTAGGACATTGTAGGCTAAGATCACCACGTCCGAGAAAAAAATTGGCAAAACAAAGAATTAGGTAGAATAGTGAGTCAATACAAGGCACTATCTAAGACTGCAAGGATAATTGACATGGGTAGGATATTCTTCTATATCTCTACATTGAAATTTAGGAAAACAAATGTAAACATGGTAGGATTTTAATAAGAAGAGTAGTATGATGATGTAGTAGAGGCACCACTTGGATCACAATGACAACCCCATGTACATTGAACTGCAAAACATATGGGAATTGATGGTCATAATGGTTGCATTATTGTGTCAAATGTGCATATATTCTCTAGGCACGAGTGTCACAATGCATAGACTATCAACATTCAATGTGGACATCAATAGTAGTGGGGTTGCAAAGGCAGTGTATAATAAGAAGCATAATTAGGTGCTGAGGCAAAGTCATTAGATATTAAGAGGATACTCATATTGAGAGTGTATGAGTTACTACACTAGAGAAGAGTACTTTGTCTTATCAAATGTGGTGGAAGCATCAATCATGAGGCATGACGCGGATTAAAGCAAACATCACCAAGTGGAGCATAAGGAGAAGAGACGAGCTCTTTTGTAGGCAAGGACATGTAGGTTCAAATGAAGATGACTTTGCTAATGACACAACCTAGGCAAACAAGTATTATGGTTCAAGACTTATGAAAAGAGTGAGTATATGTTTTAAGTAGAAGCCTAGGATCCAAAATACATCCTATCAACTTAATAATGTATATCAAAAATAATACAAAATCCAAGTGTTAATTTTGGATGTGAAACCTTGTTTGAATGTGAATGCTGCATGGTGGCTTGATGTAAGTTCCGGTTGCCTACAACCTATTCCTTCAATCTTGATAATTTGCCAACAAACAAGGAGATCCATGAACTTGGGAATCTCAATGAGATTGTAAATTGGCAACAAGAGAGAAGAACATGAGAAGAAATTAATGCCACTCTTAAAAGGCAATAAGGGATCTCTTTGGGATTGATCTCCTTTACCCTTTTTGAAAGACATAAAAAAAAAATAAAAGATAGTTGATAATGATCATAATTCACTCGCACTCCTCTAAATATCTCCACTTTGGCCATGTCCCAATCCAATTTTTTAATAATAAAGTTTTATTTTATTTTATAGTTTATACTTAATCAGATGATAATCATTATTGCTTTAGGAGTTAAATTGATACTTAAAGCCTTTATATTGGACTAAATATATATTTTTTCTATTCTAAGTTTTTAAACTTGGATTACATAACTATTTAAAAGAAATTTGAGATATGCTTTTTTAACTAGGCCCAGAAAATCAGTCTTTTGAAAATGGACTTTAGGAAAAGAAACTGTAAAAACAAAATGGCAAAAGATACCAAATACAATCTTCTAATAAATATATATTTAATACCAAATTAATCCCTAAAATAGAAATATGGTTAAGATTAATTTTTTTTGATTTTTCTTAAAATAATTACTTCTAAATTTAAGAGCATAGATGTTAAATTAAAGATATTTAGTATATATAAAATTTATTATATACAATTTGGAATAAAATTTGTTTAATTTATTAAATATAATATTAATAATATAACTATTTATGTTACTAAAATCATCTAAAAATAAATAAAAATTATTAAGGATAGAACTTTTTTTTTTTTTTTTTTTTTTTTTTTTTTTTAAAGTAAGACATTTAATAAATTTCTGCAATAATAACAATTAAAAATGGTTTATTTACATTCATCTTTATATTTAGATTTCATTTTTTAATTTAGTTAAGAAAAAAAAAGATGTGAATTTATTTTCTTTAGCTATTGAAAGAACCTAAAGCATATACACATTAATAAAAACTAATTTATCTTTAGAAAGGCGTCTGATGAAATTTCTTAAAGACTTACTAGTAGACCAAGATGCCATTGGTTAAGTCTTCTCTTCATATTGCAAGATTATTAGATAACCAAGATTCTATTTTTTCCTTTTTTTAGATTATTAAATACTTATAATTAGATTCTATTGAATTTTGATGATAAGACTTGTTAAGTCTTTAAATAAAAATGCGAAAAAATTCAAAGGCTAGTAAAAAAATATTTATTTCAAATATATGATTTATCAATATAATGGACCAAGTTGTTACATATTTAATTTCATCATAGTTTAAAATTTTCAAAAAATAAATTAGAGCTAAAAAAGCTAACCTCAATATATATTATATGATAAGAAGTAAATTTTATTGCAATAAATTTATGAAAATAAAAATTAAAAGTAGTACATCTAATTCATATTTATATGTGTGTGTGTGTTTTTTTTTTTTTTTTTTTTTTTTTTTTCTAATTTTTTTATATAATAAAAATTATGTTTTTTTATAAAATTCAAAAACAAGTAATAAAAAATATGAGCAGAAATAGGAATGTAATAGATGGCAAATTGTAATGGCAATAACAAAAAATATGGTAGCATTCACAATATTTTAAAATAATATTTCTTTTTGAAATAATTTTTAATGAAAGAAACCATTGGCTTTATAATTATTAATCATATTTAAATTGGTATTCACAACAATGCTCCAAAAATTACAAAAAAACTCCAAAATTGTCTAATATTTTTATTATACTTAGTCTTTACAAAATTTTGATTGAACTTTCTAAATGTTTTAATTCAAAAAGTTTTTTATATAATGAATAGGACCAAATTCTTGATACTTGAGATAGAGCCTATTGGTCTTTAAATTAGATAATTTAAATTATTTTATAATATCATTCTCAGTTGTAAGCTAAAATATAAAATAAAGAATTAAATTAATAGATCATTTCATATTATCACATTTCTTTCAAATCTACATAAAAATATATTATCTTAAGTTTTTTCTTATTTTCAATATAAATCATAATCTTGTCTATACTCATATTCTATCTTCTTAATTATTTCAGGAAATCTTTATGTATCTTCAATGAAAAAATAAAATTTCTAATTATAAAAATAATTAAAAAATAAGTTTTATGTACTTGCTTCATTTCTTGCCACACTTGTGAATGTATTAAATAATTATATTTTTAATTTTTAATTTTCAATTTTCTATCAATAATTTAAGAATTATTTTTCTATAATAAATCTATAACATATATTTATATTTTTTTATCTGATAAATATTAGATGCATAATATATGATAATTTATGAAAATATTGTCAATAATGATCTAAAATATTTTATTATTTATATGAAAACCAACTTTTGCCATTAAATCTTTTTAAATAAGAGAACTATGATTATAAATTCTACCTCACTTTATTCTTTTAGAATCTCTTAAATAATTTGAGTTTACACTTTAAAAGTAAGAACACTTTTTGCTAATTTTTTTATTTAATTCTTTAGTTATTTTACCACACAACTTTTATTGGTAAAAAACCAATATATACATTATATTTAGATTGGATATTATAAAATAACTATAAAATTTGTAAATTTTGATACATACTAAAAAATTTAAAAATAATATAAAATATCTAACTTCATAAGATTGGAATACTTATAAAAAATTAATTTTTTTAGTAAAATTCTTTTCAAATATTTTTTATTCATAATGGTTGATAATTACTTAGTTTTTTTTTTTTTTTTTTTAAATAAATAAATTGTTAAAAACTTATTTGACTATCTTAAAAAGAAATTTTCTCTCTATTATTAATAAGATAATATTTATTAGAATTAAATGCAAAGGTAAGTGTTTATGTTCAAATGAAAAGGTGGTGAAGGAATTGGCAATATGGTACCTAAAATGAAAGTGGGTTCTTTCATAATTCTAGATTATTTGATTGCTTTGGCTGTTCTCACGTACTTTATAGCTGATCCTATTAATTTTATCTCTTAGACTTCTTTGTATTTTTTTTCTCATAACTATAATTTGATTCTTTGGTGAAATATTTCTTGTCTCTAATTGTTTGTCATTTCACCTAATCTATCTAATTTTCCAAATATTTGATCAATCCTCTACATGTATTACATATCTTATAATTAATTTTCTATATGAGCATTCTATTATGCTTTTAGTGCTAATTCCAAAATCTGTGTTTGTTATTCTTGAGTATAGATTTTTGTATTAACGGGGCATTTAAAAAAGTAACTTGATTATTTTATATTAATGTAAGTAAGCCAATTACTACTTGGATCAATGTTGTATTAGCTAAATTTTAGTATGAAAATTTAATAGGCATTAGATTATGGATGAATTTTTAATTTAATTTTATAATAAAAATATGGTGATTAATTAATTTTTTAAAAAAACATTCTCAATTCTTTTATAATACTAAGTCTAAGTAATTCTATATTCTATAATTTATTAATCCTAACACCAACATCATATCAACCCTATAACTTCTATTTTCATAATTCTAAACTCTAAAATCTTATCAATTTTTAAATACTAAAATCCAAAAATCCTAAATTTTTTTGAAAAAAATCTAAAAAAATCCAAACCATATTCTAAATTCCAATTAGTGAATTGCAATCGAAATAGATCCTAATTAAGATATTATTTTAGCTTAAAATTATTTATTTATTTATTTGTTTATATTTATAATTATATATATGCTTTAATAAAATTTAAAGAGATCCAATTTACAAATTGATAAAAATGCATTAAATTTTCGGCTAATGTTATTTAACTTCTTGCTTTAAGTTTCATATATAATTTTAGTAGTTGATTTCTGTAATTCAACTGTTTATATTTAACAAAAACTTGTGTAATAATAGATTCTAATGTGTTCTATAAGCATCTCAAATTTTTCCTTTATCCTATTTGTAGCTCTCTAATTATTTAAGAAATTGCAACTAACTTTGAATTGTCTAATTTTTATATTTTTGTATATACAATCAAATTTCTTCCAATTGCAATGTCATGATAAATAAAAAAAATTAAAATAATATAAGATAATATAAATTTTGTCTTGCTTGTACAAATACATAATCACAATAATTTAATTGTAAACTAAGCTAAGTTTTTATGATTATCAAAGTTGATGTTTTAGATTATAAAGCTAGTTATTAGATTTCTATATAAATTTTGGATTAAAATTAAGATCTCAATCCAAAAAGGTACATAAACCAAATGTTGTAGAGTATAGAGATTAAACTAGCATCTTTCTTTTTGATTCTTATAAATGTAATTAAAAATAAAAAACGTCTTTTTTTCATGTCATGCCTATATCTCCAAATAACTAATGCATTTAACGCATTATTGTACAACTTGAAGGTCTTTAGAATTGTTTTCATAATTTTTTCATCAAAAACTATATGTAATATATTTCAATGCCTGAGATGTATCTTCTTAATTAAGCAAGATTGAAGCAAGAATAAGTATTAATTGTTAAATACAAACGCATTTTAATAATTAATTTTAATATTATTTATACAAATGCATTTTAATAATCTAGTATAGTAGATAAATAGATTAAACTAGGATTCAAAAATACAACAATGAATGCATTATTAAAAATATTTTCTTGACAATAAATTACATTTTTTCAATATAAATATTTAAAAAGATTATTATTATTATTATTATTATTATTATTCTTAATTGATTAATTTTAATAAATCATAATAAAGTGCATGTACATAGTAACTATATTTCGAAAATATATCAATTTCATCAAAATAAACATGCAGACTTTTTGCACATAGAATTGAATATGTATATAAGTATGTTGTGGATATATATATATATATATATATATACACACACACACATATACAAACAGAAAACAAAAATGAATGAAGTAGAGAATACAAGCTAAAATATGTATGTATTTATTGCAGTGATTACTTTTATAGAGTAAAATTATGCTTTTATTACCTATAAAAGTCACTTACACCACTAAAATCCATTATAAGCCACATCAATCCAAATGTCTCTAACTACTGTAAATCCTTTGTAAAGATTCTCAACCACCACCTCTAGTGATTACAATTTATTTTTCAATTAGCTTTTACATTTTACTCAAACTCCAAATGATTCCATATCCTCAGGAAGCACTGTAGTTTAAGATTATTCCTGTAAAGGGTATCTCCTCCATAGAACACAAGTATTTCTGGTATGACTGCAATTAGCTTCAATCATCAGGAAACATCTCCTCTTCACTGCATTATCTTGGTGCATTTTGAAAAAAACAAAAAACAAAAAACAAAAAAAACAACTCAGTGGCATCTAAAATCTTGCAATGAATGAAAGCAACGAACATTGAATTGACATGAAACACATCTGCACAGGATTCTATACACTAGTTCAGTGATTGGAATCAGAAATCGCTTAACACTTCACAAAATAAGAATTTCTCATGTTCGAGGCTGGAATCTCGACTACTTGGGAAACCTTAAACCTGGTCCTGTTGGGCTCGGCAGAGTTGCAAGACAAGAGCGACTTTGAACCACCCACATCACTCTCGTGGCGCCACTGTCCCCACGTTGCACCCAAACTCCTGCACAGCACTCTGAGAGATTCGCGTCCAGCTTCCCGCGAAGCCAGCCTCACCTGCTGACTCTGTGCTAGAGGTAACTTTTCAGTAAAATTAGCCAGCGCCATTCCTCACTTTTCCAGTGTCTGAATTCCAAGAGCATGCAGCACTGCTGGTTGTCATGTCTAGAACCATTTTCCTGCTCTGGAGGTGTGAAAAGTCACCATGTGCAAACGCTACATGCGTCCGCAGCTGTCGCACGCAACGTTCGGATACATGAAGCAGTTGTAGCAAACTGTAGGATGGTGCAGGTAGTAGGGGTTTGTGATGAAGGGGGGGCAGAGCACAATGCAGGGTGGTGGCCATGGCACCATAACACTCGACGGGCAGCGGCAAGACTCTGGGTTGGGAGAATTTGGTTCAGGTTCAGCCTTGGGCTCCAAAATCTTGGCCTTCTTTCCAACGGCCTTCTTCAGCGCTTTCAGCAGTTTCTTGTGGTCGGGTCCTCCACTAGGACATTCATACACCGTCAGCCTGTTATTGGGCCTGTCAATTGTGTATTCGAACACCTCTGCATGACATTCACAAAACTAGTTAGCCCACACAATGGTTCGCATCCACTCCACGGTTTGCGCAACCAGATGTGCCTGTTCGTGAGTCTATGGTGGTGTCTCCTGGATTCCTCTAGCTGCGTAGTTTAAAACCATGAGAGTTCATGCGCGTCTAGTGTTCTTCGCAATCACTCACCGCACATACCGTACACTGCTTCTCTCACTTTTTGCTCGCATACAGAGCAGCACATTTGCACTTCCACCTCCAGTTTCTGCACGGAGCTCCATGTATGTCAGTTTGTAGCTTTCGTTCCACTGTGGAATTGCTCGCGGTTGACACTGGTACTCGGTGTTCTACCTAGACAACGCCATTCACAGTTCTGACCACGAATGGACTTGTTCATCAATCTCAGGCCCAAGACAGACGCCTAGAGGTAAGCAGGAAAGTTGTGGACCAGAACAAACCTTCAATTTTGCAACCTCCGTGGCGACCGGCCATTCATGATGCTGCTTGGCCCACGCCGGTACGTCCTTTATGTCTTTGGCATACACGGGCTGCACAACTCAGACATAGGAGGATTAGTATGGAAGTAGGTCTGTAATCTAAACAGCAGGCAAGATTGTCTGTAGGTAGAATTTCATGCTTTCTAAAGGTCTCGCGGGTCGGGTGCAATTTTCAAATGGTACAGAAGCCGTTGTATTCGAATCGATCAGAGCTTCTGAACGTTTCATCTTGCTGTGCTTCTCATTAGGAACTTTGAATTAGTAAGCTTTGCCTGACTTATGACGAATCTGAAGCCATTCTAGGTTGTGCTAACCTGGCCAGGGCAAGGCCCGCAAGGGCAGTCCATGTTGATGGAGGTGCCGCATAACTCACACATTGGAGGTTGATTGGAATTGGCCAAAACGTGCCCTCCGCCTCACTTTTCCGGCTTGGTATACAGTAGAGATGAGAAGTAGCAAAGTAGAATGCCCGAGTAGCGAAGAAATGAGAGCAGGTGATGTGACGAAAGGGACCTGAAACCAGCAAGCTGCAATCTAGTTAACAACGGCGTCAGAAGAAAGTCTGAAGATGACTGGGAATGATAGAGGTGAACATGTAGATGTCCGAGCAAAATCTTTGGAGCCAAATAGTATTATGGCAATGAGTGATCAGTCCCGACCAGATAGAGTCTAGCGCGTAAAGCCTTGGGAACAAGATGACACTCTGGGATTGTGTCCTGTGCCACAACCAGATGCTTGCTTAAATAAGGTATTGCCCGAAGCCGCGTAGATTGTGTCCGGGATCACGGGTGCAGACTAAATTTGGGCCGAAGAAGGAGCGCAGATGCTGGCTAATGATTGGTAACACAGAGAGTGAGGTTGGCTGGTGGGGGTGGGAATCGAATCTTTCACGGAGCCCTGTGAGCTTCTGTTCCCCAATAAACTTTTACCCCCCAAGCCCCTCCTCATGATCGGTAGTGTGCTTCACTGCTTCCGTCATCTCTGACACAGTTGATGGAAAGAGCGAGACCACAAGTGGCCTAGGCTGACCTTGTGAGTATCTGTAGTAGATTGGGTGGGTTGACTTCCTTCGTCTCCATGTAACTATCCCTTTAGTGTTCCATGATTTTTCACATGTTTTACCACTACCGAAGAAATGACTGCTGAGTATTCATATTCAATTGACATCAATTTCGAGGGTTCAGATCCAAGACATGGTAATGAGGTGATTTGAGAGCTAATGGTGGAGTAAGAGCAAGAAGATTTTATGATTTTCGTAAAGCTTTGAGTAATCTTGTGTTTCCATTGCCACAAGTTGGGGGTTGAATGGTGAAGGGCAAGGCATGATCGAAATCAGATAATCCTCGAGAGCCAAGCACCACAATAGGTTGGAAAGAGACTTGGAAAGTTGCACATCCTTTGTTGCAAAACCCTTCGCAACCTTCATTGAAAGGCAAGAAAAGCCCAGTTGTGGGAGACTCACGAGTGGAATCTTCGACTGTTGCTGACTAGAAAACCATAAAATCATAAATTGCTGTAAGAACTACTTTGAGTTATCTTAAAGCAAAGAACTGGCGGTGAGTCCTTGCTCGAGCGTGAAAACAAGCTGGGCGATAAACTTGGTGGTATCATCTTCCACCGAGCGGGTCATGCAAAGTCATGTGCAACAAGGGTTCTGCACAAAGCAGGTGGGCTGTGCTGTGCGCTGATGAATGAGCACCATTTCTGATTGTTCTCTGCACCCATGGTACGCTCCAACCGTATCAATCCCACGAGCCTTCGGTAACACGGAAGTCGTCTCACAGACGCTGGAAAGCGTGACAGGATTCGCTCTTCAAATGAACTCCTTGGCGTCTTTCACCACTAATCTGCCAAATGGAAGAATCAACCAACAGTGTCAAAAAAAACAAACACTTATCGCACTGACTCGGGTTTGAATGGAAGCAGCTCAATAGTGAAAAGAGGTCCACTCACTTGTCGGAAATGAATTTGGTGTCTCTGTCAAGTTAACTCTTGTAGCCATCTCCTGTTCAGTGGGCCAATAATATCGCCATTTGTTGGTGAAGCATTCCAGTTCTATTCTTGTGTGAGGATGTGTATCTGTATGTCTATATATATATATATATATATAACTATGCATGCAATACAGACCTGAATATGTATTATTATTATCTTGATTGATTTGCAAACTCTAGGTTGATAAGAAATATGCTTGTTTGCAGACTTTTGTCTTTCTACAACTTGTTATTTGTGTGTATACATGTAGTGAAGTGTTTACAGTATTTCTTGGTGATTTTTAAAGATTTAGTCTGAAAACATAATTATGTTAGAAAAATTTACCGATTTTTTTTGAAGACGGCAACTTACAAAGAGAAATGAAAAGAACATAAATATGTCCCCTTTTTTGATACAAGTTTACATGCATGCCATTTAGAATTTTTATAAAATTTACCTAAAATTAATATAGATTTTATTTAAATTGAAAACATAATTTGCATCAATTTAGCATCTCTCTTACTTCAATAGAATTTTTAAATAAAGTAAACTTTTGTTTTGTTTTATTATCTTTTTAAACTTCAACACTTTATAAATTTTGATTATAAGGTATACATTTTTCTTCACATACCTCTTGTATATAACAAGGCTTATTATGCATTGGCTTTTAGGTGAAAAATTGGTTTACTTAGCTTCAAAACTTCGATTATAATATTTAGATCCAATTCAAAATTCTTTAATTTTTATATTAATATTAATATTATATTATTTTATTTTTATATTATTATTATTATTTATATTTTTTTAATATTTTTTAAAATTTTTTGTATTAATTTACATGGTATATGGATGTGTTATCTTTGAAAAAATTGTTTAGATTTTTGCCCTTGACATAGAATTCACAATGCATAATTATAGTTGAGAAGAAGTAATTTTTAAAAATATGATGCTAGTATCATTGATTTATGTATAAAAAAAATTAAATGATCTGTTTAAAAAAAAATTATGATATAAAATATTTAGATCTTATATAATTTCTTTATATATTTATAGATTTTGTATCAAAAAATAATTTTTTTAGTACCTTGTAAAAATCTCATTATTGGATAAAGTACAATAAAGTACAAAACATACAAAATAAAGATTTATATAAATAACAATAGAAGATTATGTATATGATTAAATAAAGTCACAAAAAGTAATAGTAAAAGTGAGTAGAAGAAAACTTCTTGGATTTATTATAGTTTTAATACACATTTAAGATAAATTTGAAGAAGCTATAAATAAAAAATAAAAACATTAAAATAAAAGACATGGACATATAAATTAATCCTAAAACACAAAAAAGGATAGACAATTTTTTCAACAAGATCCTCTAATCTAACCAACATAGATAATAATAATAATAATAATAATAAATTGAATAGAAATCACTCAAGACAATAGATTATTCTAATGTATGAATAAATCCTTAAAAATGGTCATATTAAGTACTTAAATTTGAAAGCATAAAATATGTGTTTTTATTTATTAATAAGATTAATTTCTAATAAAAAAATATTATAGAAGTAAATAAGAATAATCAAAATAGAAGACCAAATAGAAGAAATATTTATTAAATTTAGAAATATAAAATAAAAAAAAGAAATTTAATAATTTTATATATTTTTAAAGAATTTATTTTTAATATATATAATAAAAAATCTAAATGTAAAAAATTTGAGATTAATTATATAATAGAAAAATTATAAAAAAATTATAATACTTTAATGTTGTCTATACTTGTACATTAGCTAATAGCTATCATCTAAACTTCAGTACACTATCTTATAAACTTTAGATAATAGCTATTGGCAATAACTTCATACATTTTAATATACAAGTTCAAACATATTGAGCAATTGCTTACTATATGGACTTAATTGACAAAAACAATAAAAGGTTTTGGATGGCCCAACTAAAAGGTACATTTCTTGAAGGCTCTTGTTATCTTAAATCACATATACAATGAAGAATGTTAGTCTAATACTTCTACCAATTCTTTTTGTCTTGATTTTTAGAACCACCATATAGAATGGCATGATAAAAATCTTTTACTAGATATAAAGAATGAAAGGTCTATTTCTAATATAAAATTTTTAACTTATTATAGCATTTTAAAAAGATCATTAAATCACAACATCTACTTTTTTGGTTTTATTTGGTTACATAATACCTTTTTGTTAATGGTATCATATAATATGAAATCTAGCTTGAAACTATATTGGACACCTAGTTGTAGAAGGTGAAAAGAAAAATGCAACAACAAGATCTTAACATGTCTAATAGAATCTTGAAGAAACTCTAATTAAACCTTAATAAACCTAATCAAATTTTAACCAATTCAAAAGAAGTTTAATTTTTTTAAATTAAAGAGAAGCAAAGAAGTCCTAAATCAATCTTTAAAAAAAAATAATAAAGAAATCCTAAAAAAGTGGTAAAATAAAATATTTTAAGAAATACATATATATATATATATATATATATATATATATATATATATATATTTAAAAGAATATTAAAAATAAGAATATTAAAAAAATAACAAAGAAAATTTTAAAAGTACTAAAGAATGAAATCTAAGCAAACTCTAAATATATCTTGATTAAATCCTAATCAAACCTTAATGTAGTCCTAAAAAAATCCTAATAAAATTCTAATTAGATCCTAACCAAATCCTAACTAAATCCTAATCAAATTTAAGAAAATTTTAAATAAATTCTAATTAATTTCTATAGCCATTTTAAAATTTCAATAAATATTAATTAAACTATTGATGTCAATTAAAATTTTACCTATATTTCAATCCACAAGCAAATAAAAAGTATACAAATTTGAGAAAAAACAAACTAACAAATTGAAAAAATAATTCCTAAAACTCTTGGATACTTGCTGCCATCCTTCTCCAACTTGAATTTTTATCTCTTAGTAGCAATTTTTCCTTGTTGAACTATTTAATTACTCTATAAATTGATTGATGTATATGTAAATAAGTCTAAATTTATCTCACCAATTTTTGCTTTAATCAAACTAGTAGATTTTTTAAGATTACAAGAATCCTTGTTAATACTAAATTTCATATATTCAAGACTCTAACCTAATAAAACTCTTATATCTTTTAATCTAACTATTTGATTGACATCATATTTGTGAAAAATATTTATAACAAACACAATGAAAAATTCACAAAATTTCACCCATAAATTTACTATGCTATTTACACAATCTTCAAATTTGTAATCCCCTTTTTTATTTCTTTAAATCCAAACCTACTAAGTCCATCTCTCACTTTGAAAAGTCTTTTATAATTCAAGATGCCTTCACTCACTTCAAACCAATTCCTAAGTAATTTTTTTTTTGGTCTTCTTCCTAATTGTACTCTTCAAGTTAGTATTTTTGATTTATTTTTTATAAAATAAAACTTCTATAATATCATTAAAAAATATATATTTTAATATATTTATTTTTGACGTTGATAAAAACTCAAGTAATTATCTTGATAGAACAAAAAATATACACTATTCTATCTACAATGCAAAAAGATTACAAATATTTGATATTATTTTAAATTAGATATTATATAATAAATTACAAATAATGATAGATAATGTTATGGATATACCACTTGAATAGGATATGACTTCAAGAGTATAAAGAAATGAAATAAAAGAGATTCATTTTATATTATAAACAAGGAGCTACAACAAAATGCAAAAATAAGACTAGAAGACTCAAGTTGAGCCCTAAGAATTATGTTGTCAAGATTGATGATTCCTCATCTTTGGCTCATATATATACTAGGTATAAGGAAGCTACTTGAGACATTTTTTTTAATGCTTGGAGGTAAAGCAAGCCTCTAAAAATCTTCTACAACCATTTAAGATTCCTTAAAACCTTCTAAGACCTTCTAGAAGCTTCTTAGAATCTGTTAGAATCTATTAAAGACTTCTTAGAATCATTGAAAATCTTTTAGAACTTTCTAAAATCTTCTTCTAATACATAGCTATGACAAATAAAACAATTGGTCAAAAGAAAATTCTATCTATACTTATAATAGAGTAATATATTGATGGAATTTATATTTAATTTTTTTAATAACTATTTAGTCTTTTTAAAGTGAACATGCTACATCAAATAAATTTAGAAGTAGAAAGTGGCTATTTTTTAAGTTGCGGCAAATCTTTTATTTTTTAATATATTATTTATTCTTCTTGTTTTCTAAATATAAGATGTTATTCTTTGGCTCTTTTTAATAGAGCCAAAGACTAATACTAGAATGTTACTTTAATATTTCTAATTCTTTAACTTGAAAGGAATTCTTTCTTTTAAAAAATATATTTTAATGACACTCCAATCAAATAAAATTATTTTCGTCTTCTTTTTTTTTCTTTTTTTTTTTCATTTATTGCACAAGTTTAATTTAAATAATAATAATTAAATTATTTTATAATTAATAAAATATTAATCTATAAAATCTCCAAATTCTTTAGGATCAAATTTTGATATTATACATAGTGTAGAAGAATATATTATAATTTAAAGAAGAAGTTCTTTTACATTAGGTTCTTAATATATGTGAATTGTGTAATTCATAATCTAACAAGGATTCTATTTCTTTTTCAGTTCCATTAAAATTTAAGTAACTTTGTGTAGAAAAGAATAAAAATGATTAATTCTATTGATTAGCTCTAATTCTTTAATAAAGATGTAAAAAATTCCAAACACATTAACATTCGATCTAATTCTCTTGCAACAACTTTTTAATTGCCAAATTGTAACTCTTTAACTTTTATTTTTGTTCAAGTTTTCTTTTTATACCTTGTAATGTTTATTTCTTTTCTAACATTTTTCTAATATTTAAATTTTCCATTCTAAGATCAACATGGTTGTTGATATTTTATTGTACAAAGTATAAGCTTTGATTTAACCAATTGCATTGATTCAATTCAATTATATCATTTTAGTTGATTAGCTTGATATAATCAAATTAAAATTTTATTGAGTTTGTATATTAGGCAAATTTTTCTATCAACATTGTTTATTCCAAAATTATACAAGTTACAAGATTGTCAACAAAAATTATTGATGACCAACCTTGTATAAACATATTTATAAATATTTTCATCCACGTAATTACTTCCAAAGATTAACTTCAATGACAAAAATAGATTTTTTTTTTTTTTTTCATAACAAATGCTAATGTTTTTAAAGAATGCCAATCTTTTTATTTCAATATTATACTTTAACAATAAAATTCTTTTGTAATAGCAACACCTTAATCAATAAAATTAGTAAGTTACTTATAAAATTAATAAATAAAAATCCTTAACTACTAACCAAGGATTTAACTAATTCAACTAAGGTGCTTTAGCAAAACAACAAGAGAGAACTTTCTTAAAACAAGATCATCATAAATCCAAGAGTTTTACAATTAGAGGCCACCTTCTTTGTTTACTAAATACACAAAAGCAACACAAGTTTTGAAAAATCCAAAACTTGTTGGTTTGGATCCTACTATTGTTGTGTAGTAAAATACTGTGTCAAGGATTGCAAGAATGGTCTCTAAATTAAAATACTAGGTAGGGTTGTCTTGAAAAAATAACTAAAAATATTTTTTATAATAACTAGTCAGCAAGGTCTTATGGGGTTCTTGGCGGGTATCACTGGGTACAAAGAGGAGTTCTCAAGGGTATCTTTTGGATACAGTTGGCCGATCGGGTATCAAAGTATCTCCCGGGTAACAAAGCACTCAGATATCACTAGGTAACATGCAAGTATCAACAAAGGTACGCTCAACAGGAAAGCGTGGCGATGCCAAGCTATTCCTATGCATGGTGTGATCGATTAGTAGCGGGCGCAATCAAAGGCAGGGAGAGTAGTGTAGTATATAGCAACAAACCTTTTGCGAGGCAGTTAAGACGAACCAAAATGGAATCGCAGTAAAACAAAATATTACAAAGCAACAAAGCTGAGGTGGAATTGAGCAAGAATAGGGCGAGTGATTTACAAAGAGGTCTAGCAAGTGTGCGACGAAGAGTAAATTGAGCCGAAGTGATTTATAGCATATAGGGGTCTGAATTTATTGGGGAGAAAAGGGGAGGTGAATGACCATTGGCAAGCCTCGGAGAATGAAAAATGCTTAGAGAACAACAACAGCGAAGAAAAGGTGTTGCCGAAGGGGGAAGAGGAGGAGTGCAAGCAGCTCCAAAAGAGTCCCCCAAAAGAGCAAAGAAGAGGAGTGCAGGTGCGAGCTAGATGCAGAATTGACGAAGAAATTAGAGTTACGGCGGTGCAGAATATCAAGATACGAGAACAAGCGAAGGAGTAAGGAGAAGCAAATTCATGAGCGTCAACTCAATCACAGGAGGTGTGAACCGAGTGTGGCAATTAATGTTACCAAACAAAACTTCCAGCAACCGAAAGAGTAACCCAGAAGAAGATGGACATTGGGAACTGGGGTGTGTGGGAGCAATCAAAGCCGTGGTAAGTGTGCAAGGTGAAACTGGACTCATAAAAGGATGCTTGTAGAAGGTGAGAGCATCAACCAGAATCGGTTATAGAGGACCAAAAACATTGGAACCAGGAACAGCGAGTGTTCCGAGGAAACCAAATTTGGCGAGCTGTGAGAGAGGGATTGCCCGTAGCAAGAGCAATTCTGATGTGATTGAAATCTTTCGTTTTTTGTTTGAAACTTGCCACTCTCCAGTGAGCCTCAAGAGAGTCTACGGACAAGGCAAAGGAAAGTACTAGTAAAGAGAATAGAAGAATCACGAAAATACAAGTAAGAGCAAGTGAATTTAGGTAAAACATGTAGCAAATATATGTGTATGAGCATCACAGCAGAGTATGATACCAAATCCTAGTAGCATCATCAGTCATTCCTACTCCAATCATAAGGAAGTAGACACAATTGAATGCGAGGTTTTATTAGAAAGTTATTGTTTTAATAAAGAAAACTACTTTAAGGAGTATATGTCTTATATTACAGCCTTTACAGAATCATAATGATTCTACAAGCAATCATTATATGCAAGAAAGTTTGTCATTTGAATAATTATCACCACCAAATTTGGTAATGGCAACTTTCACCAACTTCTATTCATATTTTAAAACTTAAAAAAACAAGTTATTATAATTTATATAATATAATCATGAATATTAAAAAGGTCCTAGAGTCATTAACTTGCTACAAAAAAGGTTTTTAACAATGAAGAAGTTCATAATAAAGATTTGATGATAAAAAAACAAATATGGAAAACATATCAATTGTAAAGATATAAGACATTAAAGAGATTTAGCTTGCCATGCACAAAGCCAAATAGAAGGTCCAAAGAAGCATCCACATTTAGAATAAAACAGTTAATAAGAAAGTCAACTAGTAAAAAGATGGTTGATTCTATTTTTTAAGGTGGAAAAAAAAAAAAAAACAAAAAAAACAAAAACAAGACATTTCTTTTATTTGAGCAATTGCAAAATATCACACAACACTTCAAGGTAATCACCACCACCTTTAGTGATTGCAATTGCATAAAATGCAAATTTTAATTAGAATGAGGAATCCAACTACATCAATAGGAACCAAAGAAAAGAGGTCTTTTATATCAACATGTCACAAACATAAATACTATAGAAGATTATAAAACCTTCTAAGAATTTTCTACAATCTAATAGATCTTTTTAGTATCACAAGAAGTAGTTCTTGTTTATTTTAATATATTTTACATGCATCAATAAATATTTTGCCTAAAATTCTTTGATTTTTTTTAAAGCTATATCTTTTAATTTTAAAATATATATAATGAAACCTAAGTGAGTGATATTTTAATAAAATTTATATTAAATAATAATGCTATATACTGCCATAATTAAAAAAAAATTACAAGTCACACTTGTTAAATGGTTCCTTAAAATTTAAACCTAATTACATCAAATTAAATTTGAAGAAAAAATCTTGGTTATTTAATGGATGTGTGTTTACTTACATAATAATTTGAAAAATCCACTTGAATTAGTGTACTTGTCGAAGAAGCTATTTTACTTCTACATCTTTATTACCAATTGTTTTGAACACTTAACAGAATACTAAATAAAATCCTTCAAGCATTCCAACAAACAAGACAAGCGTGAAAAAAAAAAAAAAAAAAAAAAAAAAACTCGAGAAGAAGTAAATAAATAATTAAAACATTAATCTTATTAAAAAAATATTTATTTTCAATGCTAAAAACGTATGAATATGCATCCTTTGTTCTGGCCCTATAGCAATGCATCAATGCTGCTGTAAAGCATGCATGATACCTACAGGTGGATCCAAGATTCCCCTAATAAATCATGGAGGGTCAAAAGAGGAAGCTAACAAGTTTTTAACAAAGACTCCCAACGTATATTCATAGATCCACATACATTCCACCATTAAAATGTTGGATTACCGACATGTTGCAGCGATGAGGGGGGCCAAGTTAAAAAGGAGGTGAGATAGCATCATTCTTACCCACAAGTGGGGCTGCCCCATGTAGAGTCGGATGAGAGCCACGCCCATTCGAATCACGTCATTTGTTGATTCTTCCATCCACCGGAGCATCCGCTGGAATCGCCTCGAAGCTCCCCCTCACCGCGACTCCAGTCGCGCTTTCCGGTGTCTGTACAAAACCCAGCTCGCAAAGGCAGCGATGGCCCCGCATCGGATGACATCGAATTCATGACCAGTGGTCCGGATGCTCAAACTTTCGCTGCTGGACTGGTATTCTGGAATGTGGATCGATTTGTGTCTCTTAGCGGAATCTTGTACCGCAAGCCTTGACTTGTCCCCCCTCCCCCATCCTGCCACCACCTTGGACTGCACAGCAACGTCCACTCTAGTGGGCACTGGGGATTTTGCAAAGTGGGTCGTCGCAATAGCCTTCGCGTCGGCAGTACGCCGTGTCCGCCCGTCTCACTGATTCCGATGTCTGCGGTGCAGGCCTCAGCCGCGTGGTCACCTGTCTGCAAGCAGCGTCATTCTGGAATCTGTTGTCCTGGACCACGACTACGCGGCTTCGGGGATCGCCCTATATACACCATCAACTGGTGGGGACAGTACACACAATTTCAGAGTGATGTATAGTCCCAGTGCCGCTTCATTCAATCTCGGACACCAGCAAACTTTCTTCTGCAGTCGCTGTTAACTAGATTGGAGCTTGCTAGTTTCAGATCCCTTTTGTCATATCAGTTGCTTTCATTCCTTCGCTACTCTCTCAGGCGTTCTGAATTTAAGCCAAGCTGGGAAAGTGAGGCGGAGGGCACATTTCGACCTATTTCCAATCCCTTCATTCTGCGTCCAGCACTTCCACCAGCATGGAAAACTTTGGCCCGGTAAGCACGACCCGGAATGGATTCAGGATCTCTTTAAGTCTGGCAAAGCGTATCGGTTGGAAGTTCCTCATGAGAACCATAACAAGCTGAAACCTTCAAGAGTCCTGATCGAGATTAACACCACGGCTTCTGTGTCCTTTGAACATTGCACTTGACGGGGACCATTCGAAAGCATGAAAGTCTACCCACAGAGAATCTTGCTTGCCGTTCGGATTACGGACCTACTTCCATACTCATTCTCCATTGTGTGAGTTGTGCAGGCCATGTTTATCAACTCGGGACAGATCATACCGGGGTGGTTCAGGCAGAGTCAGGCGTGGGAGGTCGCCACGGAGCCCTCAAGCTTGAAGGTTCGTTCTGGTCCACATCTTTCCTTCTTACCTCAAGGCCCCTGTCTTGGACCTAAAATTCATGAACAAGACCATTCATGGCCAGAACCGTTAACGGCGTTGTCCAGGTAGAACACCGAGTAGCGGTATTAACCCCGCGCAATTCCAATATGGAATGAAAGCTACAAACTGACACACATTGGGCGCCTCGCAGAAACTGGAGGTGGAAGTGGACATGTGCTGCCCTGCATGCGCAGAAAAAGTGCAAGTAGCAGTGTGCGGTATGCCCGGTGAGTGATTGCGAAAAACACCATGCGTGCTTGAATGCTCATAGTTTCGAAGCGCGCAGCTGCATGAATCCGGTAGACACCACCATTGCCTCGCGTACAGGCACATCTGGTTGCGCGAGTCGTGGAGTGAATTTGAATCATTGTGTGGGCTGACTAATTTTGTGCATGTCATGCAGGTGTGTTCGACTATAAAACTGACTTGACCAACAACCTGCTGACGGTGACAGAATGTCCTGATGGAGGACCCAACCACAAGGAACTGCTGAAAGCGGTGAAGAAAGCCATTGGAAAGAAGGGAAAAATTGTAACGCGCGAGCCAGCCTCTGCGGAACCAAACCCTGACAATGAACGTACCACTGACGGAGAGCGTTGGTCTTACTACTACCCGGCGTTTGTAGTGATGCCATACTCAGCCAACTCCTCCTCCCCCTTCATCACAAACCCCAACTACCTGCACCATCCAACAGTTTGCTGCAACTGCTTCATGTATCCGGACGCTGCGTGCGGCAACTGCGGACGCGGAGCGGAGCATTGAGTTCTGGACGTGAAAAGAGTCGTCCAACCAGTCGTTCTACAGTGCGTGCCCAATCCCTGTGCATGTAGCGTTTGCACTTGGTGGATTCTCACATTCCCGGAGTAGAAAACTGATTTACGACTTATCATTTGGCACTGCTGAATTCGCAAACACTGAAAAGGTAAGGAATGTTGCTGGCTAACTTTACCCAAAAGTCATCTTGAAAGGAGAGCAGAAAAAACGCAGCAGATGAGGCAAGCTTCGGGGGCAGATGGACACGAGTCTCAAAGAACAGTCCGCACGAGTCGTGCGACGTCCGTATACAGCACACTAGATAGTTGTGGGTCGTTCAACGTCGCTCTTGTGCTCCAACGCTGCAGCGCTCATATGGACCAGTAGAAACGTCCAAACCTTGGTCCAGAACAAGACAAATGAAGCAGTGAAACTGTGAGAGGGAGGCATCAACACCTAATCATCGGTGGTTGCAGCAGAATATGGAGATGGGCTGTATGGTGAGGAAGAACCCAGAATCTTTGACTACAGTGCCCTGACCACTGCCTAGGCCACGCATGCCTCGGATTTCACCAACACCGCCACCACTAATTCGCAAGATGGCCACCTTCGTCAACTCTCACAACGACTCTCAACAACTGCTGCATCATTGTCGTGCGCTTTTCTGCACTCGCTTCGCCCACGCAGTCAGAGAATGTTTTGAAACAATTATCATTCTACGGTTCTTGTTCAGAATTGTGTGTATATATGGACATATGTAAATATAAAGGCACAAGTTGAGGGTCAGCTACTTGTGTGCAATAAAAGAGGAGCTCGTTGGTTTTCAACCATATCTTCATGTTCTAGATTTCAATCCCTCTGTGATTGTTGGAAAAATTAAGTTGGAGATTTCTGTAAATTTTGGGAAACTGATCACATTGAACACAAGATTGTTTTAAGCCATTGCGTCACACTTCTTTGAGTGCACGTGAGAATCAGCATTGATGAAATGGTAAGTTAGATTTGTTTTATATGTTATGGATGTGCATGATATGGTTTTTTGTAAAATGAATTTTTTGCTTCTTGACGTCTAACAGACTCAACAAATAACTTGTATTATACAAAACTCTTCTGTAATTTTTGATATTGTAATTACTACAAATAGAAGGGTCAGCAATGTTTTGCCAACTTGTTTGGTTAGTTTGTAATTTGTTGTTAACTTTGGTTTTAGCATGTAAATTTACTAAGCTTAACTATCTTTACATATGACTAGTAAATAAACAATCTTTAAGGTTCATGTTCCAAAATGTTATAACATAGTTTACCATTAGTGAATCAATTTTTTAATACAAATTCAACAGATCTAAATTTGTAGAATTAATTATTTAAAAAAAAATTCTAAAAACAATAATATCAATAGTTATTAGAATAAAATAAAATCTTTTTTTAAAATTTTTAAAGAAAAAAGTAACCATGTAATAATTCAAATAGATCCAACTCTCTTTCTTCATTTCTACTTGATTCTTCAACACTTTTAAAATATTTTCATCTTTTTAAAGTTCTATAAATAATAAATTTTCTATAAATATTTTATATGAAGTATTAAGGTTTTTTTATATACAGTTCCAAAAATTTTCTTTCTTTTAACAAAATCTCATACAAGAATAATCCAAATTTATCTAAATTAATACCACAATTGTGAGTTTTAGAAAAAAAATGAGTTAAATGATTTATTCACTTAAATTTAGACAATTGACAACAAGTTAGATATTAGTTATATATTACTTTTATGAAGATATGGAAAAAAAAATCTGTAGAAAATCTTCGATATTTATATTGTTATAATTTCTTTTTAATGATTTTAGGTATCATTTTTTTATAAAATATAATTTTATTTCTAAAAACTCTATTAAAATTAAATCTAAGAATGTTGGAAAAATAGACCCAAAATTACACATGGGTAGAGAAATCAATGCAAAACGGAATGTTTTTTTTTTTTTATTAGGATTTGAATTGATATACATGCTATTGTGTTTTTATTAGGCTAAAGACTGAAGTCATTAATACTTGTAAAGATGGTGTGAAGAATACATTAAACACCCACTATATAAAACATACATCATATTATGAGAGCAATGTATGTATTTACTTTTATACCTATCTTCTCTATACAAACTTTACCATAAGTAATAATATTCTAAATTTAATAGCGTCTAAAGTATATGTATTTTTTTTAG
Source organism: Physcomitrium patens (assembly GCF_059467195.1). Taxonomy (NCBI): domain Eukaryota; kingdom Viridiplantae; phylum Streptophyta; class Bryopsida; order Funariales; family Funariaceae; genus Physcomitrium; species Physcomitrium patens. The sequence goes on from NC_143416.1 coordinate 15,576,135, forward strand.
ATTTATAAACTTGATTTTTTGCCACATGTATTATACTTAAAATATTGCAGCATGATAAAATTTTATCTTGAATCAAATCAAATTCAATAGTAAGTATTTTTAATTTTTTCTTTTTCCTTTTTTTTCCTCTTGCTACAATAACGATATATTTTAATTAAATTATGAAAAGAAATATGATAGATTATAAAGTAGACTTTTAATTTTAAGTTCTATTAAATATTATAAAAATGTAACATATAATAGAGTTTTTTGTGAAAGTTTCTAGCTAAAATAACATTTTCAAATTATTTGGTGTTTTTTTCTCATATTTTCACCAAATATGATATATCTATAGTACATTTTGAATAGCAAATTACTCACATTATTATTTTTTATTATTTTTTTTCAATATTTTTTATATACCTATTAACTATATTAAAAAATAAAAATATATATAAAATAGAAAATTTTCTATTTTTATAATTAAAAATATAATATATATATAAAAAAATATAAAGACTTTTAATTTTTCATAATCCTTCTAATTTTAGATTTTAAAATTATTACCATTAATTATCTTTGATATAGTAGAATCTAAAGTCTTTTCAAAACTACAAAAGTGTTTGAGAACATAAAACAATTAATTAAATAATTAATTTTTTTAATTAATGTTTTAAATTATTATCTTTTAATATAGATGCTTTATTAGACTTACATCTCTACTCACAATTATTGTGTAATTAGATCCTGTATTTTACATATTTTTATTAAAAAATTAAAATCTAATATATATATATATATATAATTTTTTTTGCACTAACATCAAATTCAGATCTTTTATTTGGTGAATATAATCTAATGTTGGGCACCTGAAAATTCTACATTTAGAATAGTTTGCAAGTCTATCAATCCACATCTCCTTAAGTGTCTTACATTCAATAGTTGTGGCTTAAGAGAAATTTTTAAAATACTACTGAAGTCAATAGTTCTAAAATCACTTATTTAATATTTTTTAAAATCTTTTGTACTTTCTTTAACAAGATACAATGCAAAATTATTGATCATCTCTTTTGTTAAAGAGTTATTTTTAGAATAGCCCTTTTATCTTTACTAAAATTATATGATATTTTAATTTATATACTCTCCTATTATTAGATCTCAAATGTCTTTTTTTATACATCATCTTCTTTTGTTTTTTTTTTCTTCATCATAATTACAAAGGATTTAGTTAAAGGTATTCAAGTGATCTAATATATTTGTAAATTCTTTTAATGTACAAAATATACAATTAATGATTAAAATTTCTCCTATCTAAAAAGCCACTATTACATAAATAATAATAATAATAATAATAATAATACTCTAAAATATTAAATAATACTTAATAAAAAATCAATAAAAAATAGAATAATAATAATATTCTATATATCAAAAAAATTATGATATTTTTTAATAATTTTATTTAAATCTTATTAAAAATCTATTGTATTTTGAAGATATGTGTACATGTTTATCAATCTATATATCTATCTTTCCATATATACACATACATAAATACATAAGTAATATGATTCTTTAAAGAATTGAAGTAATTATTATAATAATAGTAATAAAAATAAAAAACAAATCTATTATTTTATTGTAATTGATCTTAAGGCTTCAGACTGGATTTAAAAAATAAAATAAGTTCTAAATTAAAGTTATAAAAGCTTATAACTTAGAATATTTTCAAAATAAAAATTTAAAAATAGTTTGATTTGAATAAGATATAGAGGTTTAAAATCTTTTTTTTTTTTTTTTATTTTAAACTTAAAATTATATCAATTATATTTCAATACATAGTGCACCTTATCTATCATAAGTTATTTAATGCTTTGATCTAGGTTGTTTAGAGAGTGTAATTAATATTTTTTTATAAGCTATGAAGAAAAATATTTATTATTTAATTAAAATAAAAAATAAAAAGTAAAAAATAAAATATATTTGACTTATTTCATAAAATAATTTAGAATTATTTGAATAAATAGATAATATATATATACATATATATTTATATATATCTATAATAATTAATTAATAATATATAATAGAAATATAATATCTAATTTTTTAAAAAAATTAAAATATCTATTGTCAAAAAAAGCTTTCAAATAATCATAAGATTTAATATCTATTCTTATATATATATATATATATATATCCATCCATTTACTAAATCAATCCACCTTGTTGTAACCATATTAGAAAAATGGATCATCTTAAAAAACCATCATTACAATCATGGCTCGCATTCCGACCTCTTTTGTTTTCAATCCCTACTTCTTTTGTTAGCAAAGCTTGTTCCAACCTCTCTTATTCTTATCTTTTATCTCAATCCCTCTTGTTTCTAGTCCCCACTCCTTCTATTCTTAGCTCTCATTCCAATCTCCTCCATTCTTGGCTCCTGCTTCTAGTAAAAGTATAAGAGATCATGAAACAAATTCTTCTCATTGTGTATAAGTCAACCACACCAATGTTTGGTGGATTATGTAATTGTATTCCTCTATAGTTGAGTATTTATATGTAATTCTTATGAATTGTTTAATTGGTATTAAAATATATATTCCAATGGCATTGTGTATATTTTGCTCTTTGAAATTTGCATCAGTATCAATTAAGTTAGATTAGATATAAGATTAGAATGTATTTGAAGCATATTTTGACACAAATGTTGGTGTAGTTGGTATATAATCTTGTTGCACCAAAAGTAAGTGCCTTTTTTGTAAAAGTAATAAGGATTTTTTCAAGAACTTAGAAGTACGAGCCTACAATTGTCAAAATTAACCTCAAGAATAAGTGGACATTTATTTTTGTTTTCTTTTAATTGAAATAAGACAGTGGTTTCAATTGTAAGTACTATCAACTTGTGATTTTGAGCTATTATATGTGATTTAGAGTTTTTATTGTTCTTTTGTTGTTATCTTATACTAGTTGGATGTGGTGACAAAGGATGATGGTATCATCCAAAATATTCTATTTCGAACTTCGAAGCAACTAACAATGCAAAATATTTTCATTAGCAATAAGCACATTGGTGGCAACAATGCCATAAAAGCATTATATAATAAGGATCAACTTATTAAACTAAAATATAAGAGTGCTCTAGGCTAAAGACAAAGAAAAACCATAGCCTAAGGATGAAGTGAGAAAGACCAAAGCAAAATTTGCCCAAGAATAAGCTTTAAAAAAAGATAGTACAATGAATATTGTGGTTTAGATCAACTATTATTATTTATAGATGTTGATTTATATTGAATAAAACAAGATTTTTTGATATCTAAAATAAATTTAGTTGATCATACATTATTATATAATATATAGTAGAATTAATTCCAAAGAATGGCCTAATTATGATATGTGTTTGGTTGGTTAATCCAAGTCAGTTATAATTTGAGTGTTTTATATAAAAAAAAAAAAAATTAGATTTTATTGATTCTTATCTTTCTCCTCTTAAAAAAAAAACATTATAATCACATGAGTACCACCAAAGAAAGAAAAACATGCTCTTCATGAAATATTAAGAGCTATGAATGGAGAGAATTGTGATGAGAGTTGGAAACATAGGGAGCAAGGATTGAGAACAAAAAGAGTTAAGATGAAGGTTGAGAACAAAGGACAGGATATGAAGGAGGTCCGGATGATGGCCATGATTGTAATAGCAGGTTTTTGAAATGATCTATTTTTCTTATGATAGTTATAATATGGCGGATCGGTTTAGTAAATAGATGGATCTATTTAACAATTATATATATATATATATATATATATAAAGTGAGAGAAAAATTATTTTTTGAATCATCTAAGCCTTAAATTTTATTTTTAATATGATATATGACAAAAAAAAAATATTTATTTGAAATAATTATAAATATGTAACTATGATTTTAATTTGGCATATTTTAAGAGTTTTGAAAATAACTACACAATCTATGAGCAATAAAATTACTCTTTTATGTGTGTATTAAGAATAAAATTATTTTCTTTTTACAAAATAGAACTTCACTTGAATTTATATATACCAATCATAAACCCTTCAACTGTATTATATTTGCTTATATTTGCTTGTTGCATATTCACTTGAGTTTATTATATTTGCTTGTGTTTAAGAAGTCTTAGCCTTCCTTTCACAATTTCTATCTTCTGTTAATCTTTACATCGTAAACTCAATCTTAAGAATAGTTTGCAAATGCATAGTTTGTACAACAACAATTTTGTATTAAAAGAAAATATCAGCAAGTACATCAATACTATTGGTTGTCTCAATTCTTACAAAGATTTGCAACTATGCATCAATCACACTTATTATAATAAACTCACATATTTATAATTATTTTGATCATACAAATAGAAAAGTTGTTTTAAATTCACATTTCATTAATGACCACCGTTAATTGTCAAGAGGGAGAGAAAAAACTACACTTTCAAGCTAAATGATACACTGATCCATTTCGAATAGTATTGAGTACTTGCAAAAAGTTAATACATATTAAAACCATGCTTTAGTGCCCTCCAACAGTTTGAGGTCAATAGTACAGTTGAACTCGTTTGTGAGTAATTTTGATTGGCTCAAATGCAAGAATAATCTAAATTACAATCGGTTTCTATATTTTCAAGGCAAGAGGCACAAAAGAATGAATCCAAGAAAACTATACAGGGTGAGGCTAAACCCACTGATCCCCCTATCTCTGTTTTATTTTTGATGTTCCTGATAGGAAGCCCATGTCAGAGTGGTCATCCAGTGTAAGTCGACATGGGTCAAGCTGTGAGGAGAAGAAGAAATTCCTCCTGCCAGCACATGACTACAGCTGTAGTGATCATGGTGTCGATCGACTAGGACAGACACCAGGAGGCCACAACTTCTGTGAACCTGGCGTCACTGGCATCACCGGCATTGAATTTAGTTGACAGCTCGGAGAAGAAGGCCCTTGTTGATGGAATGTGGTGATTTGGTGCGACTAACAGAGGAGCTGTCAGTGCTATGCTGAGAGGCTTCGGAAATGAGAACATCTAAGTATGACAGGATTAACATGCGGCCTGAGTTTCTAAGTGCCATGCCACTTCGTCTGAGCTTCCTCAATAGCTGTCTTCGTTTGAGCCGCTGTTTAATTTTAAGTCGAAGTGACGGAGCATGTTGCATAATCAAGAATGGTTCCAGTTGTTGCTTGCGCATATCAGTATCCAAAGGTAGGTTGTGTCCTAGTCTGAGGTGAATGTCATAGTGTGACAGAAGGATTCATGTTGAGTCATGGCAGACTCTTCGGATACCCGCGGTTGCTGAAAGTTTCGCTGCGAGAGAGCCCAGCTCGCTGCCATGATTTTGCCTTAGGCTTCGGAAAGGTTCCCAGCTCAATACTCCTCCGAAGGATCTGCCGCATTGCCTGGGCCAGATCTGCTGCAGGGTCTTGTCTCGTGAAAGTGTTAAACTTGAAGCAGATTTTCATGTGAGCACAGAGAGCACTCTCCATTGAAGTTTCAGGACCCATGCGCATTCTCTCTTCCTTCACAGCCTCCCCGCAGAGACCGCACACGAGACGGCCGCAAAACATGGCCTTCATTCGGGCGACATAACCCGGGGTGCACTCTTCTGTTATCCCACAACACTCGCACTTGGACATATACTCTTGCTCCACCTCTGGCTTCTCCTTCACGGAGGCCACTGCAGGCACCTTGAACGAAAACTTGGATAGGCTCTCCACAATCACTGCAAGATCGGGCTCCGGCTGTGACCTGATCCGAATGAGGTGTTCCTTGAAGCTCTGCGACGTGACAAACCTCTTCGGTCTGACAAAAGTGCAGACCGGGCTCATAACTTCTACCTTAGCGGTGCCCATGATAGCCAATACCTTCGGCCTCGCAGCAAGGCTCGTTGGTCTGACTCAGTCTGCACCAGATGCCGATCCTGAAAGGATGCTATGTCTCAGTTCCGAACGTTTCTCGACTGCTTGATCCAAACAACGTGAACAGTTAACATTGTATAATGTTTATGTCAAATGAAGAAAGTTGATCCTGGTAGTTCAATTTAGTGTGTATACATACCATCGACACTGAATTTAGCTTGTTTCAGAAACATCTAGCTACTTGCTACGGCAAACAGCACACAAACGTCGACAACAAACGATAAGTCTAGCCCGAACCAGAGAAGACGCTCGCAGTCAGAGTATCTCCACCACTATCTCTGTAACCAACAACCGGCGCTGCGGCGATGAGATCCACTTCTCCTATCATTTGCACACCAATGCAGCACCATACCCATTCCCTATCTAATTCGCAAATTATCCTCTCAAATTCACCGTCCACAGACATGAAACAGACTCTGATTCCGAAAACAGTGTCATCTCTTTCTAACGACCAGGCCTGGAGTTCCGGAATCGGGTCGAACCCTGCAGAAACCCCACCAATCCATGGCTTCATGCCTGGGACTAATCCACTCAGACACTCAAAAACTCTTACCATGAAACCTTGTCCGCTACAAACGCACCCAATCGTGGCCCCGGAAGCCTGACCCTAGGTGATCTACCCTAGGGCAGTCGGCGAACTGCGCAGCGCAAGGCTTTAATGCACAGCAACATGTTCCCTCCGAGCAGCGGGAAGCACATCCAGCCTGCCTGGCTCGGCCTTCGCAGACCACCGCGATCCGCCACATGGGCGTGTCAGATACAAGTCTAAAGCGGGTGGCTGGCCAGCAGCTGACAATACCGAACACCGCCGATGTCGCAGCGCGACAACAGCAGTCGAACCAATTGGCCGTGGCCACTCGAGATCATGGGGCTCCCGGTATCTGGACTACGATCCGGAGCAGTGCCCAATTCTCCGCTGAGTGCTGGATTAGCGTCTCAGAATCTGCGGCCAAGGAAGAAAAGGATTTGCATCGCATCGTCCACGTCTAGGGCAGGGCTGCTGGAGCACCTCACTACCAAGCTTCGTGTCCCGCGCTGTATCCCCACCACTTTGGCGCGGCTTTTTCCTGGTGTATTGGTACTTTTGGCCAGCTTTAGCGCCAAAAATTGGCGCCAACTTTGGCCCTTGATCTGGCGCCAGTTCTAGGGGCTGCTGCGCGGGAGCATCTGAAGTCCCTCCACTTGGGCACCATCATCGGCAACGGAAACACTCTGAAAAACAGGAAATTTTGTTTTTTGTTTTTTTTTGTTTTTTTATCGATTTTTTATATATTTTATTATATATGTATATATAGAAACTAAAAAATAATTAAATTTGTATAAAAATTAAACAGAAAAAATTGGAAATTCCTATTTAGGATCTATAGCCACAAAAGACATAAAATAATATTTCATAACTACTTTTAATAGTGCTAGTGATTTAAATTTGTGAATAAAGACATAGATTCGAAATATTATTCATTGTAATTGAAAAATTAAAAACTAACAACTATTATTATGTCATATATCTGTGTGTTGATTATAGTTTATTAGTGTGTATATAAATATATATATATATATATATATATATAATTTTTATTCATAAAGAATTACTGTGGTTATAATATGATTAGTAAAAAATGTAAAATAATAAATGAAGTAATTTAAGATAATTGATATAGATATAATGTTATTTGCGTTTATATGTATTATATTATATATGTGAATTTTCTATTGCTACTATATCATAAATGATAGTAAAATTGATTAGGCACTTTAAAATAGTATATAAGAAAGTGTTCTTTAAAAAAAAACACAAAACAAAACAAAACAAAAAAAAACTTGTTTGGTCTTCTATCACTTGGTCTTAAATTTAAGTATGTATTTATGAATTATTGGCTTGTTTTTTTATTGCTTATATCACTATATATATACATATATACATATTTTATAAATTATTAATAGTATTATATTTAATCATTCAAAAGAACTAAAAATATTATATTATTTAGTAAAATATGTTGCATCCAATATTATATATTTCACATTTTATAAAAAATTGATGTAATATTTAATTAATTTAAGAAAAATATATATTTATCTAAGTTATATGATTTTTTTTTTAATTTTTGTGTTTTTTAATTATAGATCTTTTGGTTTTATTTTTTGAAACATTTTCAGTTATTCTTTAGTAATATAATATTATATGTAAGTATAAATAATAGATGATTGTATAAAAAATTAAATAATTAATATTCAATCAATATTTTATATTTAATTTGGTATACAAACAAGACTAGAAAAAAAAACTATTCTATGTTGCAGAAAATTTAATTACAAAATCTTGATATATATATTTATATTTTTAAAATTTCCACCAAAAAAAAAAATAATAATAATAATAATAATAATAATAAAATATTGGTGTTATATGTCTTATTTAAAAACATTTGGTTACATTTTAAATATCATTTTTAAAAAACATATATACTTAAATTGTTAATTAAATGGAAGAAAAGCCAAAGCTTGTTGAGATATTCTTATATAAAAGTTAACAACATTCATTTGTAATTGTGATATTTCTTTGTAATTATTCAATCTCTTTGACATATTTATACTTTGAAAAAAACTAAATTATTGACCAATCTAGTTAATTAGGGATTAGACTAGGACAAATAGGATTCAAATAAATAACACACTTGGACCAGTAAAGTCCACAGTAGAAAAACCAAACTTGTTGGGTATTAACAAATAGAAAGATCCAAATTAATAAAGTCCAAGTAGTACACTAGTTAGATCTAGATAAAAACTCATGAAGGGTTAGGCACTTCATCTACTTGAAAAACCAAATCCTCATATATAACAATTAGATTATAATACTAAAATAGCCATCTAAAAAAATTCATACCTTGCATAAGTAATTAGAAGTAATATAAGTATACAAAAAATCCAAGGAGAATCTATTTTTTAATGTTTTCTTTTTTGCAATTGCTCATTTTTAGAATTCTTATGTTCTATCAAAGATCAATCATATTTTCAGCTCAACCTAACATTATTTTAATTTTTTAGTACTTTGTACAATTACAATAAGTTTTTGTTTTAACTTGACTTATAAATGTAATCAATGAAAAATCTCCCTAACTAAGATTTTTTAAATTTTTTTATTTGGTAGAGACCAATATTATTGAAATTGTTAGAAGTTAGTATTAAGGTTTATTTAAACATAATTGGAACTTTCCAAAATTGGAAATTCTTGAGATAATTATTAAAAGAGTGTTTTATCTACTAACTTAAATTACTAGATTTTGGACCATTTACAACCTCTAATACAATTAAAGAACTTTTTAGAATTGACTACTGTTTCAGTTAAGCTCTTTGAAGGATTTTTATTACAACTTGATTTGTTAGACTTTGAATCAACATAGGTCTCTAAGTATCAAATCTCTAATTATAGACTGGTGAATAAAATATCTAAGTTTAGATTTTGAAAATAATTACAACTATAAGATTTATAATTATATATCTACCAAGTAGATATCTAAGCCATTTGGCTAGAATATATGTCTTGTACGAAAATCCAAACTAAGAGTAATTTAAAAGGATATTCAAAATCTAAATCAGCAAGTCCTTGCTTCCTTCATCTTATTTGTTATAACTTTTATTTATTTTTTTCTAGTGATTGTTCTAAGAAAACTCTCCTTTGAAAAAATTTAAAACAAAGTTTAACATAGATTTTATTATATAATAATATGACTATTTGTAAATAAAAATAAAAATTATATTATTTAATATATCAACATTACATATATATATATATATATATATATATATATTAAATTATTTTTTAATTAAAACTATATTTTTTATTGGATAAGTCAAATTAACTTAATATTTAAAGATTTTTTTTATTTACTATATTTTTCTTTTTCTTTTTACCAAAACTTAGCAGTTGTATAAATCATTGCATAAATAAAAAGAAATATAAATTATTTTATTATTTTATTAAAATAATTAAATGAAAAAAATTATAACTATTGGAAGGATTTCGCAACAAGATAGTAATTGATTTGTATTAAACAATGAAATAATGTTACTTCTATTACATCTTTAACTTGTAACATATATATCATAGTTTTATTTTTTATAAGATCTAATAACTTATCTTTTTTTTACATACCATACAATTAGAAAAAATTTCAAATAATTTAATACTATACACTTATCAAAAATACAAATAATTTTTTATGATTGTATTTTTAAAATCTCAAAATTTACTTAAATAAATAGAATAATTTATTATCAAAGATACTTAAATTACTTTATAGAATCACAAATATTTTAAAATATTTTTTAAATTTCTAACTTACTATTTACAAATTAGTAGTTATGAATAATTTTTGTACCAAATAATATTATGATGTATGCAAAGATACTTATAATTATTATTTTATATATATTTTTTATTACTCACTATGTTTATAAATTAATGTATTATATTTAATATTTAAAAACTAAGATTATTATTTCTTTCTTTCTTTCTTGATTATATTCAAATTAATTAAGTTTGTGTAGATTAATGAATTTTATTTTTTCTTTAATACTACTACATTGATATTTTAAAATTTTGAAATTTAGCTTTTATTAAAATAAATATTTTAAATATATTTTACTTTAATTTTAAAATTCATTAATGTATTATTTAATATCTATAAAATAATAAATCTTCTTTTTGCACTTCTTTTTACAAAACTTTATATTAATAGATGTAAAGAAAGATCTTTGTTGGTTTTTGACTTGCTTAAAGAAAAATACACATATTTTATATTTTTCATTTTCATTAAAACACTCTCTTGCTTTTGATCACTTTTTTTGAAAATATAAAAACAAATCAAAACATTCCAAAAATCAATTGACCTCATGTCAAGATACATGTCTTCTCTTGGACAACACTCATTAAATGTTATAAATTTTGCAAATAAATATATAAATGAATAAACAAAAATCCAAATCTAAAAGATAATAGCACATTACATCGAACGTGTTTAATTACACAGGCTTTTGCATTGTGCAAAAATGATTCGCCTGATGTTGAGAACCATATCAGACAAAACCAGAGCTACACCAGAAATTCAGACAACTTGTAACACACAATTTCATAGCACTTCTTTCCAAAAGTGGGCCCCTGGATATAGAAACTATATTGTAAAAAAATACTGCAGTTGTGAAGAGGGAGATAAACACAGAGGCTCTGCTTTCCGGACCAAAAAATACGATATCATTACACAATCAAATTGCTTCAGACAAATTTTGTTACACGTTTGGAACATAAACTGACCTAGGCCTAAATGAAGTCTACTGGAGTATAAAGTATTACTGGATCATTAGACTCGAGCAACGCGGCGTTTACTGTTTTGAGGCAAGTTTTTAAAAAATGATATCAAGCTTGATATCAGACTGCATCAGTGTGGTCTCAAATTGCATCATTCTGAAGAGCATTGGGATCCGTTTCCAGATTTCGACGTTAATCACATTCTGAAACCTTTGACCCACTTGGTGTTTGCTGGAGCTGGAACTGTGGCTAGGATTCTGGGCTCTCCTGCTGCTTTTAGGTTCCATCACTGCGCAGTTCACGGTCCGCTGTTTGACCATCGCCTGCGCTCAGTTTAGAGCCACAAGAGTCGCATGTTGTCTGTACACTACCTAGCGTGGATTTATTTGTTCTGCGTCATTGTGTGTCATGTCGTGTATTCAGTGATGAGTGATTAATGATTCCAGCTTGAGTGGCTGCAGTTGCAGTCTACACGGACACGGTCAGTGTTCACGTCATGATATGGAAGATAAACAGTATGGTGTCAAGACATCGATAAGTCGGCCACTGTAAAGCAAATGCTTCTGAGTTCTATCATCAGTTTGCTAATATTGTTGGTTGTGAAGGTGTTGAGCGATTTGTCCCATCAGCAGGATAAAGAAAAAGTGTGAACGTTGAATCCTCGACTGGACGTCTTCTTTGTATTACATAATGTGCAGATATCATTCCTTTCTGTACATAACGGCTGCAGTATCGCCTAAACTATTTACCACGCTCACTCTGCTTCTAGCTGCTGATCGGTTCGAGGATGATTACATATACGGCATGTATGATACATACAGCGTTATTCCTGTTCTGAATGTCGTGGTTCTGACTGCATATCATGTGTAATATGAATGATATTATGACGTTTCTACAGTTCACTTGTTAATCAACTTCCCTTTGTTTTTTCTTCCCACATGAAGCCACCGCCTCATGCTTCCCGTCCGCGATCCTTTCGCAGCAGTGCGTGATGCCATGAATGCCGCGATTCACAATGTCACTGATACTCTGTGGTCCACTCCGTTCCATGCATTCGTGCAGTAGAACAAACTAACGAAAGATATCTCGATTTGATAACCGTTGTTCCCTTTCAACACTATCCCACTAAATGTCTACTATAATTATCGACTCACCCCACCCATAGTCGAATGCTAGATCCAAGAGGCAACTTAGTGTCAAATGAGATGCTGTAGAAGTCCGGCAGAAGCAAGGCATTTCACAAGAGCAGAATAAAACCTCCAGGGGAGAATGTTACATGCATCTAATCATAGGCAGACGACAATGTCAGCTTAGACGCGCTACTCAAAATTTGATACACTTGGTTCTGCGTTGATGGTACACAAGTATATGACTTCTGCAAGGTAGCCCTACACTTCTGGTTAAAGAATGGTAAACCTAACTCGTGGACCCCTCTGCAAGGGAAAGGTTCCCAGGTTAAATGCGACCATCACGTCATGTTTACTATACAAAAGCATGAATGGCAGGAGCAGGTTTCATGATAAAAGTACAATTCACCTCCGTTGGCATCACAACCTGCAGCTGCGTGGAAACCAATACGACTATGACTGGTCTTTGAGCGAAATTAACAGGGTCCACAAAGCAACACCTATGGAGCAGCCACATCCTTACTCTTATGTGGAGTCGTCGAGGATTGATAATTGAGCCCAAAGCAGCGGGGAAGCTCTCATCGTCGCCGCTTCCGGAGTCATGTTCAGTGCCTCCGCGAGCATCCGACTTACCTTCCGCATAGAGGGCCGCTTGTATCCCTTGTCAGACAAACACATCTGCACTATCTTACACAACGCTACTAGTTCCTGGGCATTGTGCAACTTCAGCTCGGGATCAACCAGATGCAACATCAACTTCGGGTCGGACAAATATCTTTCCGCCCAATTCACCAGATTCTCCTGTTCTAGCTCACAATATGGGGGCCGTCCACTGATCGTTTGCAATATAAACACGCCGAAGTCGTACATGTTGCCCTCAAACCCAGGGCAGTGTCGGTATAAGCCATCCCATTCTTCCGAGTATCCCTCGCTTACCGTACAACCCATCCAGCTATTGCACCCATGAAGCATTTGGTCTTGTTTGGGATTGCCTGCACTCATCCTCGCAATGCCGAAATTGGCGATCTTAGCGGAATGTTCGTCCGTGAGGTATATAGCATTAGCGTCGAAGTTCAAGTGGCTGCAAGGTGGGGTCAGGTCGTGATGCATGTACTCGAGCCCGTATGCAGCTCCCATGATGACGCGCATTCGAGTCGGCCAGTCCAGATGCTCCATCTCCTTGGGGTTGTGAAGATGGTCCGAGAGAGTACCATTCGAGGCATACTCGAAAACAAGCATGCGCGTGAAGGGCTCTTCTTCGACACAGTAACCCACCAAATTTACAAGATGTTTGTGCTTCATGCGCGATAACCCCTCCACTTTGCGGCGGAAGGAGAGCTCGTATTTTGGCGACCAGTCCGCGGCGCACATCCGGATGCTCGTCACAGCGATCTCAGTGCCATCGGAGAGTGTTCCTTTGTACAGGAACCCGTCGGGTGACGACCCGATGATGTTGCTGAAATCTTCACATGCGGCTTCGAGCTCTTCCCTTTTCAGCAGAGGGCATGTAGTGTGGAAAGAAGGCTGGTTGCTCCGTCCTCCGCTCTTCCAGGGCGACTCGGGTATCAGGACAGTATGCCTACGATGGTGCAAACGACGAATCATGAACACCAACACCACGATTGCTACGGACAAAGCCACGGCAGTCACAATCAGAAGCGCGTTCATCCACACCATGGCATTTGCACTGGCGTCGGCTGGTGGAAGCGGACGCGCTCGCATGTCACTGGCGGGCAGTGTCGCATTGGAGCTAGACTCTTCACCAAGGCGGAGGACTCCCAAGAATGTACCACCAACTCTGCCGGAAACCAGTGCGATGGATACTGACCAAACGAGTGCCCCGACCAACATCTCCTTCATGATGCAGAACCTTCTCACGTCGTCGCTGAGCAGACACCCCCTGAGAACCCCTGACTAATGCAACAGAACTGTAAGAGCGCTGGCGGTCGTGATCATAAACATAGCCATAACGAACTTTCCCTTTGGTCGTTTCTTGCATCGCCTTCACCCCTCGTCCTTCGGACAGCAGAACCAGGAGCGAACACTGTAAACACCATGATCGTCAATCTTGACTGCTTCCAGAGAACGTTGACAGATGTGCGAGTAACAGATCTATACCCAACTACAAAAGATTTCAATCACCCCAGACTTGGTATGAAGCGTACAATGCACACAACGACACAACTAGAAACTGGAGCGCTCTGAGCCCCGGGAGCTGCCTAGTGCAGTCACAGCTCCAACGCGCTCTAGTTAGTTCCACCCATGCACAAGCTCTCTGCAGACCTGCACCCATGCCCGGCGGTCCTCCGGTCGGACAAGTCGAACAAGCCCAACCAACCGATCTAATGTCTCTCGCCACAGCAAAGTGGGTGTGCTGCCGCGGACGCACTTCGACGTGACGAAACAGTGCAGCGATGGTGCTGGTCCTGAACGGGCCTGGGGCCGATCGATAAAACCAAATGAGATCTAGCCCGTCGGAATAGGCGGTGGATGAGCATGTGATGTGAGTAAGGCACGAGAGAAAAATGGGGGCAAGTTACTGCGACTTGCCAGCTTTTCGCTACTGCTCCTCGCGTCTTCCCTGTACAGTTGTTTAACTGGGTCTTCTTCGGTCGTTGACTGCAGAGCGAAGTCACCTCGATAGAGTCGACCAAAATAGTGAACGACAGCTCCGTGGTGCAGGAATCCTCCTAGATGTCAACTGCAAGTGCTCCCTCTGCCCCACTATCTTCTCGCTCTTGTGGCAGTTTATAGCAAATCATCCATTGACACAGTCCCTCAGGCGCTCCCTAGAAACGTATCCCTGGAGCATTACAAACCTTGTGATCGACATGTTTATAGCATCAGGCATATTGTGGAGAACAATTGAAGTATGCAAAATTCGAGTACCTTTATTTACTATTCTTATTTTGGAAAACAAGTGGCAACCAAAATCACCGAATCGCACTTCTGTCAAACTTACTGGAAGATATTTTTCAGTCTTCAAACTCGCTTAGAATTAATTACCTGCTAAGAATCCCGAAGCTGACACTGAAACTCATTGCTCGAAGCTTGTCGAATATGTGTTTTACTTGAAATATCCTTCGATCTTGAATGGTCGAATATTCTCGCACAATCGAAAAATCTGTCAGGCCCACTCACACTATCACATCTCCATGTGTGAAAGAAACAATAAATTTCTAATACTTCGTTAAAAACTATCTATTCGGCTAGATTCGACGGTACCTACACTTCTAAGTTTGCAGCTCCTCGCTGGTTCTACTCACTGAAGATCTGCAAGACCAGTCACACCAAATCTGCCCGTGCTTATGCTTCAATAATCACATCGAACGACTCCCAAAAAAATTTACATTCCGTAAAACGCGCGCATCAAATTACAATCCGTGCAAATCATTGTAACCTGAAGGAGTGCAAACAATAGGAATGAACACAAGAAATGAATGAAAACGCGACATGTTTCCAGTGTAAAAATCTGTGCATTGAGTGTTCACAGCGGGAGCCAATTGGGTGAGATGTTCTAGAACCCAGAGGCAGCGCCGATGTATGCGGTGGACTGATCCACAGTTGGGGTGATGGGGGGGGGGGGGGGGGGGGGGGCATGTCTCGCAACCTTCGGCGAGACTGACTCCCTGTTAACACTGTGGGACGATGATCTTCGGTTGGTGCAGCTACTGCTGTTTGTTGGGATTTGGTCTCGGAATGGCCACTGACAAAGGAAGCTCCAGCGCAAGAGGATTAAAATGCAGGGTGAAAAGTCTTAAATTAGCAAGCTCCCTTGCTGGCTGGGTGCTTGTAGACTGGCTGGCACACACATGTATACTTAGGCTCTATGGTTTTTTTTTAGCCTCTGGCTTGATTTCCGTGATGCTCTTAAGCCATCGCTGGATGGTTGCAAACACACGAAAAGCCAACACCGAAACCACCACCACGAACAACAGCTACAACAAACAAAGAAACAAACAAACAAACAAAAGCGATGGAAAACAGCTTTTCGAAAGGTTCCTCATAATTTTATGGAATGTGAAGGAATTGGTTCCATAAGCAGCAGAATGGATTGTTGTGGCATTAGCAATTCCCTGGTAACCAATGACAGGAAAAGGGATGAAAACAGACAAGTCATGCACAAAGACATGATGCTTTTGTCTTTGATTTCTTTGGAATTTTTACTTTTTGTTTAAGTTGTTGCAATTCTTTGATATTTGGGTGGATGAAATGCATGTGTGTATACACTTTATAGTTGTGCTGGGTGCTACCTAAAATTTTAATTTAGTGTTTTGGTTTCTTTTTATATCAAATTATGAAAACCAACCACATTCATAAGAATATATATAATCTGTATTTTATTTATTTATTTATTTATTTTTTACCACTGAAAAAATTACAGCGCTTATCCAATATGAATTTATTGACTACAGCGATATACATGCACAAGGTGTAAGACTTAATTTTCCATAATTTTCACAAAAATAACAAATAACATAAAATGCAAAATCCTTCAAACATCATATTTTATATGAAATATCAAATAAATAAATATTTATGTTCTTAAGATGCAAAGTATATATATAATTGACAAACATGTTAATTAAATTTAAAGGAATGTACTTACAAATTTTTATATTTTGAATTAATATTCATATTGCATTGAATAACCAAAATATTTTTTAATAACATTTTAAATTATCTACACAAAATATAAGATAATTTGAGTAATAATAATAATAATAATAATAAATAGACATATATGCACACAGTTATTTTGGATGTAAATTTTCCATTTAACAACCATAATTTATTACAAAATAGTAACACATTTTTTAATTTTTTCACCAGATATTTGTAAGTTATAATAAAATATGGAAATATTTACACTTTAAGTTATGTGTATGATTACACTATATATATATATATATATATATATATATTTATATATATATATTTATAACATAATTATATTAGTTTCAAAATATACCATTTCAAATATAAACATATTTGAATCTTATTATAATATTATTGAATGTATATTTAAGTAATTCATATATATATATATATATATATATATATATTCAATGACATCAATAATAATTAGTTACAAATATGTAAATATGTGAATTTATTTATTTAGATAAACATATTGAGTATATTTTATTTTAATTATTTGAATTAACGTTTTAGTTGTGGTGTTATTAGATATTATATTATCATTTAAGAGTTAAACCAAAGTTTGGATATATTAATAACCCGTTGCAAAACTAGTTATATATAATGTACATGAAATGTTTTATTGAAAAACATATTGAGAAATACTCTGGTTCACATTGAATAGAAAAAAAATTCAATAAAACTTGCAAGTGTAACATCCAATTATTATACTTTAAAGATGGACTATAGCTTTTTGATGTTCAATATCTTTAAAGTGGTACTTATTAATTATATGCATATAAAGAATAAAGAATCTTGAGCATAGTTGGAGAAGAGCATTGTCAAATGGAAACATGAAATTTTACATTGTAAAAGGACAACATATGTTTTACATCTTAAAAGGGCAACATGCATTTTTACATTGTGAAAGGACAACATATATTTTTGGCCAATAAGAAAACTTCTTTGTCTCAATCAGTTGGCAAATGAGAAGACTACTATATTTCTTTGTCTTATAACTAAGCTTTCTTTCATACATATCATTAACAAAGCTTTCTCATAAATGAATCATAGTAAAAGACTTTCCAATGTTGCCATCAAATTCTCACATATAGATTCTTCACAATTAGAAAAGAACTAACAAAAGTATAAAGCTTATTGAGGTGGTATTTCAAAATTTCATTTAGTAACCAAACTCATGTAGGATTACATGTTTGGTGATATCAAGTCTAATCAACCCCATAATGTTTGGTCTTCAAAGGAAATACTACCATTCTAGTTATTGCCAACATATCTCCTACTTTCACACGTCTATTGATTCTTATTATTTTTATTACACCATTTCTTATTATCATACTGGTCACATTTTTTTGGTTTTCTGCCATTGGATGCTCAACTTAGAGATTATCCCTGAACTGCATGTTCTACCGACATAACCTGTTTGTCGGTGATAATCGCATCCTTGACAAGCAATGCCTGCACAACTCAAGCATAGAATCTGAACTCAAGCATAGAATCTGAACTCAAGCAGGTGAGATTCGGAGCCACATTTCCCATAATGCACACTCTGATTATGGCCTTGTAAAGTACCCGCATGGAATATCTATCGGTCGATCCACTTATACATCCATCATATAATCTATCAGTAGCCATTGCCTACCTTCAGTTTTGTGTGGATAACGCACAAGTCACATATGAATTGACTCCACATGGACAGCTTTCTGAAGCTATGGTGCCAGAGAACTGTGATTATGCAAATCCTCTTCACCAAGGAGAAGCTAGAGGTCCAAAAAGAGAGAATCTAGCTCTGGGTCCTGCGTACATTTTTTCTGCGAACTGCTATGAAAGGGTTGATTCCACGCACCAGTTTTTGTTGTTTTGCGATAGGTGTTTCATTCTGAGAGGTAGTTTGGAGTATGGATTTGTTTGCACATACATTGGATGTTCGGTTCGACAATCGGCACCAAGAGGATCCGGCCCCAACTCCGAAACTGAAGCCAATCCTTGGCGACAAATGAACGTAGGTTGCTTGAATGCCGAGTGCCCCACGCCACAGCCCATCCTGTTCCAGATGGGTCAAAACAAGGCCCACATATAAAGCTCTGAAACGTCGTTGGTCCAATTTTTGACCTATACGAGCTTCGTTGTCTCATGCACTGGACAGCTAGCACATTGAAGCACTGTGTAACGGCTCTAAGTTAAGAATCGTAAAGTTTGTTGCACCAGCGTGTCCCACACAAGTTAAGTTCTATCACTCACTCATTACAGCTACACAGACCATTCTTTCACGAATAAAAATAAGTTTGCGTATGTTGAAGTGGGAATTATGAAAATTGATACTAGAGTAAGATTTGCACTTACTATATTTGTTTATTCTTCTTGTAGTAAGATAGAGTGCAGCATCCATATTACAGACATTTGCGCAACATCCTTCAGATCTATCTCAAAGGTGGAATGCCAGCGAAAAAAGCACTTGACGGCTTGTAATGAAGACTATTGTAAGGAATTTAAAATGGAATACTATGGTACAGAGAATCTAGAGACAATGTTTCTACGCAGTATGAGCTGCTTCGACGTCAACTCTTAATCCCGCTGGAACTAGTATTGTCACCACGCTAGATTAAAAGGCTACTTTACCCTGACAGGAAAAGAGAAACCTCTCCAGTGTCACTCTCCTACAAGCAAATGAGGTACAAAATGAATGTGTTCTAAAATCTGCGTGTTAAGTCGAGCTAATCACGATAACTTATGGGATGCTATCTTGCTAGGATACATGGTATGCTCTTCATCTTGGTAAAATCAGTCAAGTGTTTGTGCCGTTCCTCGGAATTAGATTACAGTTCCATCCTTGATGATCCCGTTCTTCTCGATCACCGTCACTCCTGTTTTGATGTAGAAGCCAAGCTCTGGTCTTGTAGCTTCTTGGACGTTCTGCAGTCAGTCCAACCATATACCACATTTCATTTGAAGTACTTCAACAGGGAACAATGTTGAACACCAGAATCAGAAACCTTTCGGCAGTGCAGATAAATCACAACAGTAGTGACAGGAGCGAAATCTTACGTCAGTGTTGGCGATGACAACATTCTTGCCGATCCGGGCATTCTTATCGATTATGCAGTTGCTGATTCTGGAATTTTCACCAACTCCTAGGGGAATCTTTCCATTCCTTAACATATCTGCAACTTCCTTCTCGGTATCGTAAAAATCAGCTCCCATCATCATCGTATCCTGATAGTCAAGTGGCTCAGGAAATAAGTCTCAAAATATCATATGACTCATACAAATTTCTCGAAGATACATATATTCTGCGTAGAAAGAGCAAACCTAAATGAAATCAGGTTATTTTAATTTATTTTATTGTGTTTAATTATGCTTAATTGCTTCGGTAATCAAACAACATCTCACCTTCAAGACAGAACCGGACTCCAGACGAGATCGAACACCAACAATTGAATGCTCTACACTGCATTTCTTGAGGAAGCATCCGTGGGATATTATAGAATCCTTAACCTGCGCTTTCAAAACACCTTCAGAGTCGTGCAACCACATTCTTCACAAAGTCGAATTAGTAATTTTAAGCCACTACTGGCATCGGAAAGTCAACAGCAGAGTGAGATATACCAAGTAATTTAGAATAACAAAGTTAATCTAAATTAGTCCTCAACTCTCCGAGAGTATTGGACTGCCTGGACATAGTTCAAGTCGATCTTAAACGTATATTCCTAGAAGATGCGGGAAACTACTTGTAAACCAAGTGTACCATTGCCAACTATTCATGCACATGGAAGAGGATGGGTACCATGCATTGTTCAATTGATGTCGGGGGAAGATACCGAGGCGATGTGAAGATTGGCTTAGCAGCATCGTAAAAGCTGAACTGGGGTGGCTGCAGATAGACACACACGCACGCTTACGCATTGAACAATTTTCCTGAACCAACTCGAGAACTTAACCATCTGAAATAAAGCAACAGTCACTTTCTTCAATCACAGGACTGGAATACATATCAATAATGAAGGATCATACCTGGGCAGTAAGAGCTAAATTGGCATCGAAGAAGGACTTTATGGTTCCGATATCTTCCCAGTAGGAGTTGAACAAATATGCCTGAAATAAACGGAAAGGAGTTACTGGTCCTCTCTTCTAGGCAGTCAGTGTAATCTAATAAGAGTTGAAAAGTTGATTTTTCTGCGATTTGGATGTATGTGTAACAAGGGTTCTTGCTTTAATCTGAAATGAAAAATTACTAAAGCGGGAGCTCACTAAGCCAATGACAGCCTAATCCTTTTAAATTCAGATATCTCTCTCTCTCAAAAGAACAGACTCACGCTTCGCGAAGGAGTACCTGAACATTGAACTCCTTAGCTGAAGCAGGAATGATTTCTGAACCGAAGTCGTTGGCAGTTGGGTATCTCCATCTGCAGTAATCAAACAAATCTTTGTCTAAGGATGAGACATTCTTTACTTTAAACTCATCGAGACCAGCATTACCGGTAAGTAATTAATCATCCATGTACCCTATGCTCCGAGAGATCAGAATACTACAAATCCGTCTGCTATAACCACATCTTGGACCTAGACAATTCCAAAAAAAAAATATATATATATATATATATATATGTTTCTATTGTAGATTCAGATCGACCTAGGTTCTGTTGATAATCTGCCAAGTGGTGCTTACCTTAGAAGCTTCATAAGGACGTCCTTCTTGAATACATAAATACCCATAGATGCAATATAGGGCTTCTCTGCAGCTTCCTCGGGCGACAATCCCAAGATTGTTGTATCTACTTGCTGCGAAACATCACCTCCAGTTAGGAGACTCGTACTCCTCTAATGCAACGCAGCTTGTACTTGAATATGACGTGTAGCATACGCACGGTGCGAAATAACATCGGAAACAGGACCAAGCAAACTTGAGTTTGCAAGTTCATAAAGTGTTGGCATCCGAAGTGATACAGAATTAATTCATAGGTAAACATCACGAGAACTTACCATTTTTTTCAGATCATCACCCTTTGGTTTCTCACTGAAACTCATAACTCGTCCCTCACCGTCAATCTTCATCAATCCGTAGTCTGAAGCACGACTGCATCGCAGGTTGTAAACGAGAAGCATTAGTTCATCGAAGCACTCAGGTCAAACCAGCGACTTTAAGGGTAATAGCTATCGTAGTTTTCGCATGATAGAATATTCCAATAAAAACTTGTAGACAATTAGGGAGCAAGGAAGCTAATACAGAGGGGAGAAAGAGATGAATGAATAGATTCAGACCCTCGTGGAGAAATTCATCATTGAACTGCAGTTGATTATCTATTTTTCATCTTCGAAACTTAAAGAATAACCAGCATACCTGTCATCCATGGGTACGCAGGAGATTGTGATATCAGCACCACTATCCCTATGCTTCTATTATATGAAAAAAACAAAACAATATCAGAATTCCTGTAGTTAGCCATCATCTTGGCCTCGGCCATAATTCCGGAATCCTAGGACCTAGTAACCAATCACTTGAGCATTGACATCTCTGTTGAAAATCGAGCAGCACATATTGAAAAATGTTGAAAATAGGAGACGGTCAAACGTAAGGTTGGAGGTTTACCTGGACAAAGTCCATGTAGTCCATACGATAAAGATGATCTCCGGACAAGATTACAACGTCCTCTACAACTTTATTCTTCGCATCCTACAATAATCAACAAGCAAAGATGAAGAGTATTTACAATTTGTGGGTCAAACCCTTCAAACGCAAGAATTCTGTGATTTGAGTGCAGCTAGACTGAAATTGGGAAGGAGCGTACCTCGAACAACCACAAGTACTGCCTAACAGCATCGGCTGTTCCTTGAAACCAATCAGCTCCTCTGTCACCGGGAGTCTGGGTAGCTGCCAAGACCTCCACAAAACCATCGCCAAAGTTGATTTTGCCGAAGTTATAGGTGCGAGCAAGATGGCGGTTAAGAGAAGTGGAGTTGAATTGGGTGAGGATGAAAACTTTGTTGATTCCGCTATTGATACAGTTACTCATGGGCACATCAATTAACCGGTAGCCACCTCCAATTGGCACCTGCAATACATACAAAATTACAGTCACGAGTTTTCACTAACCAGGGTTCATTCACACTGTCAATAAAATTATAATGAGGTTTTAACATTCTATGCGTCTAGTTTGTTTTCAAACAAGCATCAACAAATTGAAGAAGACAAAGCTTCAGAGAAGAGTTTGCAAACACAAATTCTAGGATGTGTTAAGGGGCTTACAGCAGGTTTGGCACGTCTCTTTGTAAGAGGATACAAACGCGTGCCAGCCCCACCACCGAGGATGATTGACAGAACCGTTCTCGGATCAACTCGCTTCTCCTCCCCCGTACCCACCTGCCAGACAGACACTTCTCATTTAGTAGTCTGCATACGATTTTTGTAGGTGCGCTCAACGAATTCTTATTTATTTTATTTTTTATTTTATAAATCACCACCTTGACAGCGAATTGCAGTCTGGTGATTGACCGAAGGCTCTATAGATTCCTGATTAAATTCAGCAAGTAGAGTTGACGCATTTGTTAGCGTTTATCCCGTGGCCATCGTTACACCAGCGGTTATGGTGTATAGCTATTTTTTAAACGTTCAAGTGGACTAGCAGTTATCCAAGGAACAACATCCAAACGTAGAAACAGAGAGACGGAATGAAGACTTCAAGACTTAATAAAAAAACTAATCACAACTCTACGACGTGTTGTACTAATCACATTCTAATCGACAACGAGCTTGGTGACTAAAAACATTTCCTACATTTACGATGGTATTTTCAAGCGGTCGGGGCTCCATCAAGACGGACGAAACTTTAAGAGCATGCTTGGAGTCATTCCGGCGTTTGAGAGGAGCTACAGGCAACCACGCCTGGGCTTTCAGGGACGATGCAAGCTTCTTCCCGCAGAATGCAGATCGGGGCAGCGATGGAATAGTAGCCACATTCAGCTGCTGCCATGTGCGGCCACAGCCTTCCTGGACACACTTAATAGAGCTGCAACTAGTATACACGCACGCTGTCCCTGCAGCCATCTCAAAACAATAGACAATTGTCGAAGCTCCAAGTCCCGAACCTAAAACCCACTCTCACTCCTTTTGAAACGTCGCAACTCGACGTCCAAATCACAAACACTTCTACATTACCATCTCGAAACACTCCAATGCACTCCAAAATCACATAAACCAATGCACACACTCACTGGCAACTCTCAATAATCTCGCACACGACATTGCATTCACCACAAGTTGGGGAATGAGAGACTGAGGAGAGCTGCAGAGGGAAATCCAGGCTGCACTCTGCTTAACAAGAATGACGATCTAGCTCGCACATATGAATTTGACGAGGGGTTGGGGCGACTGGAATCATTCATCGAGAGCTTGAGAAGCATCGCGAGGGATTCTTTTTTTATGTTCTCCCTCTCGCGCTCTTCTTTTTCTTTGGTGGGCAGTGAAGTTCAGAGGTTCCTGTGGTGGCAAACGAATTCTCTTCCTCGGTACTCTCATACTGGGCTCCCAACTAACATCCAAATTTGCACGCTGCGTCAGAGTCAGCGAATCACTCATCATCCCTGAGCCGAATCAACTTCGACTTTAGAGAAGGGACGCAGGGGCTTCCTATCCGCTTCACTAACCCTCCACCCTTTCCAATTCCAGCCGTTCCCTTTTCTCCACCATTATTTTACTTTTGATTTGCGCCTCCCAGCTAACTTCACCTCTTCGTTGGGTTGTTGGCTCGTGAGGCAATGAATGGGAACCGCCCCAGATCCATCAGTCCTCGCATGTTGTCGAATCTGCCCTAGACAATGGGGCTGCCTTTTCTTTTTTATGTCTTCACCAGCCATTTTGAACATGCAGCATGTTTACCTCTAACATGGCTTTCAGTCCTTTAACCATTACAATGACGTTGAACTCAACGCTTCGTTGCCAAGTGTGTGTGTGTGTATGGGTGCGGGTGTATTTTTGTGTATCTGTGTATATGAGTGTGAATACTCTCCTCGCAGGCAAACTTGCGTCCGCTAGTTTGTACTAACCAGCGCCCGTTTGCGTGGCGACTTTATTTTATTGGCCCATGCACTCCATTCCGCCTGAGCGCCATTTTCATGAACTTGCCAGACGCCACAGTTCTGAAGCCACGCCATTCGCGGCAACGAAACTCTCTGGGAGTCCCCCAAATGTGTGAAAACGACGAAGACGACGAAGACGACGAAAACGAAAATATTCCACCTCCATTCAGAATGCTTGTTTGTATTACTCGAACACGTACGTAACCTGCTCGACAGAAGGAAGATTCTACCCACCAGGAAAAAAAGCACTCTGTCCATCGTTCTGTTGCTTTCATCCTTGATTTGTTCTGTAAAGCACAACTCCCTAAATTAATGTGAACTCAGATTTGTTGAGGTGCAAATAAAAGCGAAGAACACAGTGTTTCGGAGATTCTGTAGTGTTGTTATGAGAATACTTTCGAGTGAGGGATCCGGAGGCATTTATGAGTCCAATCTATGTGACACGATCCAGTGTTTTAAACCATCACATATTCATGTGTACGATGTTTTGTTAAATGACTACTTCCTATTGTTCGAATTCTTCCGCGACGATTAATATTCGCCGATCGAGCACGTCAACAATTCAGATGCAAAAATAGATGAAGAACATGAGGCCTTTGTTGTGATAAATGGAAAGACACCAGGATGTTAAGAAGGGGGAGGTTATAGGAGTGGCAGGGGTGATGGGTGCCTGGGGAATGTCGTGATGACGCGTTCTGGGCGACGAGGAGGTGAACTAGTGAACCCAGTTTGAAGACGATGATTGTGGACCTCGAAGGCAGGGAAATGCAACTTGCAGGGCGTCAGAATACAAAGCACGAGGTGCTTAATTAGATACCATCCCTGATAGTGAAAGAAGGGAGGAGATGAGCACAAAAAAGCTGACCGAATGGAGGGGAGAGTGCAGGCTTTGCGAACTGGCACCCGAGATTTGCTACCATCTGCAACACGCACCTCTCCCGAATCTTCTCAGGGTTCTCCTCCATTTGCCGGAATTCGCACATCTTTCCTCGCCGTACATTGGATACTTGGCAGATAGATTTTAGCGGCGTGAGATTTCATTCGCGGATTCCGGCATTTCGGAAGAAAATTACAATGATAACCATACAAATAAAAAAGAAAAAGAAAACAAAAAACAAAAACAGAAAAACGAGGGAATGTTGTCGCTGTGGATCTCGAGCCTCAGTAGGGTGGATGAAACTCTCGCAATTTGTCATGAGTAGCTGGAGTCAAGTTCGGGCGTCGATTGGAGCCTCTACTCCGATGATGAGCGAAGCAACGTGCCAAGGGTGGTTGTCAACTCGTTTTTTGAGGTCAAGTTCTACGAATATTTCTCGCACCGTTTGCAGGCCACTCGTGACGCTCGGTCAGTGTAACCCACTTCGCCGCCATTATTGACTTCTTCAGCGCCAGTACAAATCTATGGTCGGAATCGATGTGCGGAGGCGAGTGTCGACCGTTGCATTCCCGCGAATGAGATTAATGATTTCTGTGTAGGAAGAATCAATCATCTCTATTTGCTTTTCCTGATTTTTACTCCTAGAGAGGGTGGGGTCACCAGAAAGGCGAGGAAACGGGGGACCTGCTTGAATTGGTTGGCTCAGGACCCTGGTGCGGAAGCGACGGCTGTTTGTTGTAGGGGGCGGGGCACCGACGTTTGACCCACCTGGGCAAGCAAGTGGGGGGATCGCAAAGGGAATGGAATGCTCGTGCGAGGGAGGGAGTAAGAGTGTGAGTCCGGGACACTCTCTCTTGCTCTCGCAGAGTGCGCATGGTGTGTTGCAATTGGGAGTGAGGGAGGGACGCTGTTTCTGATTCCTCCCCATTTTTCAATCTCCACTCTCTTCGCGTCGCCTGATGTGGTGGTGCCGCATCGCCGGTTTCTTCGTCTCTTCTACGGAGGTGGGTCCATATCGGGCCCACACCACCACTTGGATGGTCTCTTTCGATGCTTTTCTGTTTCATCTATGTCTGCCTCTCCTGCCACCTTGCAATTTTCCTGCCTGCTTAGTGTTATATTTCGTTTACTATGTATGTATGTGTGTATATACTAACTAGAGGGAACCTAAATAAAGTAAATATATTGTTAGAGTCATTTAGCTACTGAATCATTTTACAATACACAACATTGGTTGTGGATTTTTCGTTTGCATACACGACAAAGACATCCACAACGCATGTGGTTTGAGAAAGAGCAAGACAATTCTCATTCTCAAGACCTTAGAATCTTGTTGTATTCTCCTTCACATTGTACTCTCTTCTATCCACATTCCGGAGAACAAGAAATCATGTGTTGCCTAGGAGCCAGGCAAACAAAATCATATTCCCCTCATTTTATTTGAAGAAAAACATAACTCGGAACACCACATTGGGAACATTCTATTGATCCCCTAAAAGAACATTATGCTAAAATGCAAGCATTGGAAGGACAATTGGCAATAGCTAGAAAACTTTGCAATTGTATATGAAAAATAGGGATTTGGATTTGGGGCACATTGCACAATCTCCACCTTGATTGGAATACATATATCTATGTAGAAGATTGAAATGTTTAAGTATTTATGTCTAAGGTGTATTTTTTTAAACAATATACTTCCATACATATACATTGCAGATAAAAAAAACATGTATTATTCAAAATAGATAAGCCTTCATATTGTAGGATATCAACAAACATGTTTTACATTAAGTAATATAGAACACATATTGTCTTACTTTTTATGCATTAATTGTAATACATAATATAAAAAAATTAAATAGAGATTAAGAATGCAAATAAAACTATCTAGGGGCAATCTTGAATTTTAAGCTCAATACCCTTTTTTTTTTATTTATCTTATAAATATGAGTTTAAAAATACTTCCTTATTCTTTCAATATATAACAATTATTTTACTGATTTATGGATAATGACCTACATTAGAAGAACTTGAGCATGAAAATAATTTATGTAATTTTTTTTTCTATTTTCTTTTATTTAGTTTCGTATCTCTTTAGAAATATTTTTAAATGTTTTAAACATTTTCATTGATATAAACAATTGAATATTGTAATAAGAATATAGTTTTTGTTTTTATTTTATTAGTAATTATTTTTTAAATCAATTACATTATGTTGATATTCTAAAATAGAAATATAAATAAATTAAAATTATTATTATTCTCCTAAATTTCAAATTTTAGCTTAAATTTATATTTGTTAGAATACATGATATACTAGATATTTATTTTTATATTTTTATATTACTTGTTTAAATTAAAAGTAATACTTGTGATAAAAATTTATATTTGATTAAGTATATTAGACAAAAATAAATAATAAAAATTAAAAGTAGTTATAAAAGTTGGTTTTTTGTTACCAACTTACTAAAATAATTAGAATCTAGGATAAAACTAAGATTTTTTTTTTTTTTTTTTTTTTTTTTGTTGGCAACATTTCTAAATTAGATGTTTAAACTAATAGTATTATTATGAATATTTTTTATATCTGTTGTTTTTTTGTATTATTATTTTTGAAAAATACAATTAAAATATTAAAATATATTACTTATATGAAATTGTTATATAATGTAGTTTTTTTTATAAACATGCAATAAAACTTATCAAAAAGTCATAATTCATTGTTATATTGTTTAATACTATATTTTTAGAATTAAATGGCAATTAAATCAAGTCAAAAGTTTATGAAATAAAATGGCTGATTATATTCTAATTTTCTTAAAGTTGTTGCATTATCCATTACAAAAAGAGTTTGTCATAAGAAAATAAAAAATAATAATAGTAATAATATTGTTTGAATTAATATATTTGAACTAGCTATTTTATTTTCATAAAGAATCATTATCCAATCAAAATTTGAGACATGGAGAAATAAAGAAAAAATTTAATTTTGATGAAAAAATTGAATAGAAAATATTAAAACTTCTTATTATAGTATTTTTTACTTAAGATATTTATATAGATAAAAATTAAAGAAGACTAAGACATAATTAGAGTTAAAACATAACCTATACAAACAACACATTTAAAGAAGTCTTTAATTCTTATTTAAAATTTATGAGAATAGGAATAATTTTAATAAAAATAATTTTATATATATTAATAATTTTAACACGAATAATTTTATATATTAATAATTTTCCTAAATTATTTATTTAAAAAAATCCTATTTCCTTAATTATTTTAAATTATTTAGATAAAAGAATTAAAATTTTAAAAAATTAACATATATATAAAATTTTAAACATTATATTTTATCAGTTAGTTTCTTTATAAAAACTATCAATTATACTTTGTCAAAAATTTATTAATTTACACATATTATTTACTTCTCATGAATAAAAATTTAGTTTTATTTTCTTATTTTTTCAAAATTAATATTAATAAGATATTTTTATAAAAAATAATAATTTTATTTTATAATTAGATATTTTAATAAATAAAAATACTAATATAAATATTTTAAAACTATTATTACTATTAATATAGAGAAATTTTAAATAGATCCAAGTTTTTACTAAATCAACCCACCCATCTTAACCATCATAAAAAAAAAAAAAAAACAACTTTTAGATTCATTTCTCCACTATTAGATTTGCAAGCAATGAAAATCAAGCACATTCATCATGATTACCATATTCTTCATGAAGGATGGATCTTTTTAGTAAAAGCATGGATCTGTTTAATGTTCTCCTTAATATATTGTATTACAGGCTCAAAACAAAATTAGATAATGAAGTTGAAAATTTGAAAATACTATCATATGACTTATATAAAAAAAATATATATATATATATATATATATATTTTATGATACACATGCCAAGTAGATTTTAAAATGAAAATTTATAATAATATAAATCATTAAGCATAATTTTAGTGGTTATATATTATGTTTTTTTTATAGAAAAAACTAATAATTTATTAAAAAAATATAGAAATTAATTCAAAAAAATATTATTATACATAATATTTTGGAAGTATCTAAATGTTGCTAAAAAGGAACTTTTGTTAATTTCTACTTCGAAAATTAAAAGTTTAAATAGACTTGCAAATTTAGAAAAGACTACAAAAAAATTAGATTAATTTTTTCTTCTCTAATTTAATTATCTTCACTTAAGATCCTTTTTAAAAACTAAACTAGATAGAATTATAAGTATAATTTAATAAATTAATTACATTTCTAAGTTTTTGATAATCAACAATAATTTGAATTATAAAAATAATAATGACAAAAGATAAAATAATCTTTATAATAACTTTAAAGTAATTTTGTTTTTGCTTCATTCATTGCCTAACCTTTTGAATAATATATAGTTTTAATTAAAATCCAAATAGGTATATCATATAAAGTTCAACTATACAAAATCATTAATGAAATCGATATTTACATAAATAATAATATTGTATTTTACATTAATGAAACTATTGGTAGAAATTTAGTTTTTAAAATCTATGTAAATAGTGGATTCAATGCTAATTTTACATTAATATAATTATAGGTAGAAATTTAGTTTTATTAATCTAGATTAGTTAAGGATCAAATGCCAATCGACTAAAATTTTAAAAAATATTGAATTTAAAACCAGAAAATTAGAAGACATGAATTTTATTTTATTTTTATTTTTTTGTATAATTAGAAGAGCTATATAAATCCAATTGAACATTGTAAAAATTTAACACCTAAATTTTTATGGTCTATTTAATACATTGTGCATTTTTATATTTAATAGTTTATTTAATCTACTATATAAAATATATTAGGGGAGGTATAAATCAATAGGATGATTCAGGAAGCCAAATTAGCCCTTTGATTGGTTGTCTTAATAATCTTGTCTTTAATAAGCTCCATACACAGTGCACTGAAGTAGTTGCTACCATAAGGGAGATCATTTAGCAAAAGAAGTAATGATGAAGCTTTTTCTATTGTTTCTTTTAGTAATTACATTGTTTACAATATATTTACTAATTATAGTATCTCTCTTCTTACAACTCCAATATTAGTTGCACTTGCAATTTGAGCTCTCTATGGCTTTGTGACTTGTATTTTGTTGGATTTTAGGCAAGTGTAGATTTTCAAATAATAACCATCCCTATATAAATCTCTATGTAAAACACATGATTGAATGACTTAGCTCAATTTTTTTCTTTCTGATGATTAAACTTTAAGATTAGTTCTCAAAAAAAATTAATTAATATTTTGCATATTTTTTAAGACAACAACATGGATTTATTTAATTATTAAATAATTCAAACTTAATTCAAATTAATTAATATTTTACATTCAAACTTACTTAAATATTTATATTTTTAATAAGCTAAAGCAAAAGATAATTAGATTCTTTATAAATAAATATTACAATACAATCTTTATAATGTTATAATATTAAATTAAAAAATAATACAAGAAATAAAATAATATAAAAATTAAACAATATTATCATAAAAAAATATGTCAGTTTAAAAGATAAGAAAACTAATTAGAGGTTTTATTTTGAAGTTTATATACTTGCAAAAAACTATACTAATTACTTAGATTATAACAATAGGATGTATAATTCTATATGCATAGAAAGTATTCAACTATACTAATTACTTTGATTATAACAATAAGATGTATAATTCTATGTGCATAGAAGGTATTCAAGTCACAAATATTGTTGCTAAAAGACCAAGATGGACGGACTTAAAAGGATCATATATACAATTGTATATCATATTATTTATCACATATTAATTATAGAATTAATATCAAGATATCATAAATTTTAATTGGATTGAAATATATATTATTTAGAAGTGTTTAAGGCATTCTAACAATATTTTTATATAATATTTGTTCTATGGGGTGGCATGTAGACTATTTGAGTCATTGAAAGACATTCTAATTGGTAATTTGTCATGTTGAAATGTATATTAAAAATGGTGGGCATTTAAGACATATATGATAGTTTTTACTTAGATTATCCATTATGCCTCTTAAAATAAGTATTAAGAGATTTTTAAATACAAAAAGACTTTAATATGCACAATGAAAGCAAGTAAAAGAGGTATTTTTAACACCCTTATCAGTTTTGTTTATAATTGAGTCATGGTTATTTACTTATTTTTAATTTTTATTTATGAATATTATATTGATAGTATATATTATATATCTACTCATCACATAATGATATTATAATTTTTTATTATATTCCAACTATATGGTATATTTATATATATATCTAAGATCTGCTACTTAAGTCACATGGTATAAAGAGTAGTTGTGGATTGTTATTACATGCCATGAAGATATAAAGAAAGAATAAGTGCCTCCACAATTTTTTCAATATAGAACATATATATCTACTTCTAGTTTTTTAATCATATAAATAGAATAAAAATATACATAGCATATATGATATAATTACTTTAAACAATCTTTAGATAATCAATTTTTATTTGATTCTATAATATAGTTTTTGTATAATGTAGCACTTACATAACATATTTGTGCACAATATATTATGCAAAAATTACATTGATGTGAAAGTCTAAATAGATTCTTTTGAGTATCTTTTTTTGATTTTTTCATAAAAATTATAAATTTTAATTATCTACCGCAAATGTATATCAATGGCTTTTATTCATACTTTTAAATTTTAAACATATTTATTAGAAAGAACATCAAATCTTTGTTTTTAGATTTTTTTGATATTTTATTAAATCACATACTTTATTATCTAAGATTTATTTTTTTGCTTCGTATTTTTTTTTATTTAATTTTTATTTATAGATTTTCCATGGAAATGATGTAAAATGAACATCTGGCAAGATCTTTATATGTATTGCTATATAACTAGTAATTATTATACTTATAGTAATTAAATGTGATGACTGATTTATTGCACATTTTGATGATAATTGCAAGAACATGTTGCTCTTTTACTTTTTAGATAGTTGCAAATATCCACAAGCAAATATATGATACACATACAAAGTCCACATTATTGATTTCTATTATCAAATTACTTGGAAGATACCAAAATCAATGCCTTTAAGGCAATGTTAAATATAGATAAGGCTTTTGAATTTATTCTGATATAAATATTAATAATAATATTTGGATTTAAAATTTGGATATATTTGATAAGATCAATACCAATCTTTACAACATAATAAGAAATTAGTTCTTTGAATAGATTAGCAATATTTCTCTATCTAAATTAATAGCTCAAATTTAAAGACTTAAATAATAGACAAGCATCAACAATCTTAAAGTATCAATAATCTCAAAGCTTCAATAATTGATATATCTTTGAATTGGTCAAAAGTAAAATTCATTTTAAGAATCCTTGTCCTTTGAATATGTTATATAATAATAATGTACCATGAAGTACACTATATCATTAACTTATTAAAACTCTAAATATGTTGGTTTATGTCTTGATATAATATAATATAAAATAAAATATTTTTTTTATAAAACATTAATGTTTATTTAAAGAAATTTTGATAAAACATACTAATTTATTCTAAATATCACAATTTGAGATAGATCCATTTGAAATTTTAGAAGTTAAAACTATATATGTTATGTGCAAAAAAATGCATTTCACCTCATCATTTCTTTTTAAAGCCTTTTGGTACATTTTTCAAAACACTATATTTTTATTTGTATAAAGACTAAATTTTACATTTGACTAATGAAAGAATTTAGAAGTTTTGACATTTCATCTTATCACTTAAATATAAAAACATCATATTTACTATTTTTAGTAATTTCTATATCAAAATATAAATAAAAGTATTTTCTGCTTAGTATTTAAATTAAATTTAAATTAAATAATTAAAATATTATATGATATTAAATTATATTCATAAATAATTTAATACATTATTTATTTGTGATATTTTATATATATTTATATATATACATATATAATTTTAAAACCAATATAATTTCCGATAAAAAATTTTCATATTTTTGAGAAATATTTTATTTATGATTTGTAGATTAAAAAATATATTTTTTCTTTAATTTAATGTAAAAAATCCTTCATTTTTATAAACCTTATGTAAAATTTTGTTTAAATAAAAGAAAATATATATTTTTAAAATTTTTTTTGGCAAAAAAAATCACATCATATTCAATGCAATAATAGAGTCAAAAAATTTAAAAAAACTTTTAAATTTTTTATATTCAAAGGAAAAACTAAAAATATTAAAAATATGTAGCAACTATTAAAATAAGGTCATATAGCCTTCTTCATATGATCACAATATATTAAGATACTTTAGTATTCTATTTAATGTATTTGTCACTTTTTAAACTAAGTATGTCTTTAATTATTTAAGAATCATTTTCTCTTTGAGTATAAAATATGTATGATACAAATGGTTTTCATAATTGTTTTTTGATAAATTTCCAACAAAACTTTCTAAATTTGATATGCTTCTTTCAAACTATCCTTCTAGTATAAAGTGTGATCCATACTTCATTTTCAAACACAAACTTCTTCCTTTGAGTTCATTTAGTCTTATCAATAAATTTTATTTAACAACAATCTAATCTTACAAAAACATTTGAATTTAGAAAGAAGAATTTTATCAAAAATGTATTAATGCCAAGTAAAGGATTTTTAAAGATTTTAATTATAGAAATTTAATGTTACTTTGTATTAGAAAACATTTCAATTCCAATTGGAACAAGTTTGGTAATAATTACAAAACCAGTATATATATATATATATATATATATATATATATATATATAGAGAGAGAGAGAGAGAGAGAGAGAGAGAGAGAGAGATTATGACTAATTTTTCTCCATCAAGTATCATTTTTTTCACTTTTGCGCCACATAAACTAAAATTAATATTATCTTTGTATAGAAATGGGATTTAGACCATGTGTCTTTTTTATTGAATAAAACTTAATAATAAATAGAATATTTTATTTTTGTATCACTAAATTAATAATAAAGATATTAATTTGAATTAATTTTTTTTCAAGTTTATCAAAATACATAACTCTTTTTTTAATAACTTAAGATTATAATTAATGACCAAAAATCAAATTACCAACTAAACCATAGAAAAATCAAGGCAAAAAATTCTTTTTTTAATTAATTTTTATTTCTAAAATAATTCTACTAATTTTCTAATAATCTTTTACTTCATTCGTATTGTCTATTAAGTCTTGCATGTGCAAAAGTTGTTTTCATCAAAGCAAAGATTTTAAGATTAAACATCTACTAAAAAATAAAAAAATACATGTATATACCAAAGTGATTTGGATGGAAACTTAAAGAATGTAAATAATCAAGTGAAATATTTTTTTAAAAAATATTAAAAAAAAAGAGGTAAAAATACTTATATATATATATATATATATATATATATATATATTCAAGAAGAAACTAAAATGATCTTGAAACTAGACTAGAAATAAGAAAATAGTTAACAAGAGTGAAGAAGGCCTGACTCTTGCCTCTATATTTATACTATCTAATTATGAGCTATAAAAGAAGATTTAATAGGATCTCTAATATGTATCCAACTTGCAAGAGACATGTCTAATTTTTAGGATCCAAAGTCTCTATATCATTGGATTCTATTCTTTTTATTCATTTTTATTAGTCTAATTGTAAAAAATCCACATATATGAAGATTTTTTGACAGAATTGGCTTATGAAATCTCTTTATATTTAATGTGAATCTATGATCTATATAAATTATATGAAACATTGTATTCTTAGAAAAGGCACCTTAATATATAATGTAATTGAGGTTTGTAGTCCTTAAGGATTTTAACCTTGATAATCCAATTTTTCAATTATAAAAGCCTTATTATATTTTTTTTAAAGAGATTTGATCTATTATATTATAATTCTAAGGTTAATCAAATCAACTAATTTCGACTAATTGCAGTTTATAAGATCTAAGAATTTAAGAATGAAGAGTCTCAAATAATTATTTCTATTATAATGATTGTATAAGGTATTTAAAAAATTGTTTCTTCTTTGTAATACTTATGAATGTTCACAAATTCTCTTAATTTAACTAACTCATTTGTTGGTGCTATTGTGTTAGTTTTTTATTTTTATTGCAAGAAATTGACCTTTGTTAGATAACCTTTTTGATTCCAATATAATTCTTATGTTTTTTTAGGAATTAAGATTTTAGTTGGCACTACTTTCTTATAGTATTAGCATTGTTGCTTTTAGTATAATAGAGCCTTTGGCATATGGTTCCAACATGTAGCTAATATAATAACATATGATCTTTGCTATTTTGTATTGAGTCTTGATTTAAGTCTACAATAAGAATAATTTGTTCTTTCAAGTACAATGCTATATAGCCATTGCATGGTGACACTTTGCTTAAATTGGCTTCTAAGCTATTAACACTTCTAATGTCTTTTTAGCTTAGGACTATCCACAAAATTTGATAAGATTGTGATTATATAAGAAACTAATTAAATATCAATATTGAATTAAAGATAGTATGTTAGGTTATTATAAAAGATTAGTGAAGAATTATAGTTATGACTTGTAGATCTTTAATTGTGGCTTGTATTAAACCTAGTGTTAGGTTTTTTTAGATTTTCATAGCTACTTTGGTTACATGTTGTTGTTTCTCAATTCTTTTAAAGATTTTTTCTGGTTGTTACTATAAAGAATAATAAGAATAAAATTCAGTATTTGCAAAGTTATGATTGTTGTGTTTCAAGAATATAGACATATATGGTTGATGATTGTTAAAGTTTAAAGTTGCAATTGTATTAGTATTTTTAGGCTTAGCAGATGGCTTTGTTTTTTCCTATGATTATTATTATTTGTCTTCAGCCTTGACTAAGACTATACAACCTTTGATCTAGTATATAAACAATATTAGGAGCAAATATGGAGATTTAAGTAATCAATGGAAACAAATTTGTGCTTGTTAGTCAATGGATTTAATACTTTTACTTTGAGCTTCTATTCCATGTAAGACTTCATAGCTATGCAAAATCTTGGCTTAATAATTTTGATATTGTGTGGGTTCAATTTTTTTATTGAAGGTTGTAAGGCCTCCAACACTTTCTTCGAAGCTTGTCTTCTAAAATTTTAACACATTAGCAACTGACTTATTTCTAATGAAATATGCAATAATTACATCTTGAGAAAGTTTTTCTACGGCTTAATTTATAACTTCTTCATTTTGAGTAGTATGTTGGCGTAACTCTCAAAGAACCTAATGGAAATGGACTCATTTGGCAATGATTTGATTAGTTACATAAATTCTTTTGTGTAATATAAGTCAAAGAAATCCAAGATCTCTTGCTCTTCAATTAAATTTGTTAGTAACATTTCTCAAATGTCTATTTTGACATTGCTTTTAGAATTTGAATGTGTTTGTCATTTTACTCTTTTAACACATGCTGCATAAGATGTCATGCATTGCAAAGCACTCCTACCTTATGTTGCATATATATATAAGTAAATAAATAAATGATATAATTACACTTCTCATTCATAGTAATTCTTTGTAACTATATTAAACTTCAAGACCTAATGTATCTTCAGCCAAGTTAGAACTTTGTAGTATGGCCATGGCTGTGTCAACAAAGAACTATAATCAATAACCATTGAAACCTTAGCTTGTGTGCTCAAGTCATGGCTCATCCATTGCTTTAATCTTACATTAGACCAAGTGGTAAGAATATCCAATCAATAATAATATTAAGAATAAGCTTGTTAGAGATCTTGGTTAACATTATAAAATCAGCCTTTAACAATGGTTCTTACTTTTATAAGCAAATTTATTCTTAAGAAGATAAAAGAAAGGAAAAACTTATAAAAAAAATATATTGATATAAGAGTTTTAAAAGAATTGGTATTTTAGAGATACAAAATTTAAAGTACTTTTGATTCACATTTTATATCTAAATATAGAATATAAAATCTTTATATATTGAAAGGGTGCAACTCTTGATACAAATAACAATATACTGATACAATCATAAGATGTAAATTTATATAAAATGTTTTATCTATGTAAAATTGTGTTTATAAAAAATTATATACAAAATATCCTTTACATTCATGTAGAAATCAGATGATGTATTGTGAATGCTTCAAAATCTTAAGAGCCTTGGGGAAGATGTTTTTAGATCATTTTTGGAATCAAGTAAAAAATCAAAACCAAAACCAACCAACAAAACCAATTTTGTATGAATATTAAATCAAACAAAGACTGGTTAGAGAAGTACCGATTCTAGTCTTTATAACACATATTCAACAACATTTATACCCATTATGTAATTCAACATCTAAAACACCATAACAAATAAAACAATAATGGTTGTAGATGTTGTGTCATCTACATAGCTGTATTTACATCCAAAGTAGTACTTATTGATTTGATTATAAATAGGCATGACTGACACAACAAAAATTCCAACGGGCTAGGTTTATTATCGTACTGTTAGAATGTAATCAAAAGTTGCTTTTCATGCCACTTCACTTTGCATCTCATTACTTTAATGTGAGCCTCTGAGTAGGAGATTTGGTTACTTGAACTCATTCTTGTTTCAGCAAAAGCATTATCTATAAACTTTTTGATCTCGGCCAGTCAAGCTTTACATTAATTTATGCTTATCCAAAACCGACTTAAGTTCCTTCAGTAAACTTTATCGAAACTGGACTAATCATAACCCCACCCATAACCGCAGCACGTGGATTAAAAGCCTCGAAGATAGCACGAACAAGTCAGGGTATCAATCTGACCACTGTCAGAAATTCACGTGGTATCGCATAGGTACAGCTTCACAAACAGAACCGGATGTGATGACATCTGGATAAAATCGTCAACAGGTCCGGTTATGTTTATTCGCAGTTCTTGCAGGCAACTTGTGGTCGACGTCGCAAGCACAATCGCATCCGACGTGGCCGAGGGGACAGAACTGTATACTCACTTGATACCCTTCCGGCGCCGCAGTATCAGCAGGATAAGGTGCTACGGACGTCTCCTTCGCCGACTAATAGGACGTGCTGGGCCCTGATTTGACGACGAGGTCTGGGTGGATACCCGGAATTGCACAAGCTGGGGCTTACCGCCAAGTGCCTCCGTGCCGCGGTGAGGGGGGATGTTTGAATCTGGCAAGGGAAGTAGCTCCCCTGATATGAGAAAATGGAAGCTTTGGGGGCATGGCACCGATGGGACCGCCCGCGTGCACGTGGCTGATGCGCGAATCCATCAGATTGTCTTCCGGCGATTGCTCATGCGCAACTCAACCCCACCCACCTCCTCAATCTGCTCAACGTCTCTGGCCTCTTTCTCGCCCCCGCTCCTGAGCCATTCGCTGGATGGTGGCTGCATGGTTTGTGGGGAATGAAGCCGGTGGCACTGGAGCAGTGAGGTCAGTGTACGCGAAACCCGATCTCAATAACCTGGCCCTGGGGTGAGATCATTGATATAAGTGCCGTCGAAGGTTGGGATGTTCGTTTACCGACTTTTGAAGGATGCTTGGCTCCGCAGCAGTTCCTTGGTAGGATTTTTCAAAAAAGTTAGATGGGTTGAGTCGGTGGCTTTTGTAGACCGACAGTGAAGGGCTCGAGGACTTAGGGTCTGGGTTTTGGGTTGTGAGCTCAGTTTCGGCTTTTGCGGCGTCATGGGGATTGGAGGCTTTCATGATGTTTTGAGGACGTGGCGGCGGCTTCGTAGGTTATCTGTAATGTAGTGGATCGATACAGTGGGTAGAATGGCGGTGAGTCTTCTTGGTAGCTTAGGCCGCGAGATGAGGTCCCTCGTTCCATTTTGCACATTCGATCGTTGTCCACCGGAGTGGGGTTTCTGGTGTTTGAACCTTTCAACCAGTATGCCAGATGTTGAAAAGGGTGTTGAGTTTGAATGTGTTGCAGGTATTATATGTGACTGGAGTTGCGTAAGAAGGGCTGGTTTGCATAGTGACGATGAGTTTGTCTGTCACTCCGTTTATCGGTCTGCCTCAAGTTTCACTGTGGGTTTTGAGTTGTCTCGTGGCGGTGATGATGAGCTTGGATTCTAGAAATGGGTCAATGCCGTCTTCAGTGCTATTACTGTTTGACTCAGAATTTCCCGTTTTTCCAGATGAGTTGTCTGCCCAGGTTATGATTCATTGTCAGCATGAGAAATGGGTTTATTTATGCATATACTACCGACATATGGGGTTTTGCTGACCATGCACCAGCTACTAGTCCTTATCATCTATACTTGTATTGGTTCTCAACGGAGGTTTTTATTTATTTATTTATTTATTTATTTTTATTTTATTATATTGGTAGTTACTGGTAAGTTGGGTTGAATCTGCGTTTGATGTTGGAATTTATTTCCACACTGTTCGCTGGTGTTACTGTTCTGCTGGGAATGTGCGTTTTTCAATTGCTTTAGGAACATCATCCTCCAAGTGCTAGCTTAGATCATGAAGGCAAAGAGCCCTTGTTGTGCGTTGGTATTGTTTCAGTTGTGCAATGCCAACGTTCACGACCAGGGGATATGTTTTGTGTACCTTCGAATGCCTGTTGGGTGGATCTGCTCTTCGCTGGCCTGAGCCCGCGCTGTGAACTTTTTATTTTTTATGGGTTGAAGTGTGGAGAATGGCTTCGGGTACTAGGCTTGACAATTTGGCAAGCTTTCTGTGCAGACTTTTACTTTCACTTAATTTTTAGCTAAATTTTTCGGTATCCCTGTGCTACATCACCTATTGCAGTGCATTTCTTCGTGGGATAGTCCGTGAGGTGGCTTATGGTTCCTCTTCTACTTTCCTGCCCTTGACCCGCAGGTTATGTTCCATAGTAGCTTTAGAGGAGTATCTTCTATGTACGTATAATTAGAGACTTGTGAACTTCAAGATTCCGGTCGAGAGGAGGGCGTGAGTGTTGCAGATTTTTGTCATCAGTTTAGGAATGGAAAAGGGGATTAATAATTTTAAAGAAAATTTGTTGAATTTGGTTCCAGTGAGATATGTATGATGTTTAGGGTGTTGTTAGTCTTGCGCTACGATATTCGGCACCATATCATCCTCAGCTTCCTATCTCCGTTCAATTTCGGGGAGAGTTCTTCTGTTTGCATTTTTCATGATTTAATTTTTTAAATAATATATAATGACATTTTGGTGTATGTGGCGCTGGATTCAGTCTAAGTTGGGGTTCGACGCGGCTGTCGGTGTTTGATGTTCATCTCGTGCTGATCTCCGATTACATGGAGCTATAGCCCCGTGCCAATTAAATCATGACCACTTTCTCTTCTTACGAGGCAACTTCAACCCCTCCGATCGGCACATCCATTACTCCTACTAATTCGAGCAGTCCTCGATGGAGGATTATTTTCCAAAGAAATTGCAAGCCAAAGACGTTGAGGAGTCGGAACTCAAGGTTTAGGTCCCAACAAGGATCAGGTCCACGACTTGCGGACCATTTAACCAGCCTTTGGCAACGAAGGCCTAGCTTAGATAGGAAGGACGCTAGTAAACCCCGGCAGATTCGAGGTTCAGGTAGAGATAACAGGCAAGTTGGTGCTAAAGGCTGGCACGTCTCAGCGTTTGGAGGCATAGACATGCTTGTGAATTCTAGCTTGATGGCGAATGTACAGGCCAATATAGTGCCGATGGCTGTGATTGTGGCGCTTGGAAGTCTGATTTTTACAATTATTCTTCTATTGGGCCTCGCGTAAGATTCCCTTTCACTACATCACTCAGACCCGAAGAATCTCTTCAATTCTGCACTTGTTTTGCAACTAGCGGATGGCGCTCAATCTCTCCGGACGCAGTATACGCAGTGTCTAAGCTTTTTGCGAAAGTGTTATCTCTTTGAATTTTTACTGGCTAGTTGTTTTTGGCAGGATACTCTGCCACCCACTGTGGATTGTGAAATGGACACAGAAACTTCAGCCACATGTTATGTATCTTAAACCCACACAAGGTAAACATCATCTCATATTTCCAACCATGTTCACATCATGCAGTAGTTTTTAAGATATGACACGTAGGTTGTGGGGCCTGATCAATCCTGTCTTTGCTGCTCTACAACTTAACGTTTTTTTTTTTTTTTTTTTTTTTTTTTTAAATTTTTTTTGGTGAGAAGTGCAGCTACTAGGTTGATATTTCTTCCTTGGGATTCAGGGGTTTGGCTGGGTACGTCTTGTCCGGGCGCACATAGTTTACGTATTCGTAGAAAGTTATGTTAATCTGATCGAGGAATTAATATTTCATC
This sequence comes from Physcomitrium patens, assembly GCF_059467195.1. Lineage (NCBI taxonomy): Eukaryota > Viridiplantae > Streptophyta > Bryopsida > Funariales > Funariaceae > Physcomitrium > Physcomitrium patens. Next base: position 15,618,406 of record NC_143416.1, read on the forward strand.
GTAACGATAGTGCAGAAAAACTCGTTGCTTTAACTCTCGATGACGGCCCCCATGCACACATCACTCCTCAGGTACATCTTCTCACCTTTTGGTAGCGTTATTTTTCTGAGCGGTGCTGTGGCTTATGATTCTGATGTTCCATTCCACTTCTTGAGTTTTGATTTTGAGCTTGCCTTACATTAAACAGTTGCTGGACATCCTAAAGGAGAATAACTGCAGGGCGACGTGGTTCCTGATTGGCAACCACATGGCGCGCTGCCCTCTTGTAGTGGATCGTATTATTGCTGAAGGTATCTTTATCGGCCCTCTCCACTTTCTCACGACTTAGAACGTTACAGAAACAATTACCTGGTGTTGTTTTTAGTCGTCAGTGAAATTAAGGGCCTTAAATCAGGAATGCAAGCTCTATGCAGTACCTTTTTTAGAGACCCTGGACAGAAAGGTAACTTTCAGGGTAATGAGTTCAGGAATCACCATTTTGGTGCAGATTACACTCTAGGCGCTCGTAGATCACGTGTCTGGAACTTACAGACGTTTGGATTGATGTAAGAGCAGGTCATGAAGTGGCGAATCATATGATGGCCGATGTTGCCAGTTGGACTCTTTCCAAGGTATCATGACAGTTTCTCCTTCCAGTTTGTTCATTAGTTTTACTTCTTATGGTTTGGACAGTCTGTCCAAGCAGATAGAGGGCGTGCTTACATGCATCAGCGGAAGTTGGTGAAGCGAAAGATCTTTCTTGCACGCTAGTCAGTAATCGTTCCACCTCTTGTTTCGCTCAATACTTTCGGTATTAGCTCTGAGGTTTAAAAGTGGTTTTGTGTCATGTAAAGGAAGAGTTTGAGACGCAGCTTATTGAATGCGACAATCGTCTGAAGGATTACTATCGGAACAATTCTAGTGGTCAAGCTCAGAAATGGTTCCGCCCAGTAAGCATTTTCTCCATCTCAACTCATTGACTTCTTTCCCTAGTGAGAAATCTAGAAATTGATGATGCAGGACAGTGGCTAATTCTCCCTACAATCTCGAGCCTCTCATATTTACATGTTTTTTGTGCTTTCAGGGACATGGTTTCTACAATATGCAGATTGTAAAGACTTGCAAAAAGCACGGCTATCGAGTTGCGTTGGGATCTTTGTATCCCATGGATCATATGTTCGAACGACAAGCTCATCTTCTCGTAAAGATTCTGCTTTGGCGGGTTAGTGCCCATTCTAAATAGTGCTTCCTTGTTGAATTAGGGAATTATATCACTGTGTTTGCCCACATAGACATCATGGTGGTCTTCAAATACTGGAGCCTTTTTTGATAGGCATAGTTTATTTTGCAGATCCATCCAGGAGCAGTTATTATACTACATGACCGTGTTCCTCAGTGGGCACAAACTCCTCTGGTATTCATCACAAGATGCAGAACAATGACTGAGAATCTTCAAATACTTGCATGTGTTTCAATCTGTCTCGTGAGGATGGCTTTGAAATTATTTTAAAATTATGTGGCAATGTAAGCTTTGTAGGATGTTCCATATTGTTCATGCTTTGAGTGGTGCAGGTCTTGCGCCTGCTTTTACCAGAGCTGAGGAAGCGTGGCTACCGAGTCGTAAGCCTCTCCGAACTAGAGGAGTCAGTGAGCAACCCAGAAGTGAAGCAGGCCGACTAATATAAGCAAATCTACGATACTTTTCACAAATCATTCTGGGGACTTTTTGATGCAACTGTGACATAAAACCTTTGAAGCGAAGGCGTGCTCTTGGTGTAGAATATATCTTAATCCTTAAATCTTCTGTCTTTTGAACCCAGTCTTTGTCAGATTCAGGAATGGCTTGGCATTGTATTCAGATTGGGGAACAATATTGCAAGTGGACAGTATCTTGACAGAATTGATCAGCATCAGCATTTCCAAGGGCCCTCTTCAAAAGATGCTTTGTGGAGCCAATATCCTAAGAACATTCAAATGGCTAAAGTTAGGCAAACAGGTACTACGATACTAATTACCAACTGGTCTTTGTGGAACAGGGCGTGCGTCAGCGTCTCTTGTCTGCTGTCGTGCTTAAGAGATAGATGGCTACATTCTATGTGTGATTAGGGCACATCGAAGGTATCATTTGTTTCGGCAGGAGAGTTTAGGTGGTGAAAGAGAGTAGCATGTGAAATAAAGAGTTTTGCTGCGGACTTTTTGAAGTTGTACACTAACATGGTGATCATTTCAAGTTCGTAATTTTGTAACTTGTTTCTGAGTTAGTCAATTCTAGCGTTTGCTTCAGCTCAGCGATAGTATGCTACCTTGGTTTGCTGTTTGAATGCTCTGAAAGGAGTGTAGTATTTCAAGATAAGGACTTTACTACACAGGTAGTACTTGGAACATTTGCCTTTTTCTTCCACAGATTTTTGAAATTCATCGAATCTCCTGTTCAGGTTTATAGTCCCTGGTGAGGAGTGAGGCCTTACGTCGCTTACTTAGCACCTTCAGTGTAACTTCTTCATAGCAAATGTCCTTCGTGACCAATTACAAGCCATTGGCCGTCGTGGTGGTGATCTCTAAGATTTGTGTTTAACTTATCTCAATGAATGGCATGCATTTAAACTTGAACCATTGCTCTCTCCGATTTTACAATATATATGTATAAATTGGGTGTTAGTGTTGCAATTGCGATTGTTTGTGTTAATGTTGGGAGTGCATTTATCTAGAAGTAATCTTACACTTCAAGATAAAATGAAGAACGACAATTGAGGAGTCTTAAGAAACTCTAGATTGAAATTTAAATGGGGTAAAGCAGAAATGGCATTTCCTTCAGAATGAGGATGAAAATAATGCCCTGTTTGCTATCTTATGTGTGTTTAATTTTTTAGTATTCTGATCGTACTAAATAAATGTTTCTTGAAAACAGTTAAATTCTACATTCACGTCGTTGTGTCAAGTTAAATGCACAAGTATTTGATTTGTTTGTACTTTTTAAAGTATTTTTTTCATTTTAGACATCTTTTTGGAGACTATTCACGATTCATTATCACTAAATGTTCTGTATTTTTATTTTAGTGTTGAAAGATGTTGATAATTACAGCAACTATTTGCAGGTATTTAACAGCTACAAATAAGATATTAGAATAGGTATTATGAACTACAAATAGCAATCATTTCCTTTGCTAACATGCATTGAGTAGCAGTGACATCGTGACAAAAGTATACAACAAAGTTAAAGATTTTTTAAAGATAATTATGGCAATTATTTGTCTATACCATAAAGTCTGATTAGGTTGAAATATGCATGTGTAAAACCATTTGTAATTCTGATAGGACAGTCCAACTATTGTTTTATGAAGGTTACAAATTGTTAAATTCAAAAGTGATGATAATTTGTATATATAACTTGGTTGTGTCAAAAATAATCTTACACATTCTAACTAAACTTTTAATACAACTTTTTAACAATCTGAAAAAATAATTTATTATCAAGATGGTAATGTATTTTTTAAAATTTCTACTTCATCAAATTTAATTTCTTTTCGTTATCTATATTTTCTAGAATACTTGCAATTTTGCTTTGATGAATATAAATGTATTGATGCATATGCATATATATATATATATATATATATATATATATATATATAATTTAAAAAAGAAATTTATTAAATATTTTAAAGTATATGTAATTTTTAATTCTATTTTTTATTATAATTACTAAAATATTTAAAGATTATTTATTATTCTTATCTTAATAGATCCAAATCAATTTATTTAATGTTTAAATGATTTATCCATATCCAGATTAATCTTTTGTTAATTTTTTTTGTTGCTAATTAGAACTTGTAAGACTTTTATGTAAATTTCTATATGAATTTAAATGTATAAATCTGTCTTTTAAGAACAAGTTTATATCACTTGCTACAACAATTATATCTTTATTCATTTTCAGAAAATTGATATTTCCACTCACACATATTATTTTCATCCATTGGAAAATGCTTGAAAAGTTCAATGTCCTTAGTCAATTGGTTTTATGCCTCCAAACTAATGCGTACATGGCTTAAATTTGATTGCCTTATAGATAATAAGTTGTTAGAAACCAACCATATTGCCTACAAATGATTGTTATAATGAATAATGGCTAATTGTTCTATATTGGTGAACTCCTCAAGCAAGTAGGGTTGACCTAACTTCAAGATGTTGCTTTCTTTGATTATAACTAATAGACAAGACCACACATTAGTAGCAATAATAGCATGCTCATTAATACAAAATTAGTTGGCCGAAGGCATTAGACTTCTCAAGCATAGCCTGATGTGTAGAAATAGATTGCAAAGAAAAGACAAAATATCATATTTATCTTGATCATGTAACAAAGAAATACTATGCCAAAGGAAGCATTTACATCTTAGGTGTGTTGTTATAACACAATTATTGATTTAAGGCATGCCACTAATTAGCAAAACCTTGAGCTAACATTTTGGTGACCATGCTAGGGATGGTCATTTAATTTGAGACAATAAACACAATGAATGATAGACATGGCTATTTGTTTGGAAGTATAGCTCAACAAACCATTGGTATTAGAAGGCATAGCTCCAAAAGAAGATACCTCCACAAAGAAAGGTGATAAATGTAAACTTCTTCTTGACCTTGTAGAAACATCAAAAGAAAGTTTGGAAGAAAAAGAGGAGTCTACAAAGGATCTCTTGACATGGATGAAATACCAAAGTTAGTATAATAACTAATATGTGTAGCAATTGCAATTATTAACATCTACTACCTTACAGATGGAATCCTCAAAATCCAAACAACTAGCTTGCAGAACAACTACAAAATAAAGATGGAGTATTATATCCTGAAGAAGTTCATTACAACACATTTCAACCAAATTAATAGTTGCATATGAACAATGGTTGTTGGAATTATAGATCTAATATTTTGACACAATTGTCCAACATATAAACCACAATTGTTGCTATCTTAGGTTAAGGGTCAAGTTTATAGAGCCAGTATAATAATTTCCAAAGTGAAGGATATTAGTACAAATGTTTCAACCATTTTTGCCACAATACACAATTATAAAAAGATCAAGATTTGGAGACAATAGAATACCGAATAAAACCCCCAAAATAATTTCTTCAATAACATTGAGAATAATTATATAACCTTAAAATGATGATACAAGAAGAACTTCAAATAATACAACTTAATATGCCAACTTAGGACAAAATTTTTGATACCACAAAAGTCACAATTACATTGAAAAAACTACTAAAATTCATTCTAGATCTCCAAACATATCTACAACAATTACATAAACTAATCACTATAACTTTAGAAGTTGTTGATATAAATACCACAATAATAGACTCAGATATTATAGTAATTTTTATTTAGTTAAGACAATACAAATTAACTAATGTGTTATTCAATGGAGGCTCCAAAGTAAATTTTATAGCCAATCATATTTGTAAGTATCTCTAGCTCTTAACACCAAAAGTTATATTGTTTATAGTTTGGATGACGAACAATGTGTCAATAATTCTATTGGAAATTCTCACAAATGTACCAATCTCTATACATGGTATCATGACATCTTTTACTTTTGCAATCATCAAGATGCTATAAGATAGTTATTTTTTAATCTTATTGCAATGACCTTGGTTACAAGACATGAGTACTACACATGATTGGAGTAAGAATTGCTTAACCTTAACTAAGAAACAAAGATTTATAATAATTCCAATAGACATTTGTATTATGCATGTTCAAACCAAAAACACAAGATGTTTAGTTAAAAGATAATGGAACTAGAGATTAATAACAAAGCATGAGATATTTTTATTATATATTAATAAAAATTTAGACTTCTTAAACAAAATACATCTAATAATCTAATTGACTTCAATCAAATAATGTTTAGATATTTTGCCACATTGTTCCAAAGAAATCTTGAACACTACAATATTAAAGAAGGTTTTAGTGTGCCTAGTGTTACAAAATACACCAATTAAGGAGTAGACACATGGTGTCATAGAACGTATCCAATTAGTCAATTTGAAAACTATAGAAGAATCAAAAAATATCAAAATCAATGCAAATGCACTTGATAAACTGAAAACAACAAGATATTTTAGAATGATTGCACAAAGATCAAAAGAACATATCTATAGCCATTATAAAACATAGTAGTTATTTATTACTAATCATGACTTTGATTCAGCAACAATATTATTGAATGAATGCTAATTATACCACTATGATATCCAAAAAATTAGACAAATTGTTTAAGGCGAAATTTATATCATATATCAATTTGGCGCCATGGATATCATCAATGGTAACCATTCATAAGAAAAAGGTAAACTATGCATTTGTATCAACTTTCAAAAACTCAATGCTGCAACAAGAAATGAATATTATCTACTCTTTTATATGGAAGAAATAATTGACAAGGTTGTAAGACTCAAAATGTATTCTTTTCACAATTATTTTTTAAGGTATTACCAAGTAGCAATGGCAAAAGTTGATAAGAGTAAAACATCATTTTCAATGGAATAGAGATCTTTTCAATTCAAAAGAATGCCATTTGGAGCTACAAATGCATCAATGATCTTCCAACAAGTAATAGAATTGACTTTTAGTCTAAACTTCAAGAAGTTTTTTTGAATTTTCATTATAATAATGGAAAAATATACAATAACACTTTTGATTATTTTTACTACTTACAAAACATTTTTTAAGCATATCATATTTATGCTGTGAGCTTCAATGCAGATAAATATATATCTCTATTCTTTGTAAGAGTGATACTAACTTATATTGTACCTAAACCCTAGTAAATTACCCAATCCTTTTAAAATCAATGACATTCTTAATATATAGCCATCATGTGATTAGAAAAGAATACATTTTTATTTTTATTTTTTTTTATTTTTTATGATTCAATTTAATCATATCTACATCAAATATTATTTAACATAAATTACAGAATTTTTTAAAGCTCTAATTTTTCTTTATTATCAATATTTGATTTATTAAATAATAGAGGTGCAATGAGCATTTAAGGCTATAAAAAAAACGTATGTTAATGGCTACACTATTAGTATCCAATTGATTGTTAAGGTTCCAAATTCATACAGATACATCCAATGTCACAATCAGAGTTATATTGGCCCAAAATTCCATTAGTAAGGTTTATCAACTAATAGCTTATGCAAATCAATTATTAAATCATGTTAAATATAACTATTCTATTACAAAATAGGAAGGACTTGACATAATATATTTTGTTAAAAAATATTATTTTATTTATTAGATAAGAAATTCTAATTTATTATGATTTACTATAATTTGTCTTAATTAGTGAATCAACTATTAATTATTGGACGTGTAATATGATAGATTATAATTCTTTTGGAATATAATTTTGAAATACTTCATGTTTCAAGAAAATATCATATTTTTGATAATTATTTATTTAGAAATACAACCACCACTGAACCAAAAGGAGTCAATAATAATTTTAATGATATGTATATCTTGATTGCCACAATTCAATTTATAGTAATTAATAATAATTTTTATTTTATGTATATATTATATATCACTACTAGCCAAAATTTTAAAGACTTAAGCAATACATGCTACACTAATTTCATTTGTTAAGCCTTATCCTATACATGTATAAACCAACACCTTCACAAATATAGTATAGATAATATAGTACAACTTTGTGTTCTTTAAGAATAGCAATAAGATATTATCAAAGAATTATACAAGGATATAGCTTGAAGATACAAAGAACTTGTAACAACCATTGAAAAGATATTTTTAGTAGGATATTAGTAGCCCATTTTATATATATATATATATATATATATATATATATATATTTATCAACCATTGTCATGCATATCAAATGTTTGCTATAAATTTTGCATACCAAGGTAAGGTTCAACTATGCTCTCTTTTATTGCTTACACCATTCATGCATTGAATCTTGAATTTCATTGGCCCAATTAAATCAACAACATGGCAATGGTATATATATATATATATTGGTAACTATGGACTATATGACCAAATAGCTAGAGGCCAAGGCTTTATATACCAATTTGTTTTTAGTCACTATGACCTTTTTCTATAAATAAAACATCATTATTTTTGAGTGCTTTCTAGAAATTATACTAAATCAGGGTACATACTTTGTTAATCAAGTTAATATAAACCTTATGTGGAAATAAATTATTAAATATTAAGTCTTTATAATATATTATCAATCAGATAATAGATTAGCAAGATCCACAAATAAGACATTACAATCATGTTATAAAAATTTATCATTACAAATCATATTGATTAAAATTTATATTTATGAGCAATCTTATAGATATATTAAGTTACACATAAAGATACTACAAAATTTAGCCACTTAGAAGTGATATATAGAACACAATTGTTGCTTCTTACCAAGTATATCACTCTAATGTTTTGGTCAAATATTCCATATGAGTATGTCTTATACAAAATATTGGTAGCTTGGCTAAAAAACATTTACCACATTAAGAAATTATATAATATAATATAAAATAATTATAATAATAATAATAATTAAATACCATCAATTTATCAAACCACAATATATATTAATAGAATACAATTAATTTTATGGTACCTTTAAGACCTCAAAATTTATACAAGAAAATTTGATTCTAAATGGCATGGCTTTTATTGCATCTAATTAGTAATATATAATAATATAATTCTCATCATCAATTAAAATCATTACAATCTTTGTACAATCATTCTCAATACAATTAAATTAAAACACTATTATTTAGAAGAATTAAGTCTAATTGTTGTGCCAATACTATTGCAACAAATATTCAAAAACTTGAATAACTTATGAAGTAAGGTAGATCAAGATCCTAATTTCAAAAGATAACTTATCATCAATACTTAGCTCGCTTTCCTACTATCTATTACTATCTATTCAATTCAAAGACTTCTTTATTCTTATCAATACCTTTTTAGTCCTTAGTTTGTTTTCAAGACTTTCTAGTCTTCTTGTCTTTCACAATAGCTATTGTATTTTAATATCATACCTTCTTTGAATGATTTTTTAGTCTTTTGAAGTGGCCAAGTGTATTGATCTTTTAGACTTTTGAGATTCATGTCCTTAACAACCTTCTAAAATTGATCTATAATTGTCTTAGATTTCTTACGTTTATTAACAATACCATTAATGAATTTTGTTCTTTTGCTACTCAAACCATCAATGATATAATGAACTTGCCATTTTCTAGTTTTTTTTCTTTTCTTGTTTTTTTTGGACAAGTATTATAAAGAGGATGGCACATTTGTCCAACAAACTTGTGTTGAAGTTTTATATCTACAAGGCAATGATTCAGTAAAAGTTACACTTTGATACAATTTGGATCAAAAAATGAAATCTACTAAAGTATTACAATCACCTTTGGAATAAAGTCAATGTTGAATAATGCAAAAAATTCATATGGACCATAATTTTTGATAGAAAATACTTAACAAAAATTATTAAAATAATTGATATGAGATATTCACCATTATATTTGAATCTATTTTTTAGCTCAAATTTTGAAGGTGAAGTTACGTCAAATTAAATCACTTGTAAGCATTTTAGCCCAAACATCAAATGCTTTACAAAAGGAGTATATTACAACAACTATGGATATGCCATCTTTAAGCCTTGACAATAATATGCAAAGTCTATATTCACTTAATTTTGCAATATAATGAACACCATTTTTTTTGCAAGAATTGTGATTACATTCAGAAGAATTATATATTTAATAACATATAATAGCAAATATATTAATTGGGGTATAATTAAAGATAAATGCCTTTATATTAAATTTTGCCATTTTAGTCACAATCTATATGCCAATAGCTTCATAGGTCCATTATTTATTTTATATATTCTTTGTTATTTAATCCATTATTATAAATATAATATATTATTTTAATTAGGATCTATAATTGATATACAAAAGGAATTATGCAAGCACTATGATCAACATCAACAAGCCACAAAGACATCAAAGCAACACAAAAAAACATATCAAATCTTCAAACTACTCAAATATGATAAAGAAATATTAGATGAAAAAAAAAACCAAAGATAATCCAAATATTAGCAATTCACAACAAGCCAATATTCAAAGTATTTCATTTTTTTTGACAAATCATTAAGAAATGCTTAACAAAGTTATTTTTTATAAAAACTAATATTTTGTCTTTTATTGAGGGTAATCAAGACCAAACAACTATGCTCATTGAGACCAATAAGTCTATAGAGTAATATATATATATATATATATATATATATATATAGGATATATTAGATCTCATCTTAGAATTCTTTACATTATTTCAAACAACAAAGTAGTAGCAATGCACCTAGAATGACATTAGTCCTCTCTGTTACTTCAAAAGTATATAGGAGACTTTGTCCTTTCTTTCATCTCTTCAAAAATTAGACATTCAATTATAAGTAAAAATAGCAAGATTGCTTATTGTAGTTTTAGAAGGTAGATAGAATAATGTTACATTTTTTTTTTAATTAAATGAATAAAAAAAAAGCATGGATTCATAGTCTTTGAGGTACTTGTAACTCAATTGTATAGCAAAAAATATTGTGCCAAAGAAAGCATTTGCACCTTATGTCATGGACATACATTGGAAGATTCTTCGAATATTCTTCGAATATTCTCTAAAGATTCTATAAAGATTCCTTTAGAAGGTTCTAGAAGATTCTTAGAATATTCCCTAAAGATTCTCTTAGAAGGTTCTAGAATATTCTTAGAAGGTTCTAGAATATTCTGATAAATTCTAGGAAGTTGCTCGAGAAGTTTCCTAATTAGTAGAAGTTGTTGGAGAAGCGTCCTAGTTAGCGGAAGTAGCTCGAGAAGCTTCCTATTCAGTAGTATATATAGGAGTCGAGGCTGAAGGGTTCTTCAGTCTCGACAACACATCTCTTGGAGTTCTAGCTCACCTTTCTGGTGTTGTTCTTGTACTCATCTGTTTAATCTAGTTCTGTCACTTCTTCTTGAACTTCTTGTTAGATTTCAAGTCTGTATTTTGTGTCCGTGACAGTTTGTCGAGACTGCATTTTCACTGGTATCAGAGCTAGTTCCTTCTTGTTAGAGAGTGGATTACCCCTCTTCTTGAAGGTGTGCTAGTGTTTTAGAGGTTGCGGATTACCCTCCTCTAAACTGATATCTCTTCTTTCTCAATATTGGAGCCTTATTCTTCTTGGAGAGAGTGGATTACCCCTCATCTTGGAGTCTTAAGGCGTTTTAGAGGTTGCAGAGTACTCTCCTCTGAACCAATATTGTCCTCTTGTCAAAACTCTTTTTTCTTCTTTCTGAAGGTTAGCCGAAGGTTAAGACGTTAAAATGGCTGAAAGTTTGGAATCCAAACTAGACGCCATCATAAATGCTCTTGCCTCGTTGTCACATAGGACAACAGAGATCGAAGGAGTCATGGTAGGACTCCATAACAATGGAGCATCTGGGATAGCGCCATCTAAAGCATATCAGCCTCAAACTTCTGCGCCAGAAGAAGCAGTTCTACCTCCATTTCAACAAGATCGAGTAGTCCTACAACGAAAGGAGCCTCGAGTTAGTCTTCCGGATAAGTTTGATGGAACTCGTTCCAAGTTTCGAGGTTTTGTCAACCAAATCAGGTTGATAATAATTTTACAGCCCGAACGTTATCCGACGGAGGAAGCGCGTATTGGGCTTGTTGGAACTTTGCTTACAGCACAAGCTCTGTCTTGGTTTACTCCCTTGTTCGAGAAGCAATCGCCAATCCTGAGCAACTTTGAAACGTTCTTGGAGGCGTTTGCAGAAGCATTTGGCGAGCATGATAAAGTTCGATGGGCTACAACAAAGATCCGATCGCTACGACAAGGAACACGCTCTGCATCAGTCTATGCCTCGGATTTCAGACAATTGGCAAGTGACATTAATTGGGGTGAAGAGGCATTGGTGAGTCAGTTTTATTGGGGCTTGAAGGATGATGTGAAGGACTTGCTGTTATCTCTTCCTGATCCTCAAACGCTCAACGAAGCTATTAGCCAAGCTGTAAAGTGTGACAACCGCCTATTCCAGCGTCGCCAAGACCAACGTCCAAGACACCAAATGACTCGTTACGACGTGACTATGTCTGCAAATAGCTTAAACTCACATTCGGAGGCAACAGACATGCAAATCGACACGACGCGTGTCCGATCTCTTACTCCAACAGAGAAGAAACGGCGTATGGAGGAAGGGTTATGTTTGTACTGTGGAGAAGAAGGTCACAAGGTTGGAAATTGCCCAAAGAAGCAAAATTGGCACCCTGTCAAGATTAGAAGTGCGATGATTCTCGAAAACGACGACGCCCAGCCACAGTAGGAACCGTGCGGCTGGACAATCTAATATCACGACAACAATCAGGTTCCTCCTTCTCTGTCCAACCTGCCCCTTGTTTTACAATTCCTTTGTTTTTAGGCCCTCAAAAACAAAAAACTTTAGCTTTATTGGATTCGGGGGCATCTACTTGTTTTTTAGATGAAGAGTTTGCTAAACTCCACAAGATCCGTTTAGTACAGAAGTCCAAACCTGTTCACGTAGAGGTGATAGATGGACGACCCTTATTGTCAGGCAACGTTACCCACAAATCAGAACCTATAGAAGTGGTGTTTAAGGACCATAGTAGTCACGTTATTTTTAATATTATTAGAACCCCATCAAGCCCTGTTATCCTTGGTCTTTCTTGGTTAGAAGATCATAATCCGTCCATTGATTGGAGGCTACGAAGGATAACATTTCCTGAAAAAAATAATAATAAACCTGTTGGTAGAACCTACATGAAGAAATCCATGTTTATTGGAGCGAGAGCGTTCCTAAGATCGTCCAAAGAAGGCGCACCATTTGTCATTTATGCAGCTCCAACTAGCGGCGAGAATATCTCAACATCGAATATACCAGAGCAATATAGGGATTTTGAAGACATGTTTCAGAAGAAGAACGCCGATATACTGCCGGAACATCGACCATATGATTGCGCCATAGACTTAGAGGAAGGAGCGTAACCACCTTTTGGTCCAATATACAACCTATCGCAGACGGAGTTGGCAGAATTGCGGAAGTACATCGATGAAAATCTAGCCAAGAATTTTATTCGACATTCAAAGTCGCCAGCTGGAGCACCAATCCTATTCGTGAAGAAAAAGGATGGCTCACTGCGGATGTGCGTGGACTACCGAGGACTCAACAAGGTGACCAAGAAAAATCGCTATCCCTTACCTTTGATCTCCGGCCTCTTAGATCAACTTGGACGTGCAAGGATTTTTACAAAGATTGATTTAAGAGGAGCCTACAACCTTGTGCGAATCAAAGAAGGAGATGAATGGAAGACAGCCTTTCGTACAAGGTATGGCCATTTTGAGTACAATGTCATGCCTTTTGGTCTTACCAATGCTCCAGCGGTCTTTCAGCATATGATGAACGATATCTTTCGGGAGTACCTCGATGACTTTGTTGTCATCTATCTGGATGATATTTTGATATTTTTCAAGAATGAAGAAGAACATGAGAAGCACGTTTGTTTGGTTCTTGAAAAACTACGCGAACAAGGACTCTACGCCAAGTTGGAGAAGTGTCAATTTCACCAGAATGAGATGGAATTTTTGGGCTTCATTGCGACTACAGAGGGCTTGAAGATGGATCCAAAAAAGGTAGAAGCAATTATATCTTGGGAAGTTCCGAAGACGGTTAGAGATGTTCAGTGTTTTCTTGGATTTGCTAACTTCTATCGGATCTTCATCAAGAATTATTCTCAAGTTGCTGCACCACTCACGCGTCTAACAAGCAAAGACAAGCTCGAATGGGGATCACAAGCAGCAAAAGCATTTCAAGATCTTAAGACGGCATTCACTACGGCTCCAATCTTGGTACAACCTGACTTTGCAAAGGCTTTCTATTTAGAGACCGATGCTTCAGATTTTGCTTTGGGAGCTGTGCTTTCACAGATGGGCATAGACAAGAAGCTTCACCCAGTTGCATTCTATTCACGAAAGTTCTCTGCTGCTGAGATCAACTACGAGATCCAAGACAAAGAGCTGCTTGCTATAGTGGATGCCTTCCAAGAGTGGCGTCACTTCCTCGAAGGAGCTGCACATCCAGTGACTATTTATACGGACCACAAGAATTTGGAGTACTTCATGACAGCTCGAATTTTGAATCGTCGTCAAGCTCGATGGAATATGTCTCTATCACGATTTGACTTTATTATCACTTACCGCCCTGGAAAACAACAAGGATTATCTGACGCATTATCGAGGAGATCGTATCTTGCGCCAAAGGCTGGAGAAGCAACGTTTGATCAACAATGTACAACATTGTTGAAACCAGAAAAATTCAGGATTTTTGCTACTGTTGCAACTATCGATGACGGCTTCCTCAGCGAGGTACGTACTACGACCATTGAGGATTCTATAGCTCTTGACATCGACCATGGTCTTCAGTTTCTATGGACTTCATTACGGACCTACCGCCATCGAATTTATTTGACAGCATCTTTGTTGTGGTGGATCGATTTACAAAGATGGCGCATTTCGTGCCTTGCAAGAAAACATCGTCAAGTGAAGACACCGCAAGACTCTTTCTTAACAACATATATCGTTATCATGGCCTACCAGATGATATCGTGTCAGATCGAGGTACTCAGTTTGTATCCAAGTTTTGGAGGTCCCTCTTTGAGATATTGAAGGTGGATATTAAACTCTCTTCGGCTTTTCATCCTCAAACTGACGGTCAAACGGAGCGGGTGAATCAAGTTTTGGAGCAATATTTACGATGCAGTATCAACTATCAACAAGATGATTGGACTGCATATCTACCGCTTGCTGAGTTCGCATACAACAACACTCTTCATGCGTCAACTCAACAAACACCATTCTTCTCCAACTACGGATACCACCCCAAGCTCGATTTATTGAGTTCTTCAGCAAATAACAACCCAGCAGCTGAAGGATTTGTGAAGCAACTATCGGAGCTTCAAGCGACGTTGAAGCTTCAATTGCAATCTGCCCAAGAGAGTTACAAGGCATTTGCAGATAAATATCGAAATGAGGCGCCTACTTTTAAAGTTGGAAGTAAAGTATGGCTTCTTCGACGGAATATCAAGACCAAGCGGCCATATGACAAATTGGACTATCGGAGATTAGGGCCATTTGTTATCGAGAAGCAGATCAATCTGGTGGCATATCGTCTGGAGTTACCAGCTACTATGAAGGTACATCCAGTCTTTCACGTGTCTTTGTTGGAACCTTATCGAGAGTCAGCTTTTCCCCAAAGAGTACAAAGTCCGCCACCAAGTATCGAAATTGAAAACCATGAGGAATACGAGGTGGAAAAGGTACTAGATTCACGGCGTAATAGGAGAAAATTGGAGTATTTAGTGCATTGGAGTGGATACGACATCAATGAACGAACATGGGAGCGTGCCAAAAATCTTGCCAATGCACCAAAAAAGGTACAAGAATTTCATCAACGATATCCTCATAAACCTAAGCCGATTCAACGATAGCTTCTTGCTGAAGCTTGCTCATCAAGTAGCATAAAAAGGGGGGAGGGCACCTCCAAAACCCATAGTTCGATAGTGTAGAACTTTGTTAGCAACTATAGTTTGCTCTCATCATTTTAGCCTTTGGACATGGATAGTCAAGATACTATACTTGTTATGTCATCTCAAGCGACTAGCTCACGAAGACGACCGCGAGATGAAGAACCGCCTGCACCACGACGACGTCGGAGGATACCGAGCAACAGATTGCTAGTAATTGTATTTGAGGTCGAGCCTGCCTACGACGGTCAGCCAGAAGGTGTGTTTGGAGGACAGTTTCACAATGAAGACACAGAAGTCCACGCTTGGTCAGAGGTTGAAGGTGTTGGTCACTACTGTTGGCTCCAAGGGCCGATGAATCATTTGCCTCGCGAACAACAATTGGAATTCATAGCGGATGTGATGCGACAGATTTTCATTTTCTTGCGTTGGTATTGACTGATAACAACATTGCTTCTCGGAGACCTCGAAGTTAGAAGAGGAGGTGATGTCATGGACATACATTGGAAGATTCTTCGAATATTCTTCTAGAATATTCTCTAAAGATTCTCTAAAGATTCATTTAGAAGGTTCTAGAAGATTCTTAGAATATTCCCTAAAGATTCTCTTAGAAGGTTCTAGAATATTCTTAGAAGGTTCTAGAATATTCTGATAAATTCTAAGAAGTTGCTCGAGAAGTTTCCTAATTAGTAGAAGTTGTTAGAGAAGCGTCCTAGTTAGCGGAAGTAGCTCGAGAAGCTTCCTATTCAGTAGTATATATAGGAGTCGAGGCTGAAGGATTCTTCAGTCTCGACAACACATCTCTTGGAGTTCTAGCTCACCTTTTTGGTGTTGTTCTTGTACTCATCTGTTTAATCTAGTTCTGCCACTTCTTCTTGAACTTCTTGTTAGATTTCAAGTCTGTATTTTGTGTCCGTGACACCTTAGGTGTATTATAATAATAGTAGATGGTCTAGGTAGCGTCTACCATGTCTTCATGGACTTGACTCACATACTTCTTCCACTGCTATCAACGCATCGACAGACAATGGTATTAAGTTGGGTAGGTCGTGATGGACGTGTGGTCATGGATTTTGTCCTTAAAACCGAAATTGGACAAGTTCTATCTCCTATGTTGTGGTTTCTAAATACAACTCATCCTTCTATCCTTCACGCTAAACATGAAAGTAGGGGGATATGTCTAGACTAATTTTGGGCCTAGTAGCTGCTCTATAAAGGTACTCCCAAAGGAATACTATTTAGATCCATGAAAGACCTATGTTTGGGTGCACATAGAAATGCCATGAACTACCAAATCTTGCAATGGTTCAGTGTGATCAAACTCCAATCGGTTGCATGTCATGTCGCGACATAGAATGACTCAGGCTCATTGGAGGGTAGTCAAGGCCAACATTGGAGACTTTGAATCTCGGGTCCCATTTGGTGTCGATATATTTCTATGAAATGTTACAACCAGATATTTCTAATATTAGCCACCTGCATAGGAAGATTATAGATAGATTGTTGATGGGTAGTGTTTATTGAGATCATTAAATATAGTTGGCGCTCTCCATAATATTTATTGTAGACTATAGTAAATACTGTAGCTATAGTATTTAGAGTCTAATGGAGAAGTACTATTTATCGTCTTCTCTTTTTTCTACTTATATACGAGACACAATCAGATCAATAGATAAATGTGTGTGTGAAGCTCTCTCTCTTTAGAAACCCTCTTGTGTGTATGACTTACTATTGCTCTTCTGTCTTTCTAAAACATTCTCAACATGTTATCACCACGACTCTCTTCTACACACTATCACAATTTTTTGCTCTAGTCTTTGACTCTTCAAACCTATTGCTACCCTTGCTTAGTGTCTGTGTCATGATCTTGTTCTTCTTGCTGGTCCCTCACACATTAGCTGCTTGCTTAGAGCACTTGTTCCACTCTCTGCCTTGTTTGCTCTGAATACTTGATCCAACCCAACTCCACCCTCTGCTTGCTCCTTGCTGCTCTGCTTGCTCCCTGCTGCACCTCGTGCCTGCCGCTGAACAGAAGCCGAATTACTGCCAAACAACTACCAAATTGCCACCAAACAAAACCCGAATTATTGTTGAACTGCTACCAAACTGCTCCCAAATCTACCGCTGCCACCCTGTCGCCGTTGACGCTGCCATCGTCATAGTCGCTGCTGTCCGCTGCTACCGGCCGTTGCCACCTTGTCGCACCTACCGCTGCCTGCTGCTGTGATCTTATTGCTATTTATTTATAATGAGTGATTCAACATCTTCAACTACTTCTACTATGGTTCCAACTATTACCAGTGCATCCCAACATTTTCAAGCTCTTTTATTTCTACTATTGACTGTGGATGGAAACAATTATCTACTATGGACAAAAATGGCAAAAGCAAATTTATTTGTAAAACAACTCTCGGATGCCATTATGTTTGAAGAATCTCCTATAACAAGTATTTCTATACTTCCTGCTATTCATTGGAAAGTACTTCTTCTCCTTCGTCGTCATCTTGTACCTACATTATAACATCAATATTTGGAAATAGAAGACCCTGCAGAACTTTGAAAGAATCTTAAATCTAGGTTTGATCATCAAAAGACCATTTTTCTTCCATGTGCATGTCATAATTGGACACATTTATGTGTCTTGGATTTTCCAAATTTAAATACTTTTAATAGTGAAATGTATAGTATTGTCTCACAATTATGATTATGTGGACAAAGCATTTCTGAAGAAGAAATGATTGAGAAAACTCTCTCTACATTTCCTCCTGCATCTATTGTGTTTATTTAACAATATAGGAACATGAAATTTCAGAGTCATTCTGATCTCATGTCCTATCTACTTCTTACGGAGAAGCAAAATGAGCTACTCTTGTGCAATGCGGAAGCTCGTCCTATTGGAACTATAGTTCCAGAATCTTATACATTTAATATTTCAAAGTCTAAGAAGAAATTATATAAACATGGGAAACATGCTCATAAGTATCAGGGTAGTCATAGTCAAGACCATTTCTACCTATATAGAAAGAATGAATGTTCTACTATTAATTATAGTAAAAAAAATAAATCAGAGATGCATTCTTGCCATAAGTATGGAATGATTGGACATTTAGCACATGCGTGCCATACTTCAAAATATTTTATTAAAATGTTCCAAAAAAAATAAGAAATTACAAGCTGAGGCTCATGAAGTTCATACCATGGATGCGTCCATGGATTCAATTGGTGTTGATGACTTAGAGGCTTATATGAATGATAGAACCTCTAAAGGTGAATCAAATGATGTGTTCATTGATTCTACAACAACACATACTATTTTGTGAGATAGACGATTTTTTATTGAAAAAACTTTAACTTGGCAAACTAAAAATATGATAACCATGGCTGGAGCAAATGCGTTTTGTTTCCAAGAGGGCACATCGATGGTAAAATTACCTACGGGTTCCATCATAAAATATAAATATGCGATGTTTGTATCCTCAGCACCTCGGAGTCTGATCAGCTACCGAGATGTGCGTATTAATGGTTATCACCTCTCGACTGCCACTTTAAATAGAAAAGAGGTTTTGGTTCTTGCGAAGAATCATAAAGTTGTTGAAAAAGCTTTTGCTACAGAAAATGGTTTATACTGAATTGTGATTCGGCCTCCCATTATATTTAATTTTGCATCATCTATCTCAAAGAGTTGTGTTTCTCTCTGGCATGGACAATTGGGACATCCAAGATCCACATTATTTAGAAAGATCATTCCATGTATAATTGATTACAATTTAAAGCCTGCACATGTAGACTCTATGGAATTATGTCGTGCATGCGTGTAAGGTAAAATGATTACTCGGCTTTCAATTTAGAAACTTCCACAAGAATTACCGCCAATGCTTGAAAGATTGCATGGTGATATTTGTGGTCCTATTAATCCAATATCAAGACCATTTCATTATTTTTTGGTCCTTGTTGATGCATCAGATAAACAATCACATGTTTCATTATTATCAACTAGAAACATGGTGTTTGCTAATCTTATATATATGCTTATTCACTTTCGAGCACATTTTCTTGATTGTCCTATAAAAACATTGCGTATGGATAATGCAAAAGAATTCGCATCAAATTCTTTTGAAGACTATTGTACTGCAATAGGAATTGAGTTGACATATTGTGTTCTATACGAACATGCTCAAAATGGACTTACAGAGTCATTTATGAAGCGTATACAACTCATTACCCGGCCACTCCTTCTTCACACAAATCTACTTGCATCTATGCGAGGTCATGCAGTTTTTATTGAGAAAAGAACACTATAAGCATAACACAAGTAAGTAGAAATCAGCAAGGTTGCACATAAGAGAAGTGTGGAATGAGGTAGTTCTCTCTTCCAACTCTCGTTACTTATAGGTGGTGGTTGCTGCCCTAAAAGGACTTCTTCCACCATTTGACTTTTACACATATGCTCCTTGGATCCTTTGGCTCATACCACGAGGGTATCCAAAGATCTTAGGATCCTATGGCATCTTATATACCACGAGGGTATCCTATGCCATATACTAATTACTCTTACCTAGTTCTTTGGATATTTCCTAGGACACATTTTATCCTCTTGACTTTGACTCTTTTTCCTTGACCGCATCCTATGTCCATAGGATGCTTTTTTCTATATGCCAAGAGTCAAGCCTTTGACCATTAATAACTTATCTAATATAATATCCTTTACGAGGTAACTTATTTTATTTTAACTATTATCTATTCATCTTTATCTTTTACCTTAACACTCCCACTTTGCTAATTGTCAAAGCCCTTCAAACCTAATGCCTTTGTCAACATATGATGTCTATCTTTGACCAATGCCTTTGTTAACAAATCAGCAAGCATATCTTTTGTTGCACAATACTTCAAGTCAATCACTCCCATTTTAATCTTCTCTCTTATATAGTGATGTTGAATGTCAATGTGCTTGATTCTTGAATGATGCTTTGGATTCTTTGCAAAAGCAAGGCATCCTTGATTGTCACAATTCAATGGAGTTGCTTCCAATTGCACAAGTTCAATGTCCTCCAAAACTTGCCTTAATCATGTTGCTTCCATTGCACCCTGGCTTGTTGCCATATACTCTGCCTCCATTGTGGACCTTGCAATTGTGGGTTGCCTCTTACAATTCCATGAAATTGCTCCCACTCCAACAAAGAATACATAGCCCATTGTTGATCGCCTATCATTTGCATCTCCAGTCCAATCTGCATCACAATAACCATGCAAAGCAATACTTTCACCTCCAAGGCACAATTTGAAGTCCAAAGTGCCTTTCAAGTACCTCATGATCCTCTTGATGGTTGCCCAATGAATTCGTCCTGCTTTTGACATGTGTTGACTTATGACACTCACTGCATAAGCAAGATCCATCCTTGTACCAACCATTGCATATATGAGTGACCCAACTGCTGCATTGTATAGATCACCTTACATTTGGCCTTCAACTTGTGCAAACTCTTCATCCATGAGCTTCATCAACTTCAAATTGGACTCCAAAGGTGTTCCAATAGGCTTGCAATCCTCCATGTTGAATCGTTTCAACACTCCTTCAATGTACTTCCTTTGGCTCATTGTGATGGTATTGTTAGCACGATCTCTTGCAAATTCTATTCCTAAGTAATAGTGAAGCTCTCCCAAATCACTCATCTCATATTCCTTTTCTAACTTTGCCTTCAACCAATCCATCATCTTTAAAATATTGGTTAAGATGATTAAATCATCTACATAAAGGATAACAATCATCAAGAACTCTTTTGATTGTATCACATACATAGAATGGTCAGCCTCACTCCTTTGGAATCCCTCATTAACAAAGAATGTGTCAATTCTTTGATACCATGCCCTTGGAGATTGCTTGAGTCCATACAAGGATTTCTTCAACTTACAAACAAGATGTTGCTTGCCTTCTTCTACAAATCCTTGAGGTTGATCCATGTAGATGTCTTCTTCCAACTCTCCATTCAAAAAAGCTGTCTTCACATCCATTTGATGCATCTCCAAGTCCATTGCTGCCCCAATTGCCACAATGGTTCTAATGGTAGTGAACTTAGCCACGGGAGCAAATGTCTCATTGAAATCAACACCAGAAACTTGTGAGTATCCTTTGGCAACTAACCTTGCCTTATATCTCACAATATCACCCATTGCATCCTTCTTGGTTCTAAACGCCCACTTACAACCAATTGAAGATCGATTTGGTGGAAGTTGAGTCAATTCCCATGTTCTATTGCTCATGAGAGATTTGTACTCTTCTTCCATAGCCTCCTCCCACTTCAACACATTCGTAGACTTTATAGCATCACATATATTCAATGGATCAGCAAGGAGTGCAACATTGGCATGTTCTTCACTTACTTGAGGAAAGATGTGGTCCTTCCACCATTCACCACATTGTTTTCTTTCTCTTGTAGGATATCTCCTATCATTTGAAGAAGATTCACCTTGATGCTCTCCAACCTTCTTTTCTTTTGAACCTTGTCTCTTCTCACTCAAAGGTTGGTATTCCTCATCATCATCATCACCTTCAACTTCTTCATTGTTTTTCATCCCAATTGTATACACTTTCTTCTTCTTCTTCTTCATCTTCTTTGGTTCTTCATGTTGATTCAAATCTCCACTATCTTCATTGTCTTCATCTTCTTCTTCTTCTTCTTTCGTTGCTGAAATTGAAGATGTGTCCACAAACACACCATTACTCCCACTTGGACACATCTCCAAGTGCTCACAAGCACTTTTATGCTCCATAAATTCAACATCACGACTTTTGATGATCTTCTTGGTATCCAAACACATTAGCCTATATGCCTTGGTACCTTCACAATATCCAAGAAACATACATTTTGTACCTTTTGCATCAAATTTGGACCGCATACAATCTGGTACCTTTGCATAAGCAATGCATCCAAAAGTCCTCATGTGTGAAACACAAGGTTTCTTCCCACTCCAAGCTTCTTGTGGAGTCATTGATGTAAGTGCATTTGTAGGACACATATTCCTTGTATACACTACATTCACCACAGCTTCCGCCCAAAATTCATGCCCAAGGTTTTGAGCATGAATCATACTCCTTGCTATCTCCACAATAGTTCGATTTGCTCTTTCAGCAACTCCATTTTGTTGTGGAGTATAGGGAGTGGAAGTTTGTCTTGCAATACCATGAATCTTCAAATACTCATCAAAATGCTTTGACAAATACTCACCTCCATTGTTTGTACGCAACATCTTGATCTTGCACTCACATTGCTTCTCCACAAGTGCCTTAAATTCTTTAAACTTTGAAAAACATTCATTCTTGGATTTAAGGATGAAAATCCACACCTTCCTTGAAAAGTCATCAATAAATGTAACAAAGTACCTTGATCCTGCCATTGATGGTGTCCTCATAGGTCCACAAACATCAGAATGTACAAATACCATAAGATCTAATCCACACAAAAGCAACAAAGAGAAAATGACTTCAACTTACTTGAATAGCACAACAAAGAGTGTGTGGGCCCATAACCTATTGAGAAAAGAACACTATAAGCATAATACAAGTAAGTAGAAATCAGCAAGGTTGCACATAAGAGAAGTGTGGAATGAGATAGTTCTCTCTTCCAACTCTCGTTACTTATAGGTAGTGGTTGCTGTCCTAAAAGGACTTCTTCCACCATTTGACTTTTACACATATGCTCCTTGGATCTTTTGGCTCATACCACAAGGGTATCCAAGGATCTTAGGATCCTATGGCATCTTATATACCACGAGGGTATCCTATGCCATATACTAATTACTCTTACCTAGTTCTTTGGATATTCCCTATGACACATTTTATCCTCTTGACTTTGACTCTTTGTCGTTCTCTTGAAATTGTTTCACCACATGAGCTCATTACGGGTCGTATTCCAAATGTATCTCACTTACGAATATTTGGTTGTCATGCTTGGATTCTAGTATCAGAACCTCAACGGCGTACCATTAGAACTCATCGACAAGAAGGCATATATGTTGGTTTTGATTCACCAAGCATTATTCGTATTGTTGATCCATCAACTGACACATTATTACGTGCACGTTTGTAAAATTTCCGTTTTGAAGAAAATATATTCCCATCTCTTCGAGGAGGAGTATCCAATCAATAAAGAAATAAAGTACTCATATTTGAAACACCAGAAATGTTTACAATGAATCCCAATCTTAGGACATCTTTGGCAGAAACTGAAGTTGTTTAGATTTTACATTTAAAACGGATTGAAGATGAAACACTTGATGGCTTCAATGATGCACCTAAAATTACAAGAGTTCCTATTAATGAGGCTCAGAATGCACTTGCTCAGATTGCAAAGCCAATGACTACAATACCTCAAGTTATAACAACAACAACTAAAAGAACTCGTGGACGAGATAAACAACCACGTAAGAAAAAAGCTATAAAATTAACTAATTCTGGTATTATTTCTCAAGAAATTGCCACTCATCTTGCAAGACTACCAATTCATGATGATATATCCATGCATAATGTACCTTCAATTCCAATGAAAAACAATCTTGGAATTGGAAGGAATAAGAACAAGTTGAATAAAGAATTATCTATTCTGTATTGTACTGCAGATTATATTTGGAACAAACCATCTATTATGGTAGATGAATCATTTGCATATATGATTATAGAAGCTCTTTCTTGCAAGGAAGACGATCCTGAACCTTAAACCATCCAAGAGGCGATGCGTTGCTCAGATTGGTCAAAATAGAAAATTGCTATTGAGGAAGAGTATGCCTCTTTGTGTAAGAGGAAAGTCTTTGGTCCAATTGTAGACACTCTTACAACTCGCCCCGTGGGATATAAAATGGTATTAATATGCAAGCGAGATGCTCAAGGCCAAATAATCCGCTATAAAGCTTGTCTTGTTGCTCAAGGATTTACTCAACGATTTGGTATTGTTTATGAATCATCATATTTTTCAGTCATGGATTCAATTACATTTCGATATATTATTGGAATGAAAGTTCATGCCACCCTTGAGATGCATTTGATGGATGTAGTTACTACATATTTATATGGTTCTCTTGATGCAAATATTTATATGAAAGTTCCACTTGGCTTAGAAACAGGAACTCCAAATCTACCCGCTCTAGAAAAATATCGTGGTATTAAATTATGTAAGGCCTTGTATGGTTTAAAACAATCTGGACACATGTAGTATCAACGTCTTTGAGATTATTTAATTACAAATAATTTTATAAGTGATCCACTAATCCCTTATTTGTTTATCAAACGAGATAAAACTAGTTTTGTGATCATCGCTGTATATGTTGATGATCTTAACCTAGTAGGTACTACATTTGCATGTGTTACAGCTACAAACCTACTTATATGTGAATTTGAGATGAAAATGTTAGGAAAAAAAACTTTTTGCATTGGTCTTCAAATTATGCATCTTACAGATGGTAGTATTTTTTTCTACCAACTAACATATATTAGATGAATCTTGTAAAGATTTAATATGATTGATGCTTATCCATTGTCCACACCAATGGTTGGACATGGTCGTGATGGTCATGATCCATACCGTCCATGCCAAGAAGAGGAGAAAATATTGGGAGACCAATATCCATACCTCGCAGTGATTGGAGCACTTTTGTATTTAGCTACATCTACAAGACCAGATATTGCATTTGGAGTTAGTGTTCTTGCAAGACATAGTGCATGTCCAACACTACAACATTGGAATGGCATCAAACATTTATTACGTTATTTAAAAAGTAATGAAGACTTGGAATTATATTACACAAAAATTGCAGATCCAAAATTGGTTGGATATTGTGATGCAGGATATAAATCTGATATTGCAATAGCTAAATCTCAAACAAGATATGTATTTTTAAGACATGGAGCTACAATATCATGGAAATCAGTGAAACAAACAATAACTACAACTTCATCCAACCAAGCAGAAATTATTGCCTTACATGAAGCATCTCGAGAATGTATTTGGTTGCGATCAATTGATAAATTCATTCAAACAACCTGTGGATTTTCATATGATGATTCTCCAACTATCTTGTATGAAGATAATAGTGCTTGTATTGCACAGATGCAAGTTGGTTTCATTAAAGGCAACAGGACAAAGCATATTGATCCAAAGTATTTTAGTTATACTCATGACTTGATTACTGATCAAACACTTATAATTAAGAAAATTGAATCTACAAATAATCTTGCTGATCTCTTCACCAAAGCTCTCCCATTAAGCAACCATCGTCGACTTACTTATGGCATTGATATGCAGTGACTTGCTTTTCTTAAATATGAAAGTTAATGAGCTCTTTAAATAATTAAAGAAAATGATGTTGTACTCTTTTTTCTTCATCTATGGTTTTGTCCTTAAATAAAATAAGGTTTTTCTAGATAAGGTTTTAATGAGGCAACAATTCTTGATCTTGCAAGATCACAGAAAAGTATAAATCATGATTCTATACAAATTTTATATTATGTAAATATTATGATGAGCGAGGAGGAGTGTTGAGATCATTAAATGTAGTCGGCGCTCTCCAGTTTCGCTGCAACACGCAGTGAGCCTACAGATATTGCCAAGCATTACGGTCATATCAACCTCACTTTCCACGAGCTATTCAAAATATCGAAGACGGAAAGAGTTAAACCTTCGTGTGTAGAAACTAATGACAACCTTCAAACAGTAGTTTGTATGAGTGAATCTTCTATGTTGTCACTATACTTCATGCAAAATCATACAGAAAGACTCACGACCAATCTTATGCAGTTATATTACAGTTTAAGAAAGAATAAATTTAAGGCTTATAACATGTGCTATGTTCGAAACCGAAAATTCTGCGGGATGACAGCCAATGCTTTCTCCTTCTGGCAAAGGGAACCTTCGAGTCGATCATTTTAGAACAAGTAATTTAAATAAAGCCCGTACTTTTTTAACTGTCACTAAATTCTAATGTATGTTCAAAGAATATTTTTTTACAAATTTCTACTTTATACTCCAAATAATAATATTAACAAAAAAAAGTTTATCACCTTCTTCTTCTAACTCTAACCTTTTGTAATTTTAAAATAACATAACAATATAATACACGTGATGTGGTTTATTCATCACTAAATGCTTACGATGCTTTTTTACAGACAAAAAAACCACATCACCAAGCGAATAAAAACGAACAAAGCTGCAGAGCCATTTTTACTAATATGTACTTTACACCAAAAAATAGCATTGTTAAAGTTTACCACCCTAGTTTCTTCTTTTTTTTTTTTCTTTTTTTTTTGACACACCTTGTTTGTTAACCAATTGGGCGAGAGTTTCCATTAGGCCCATCCATAAGTATCCATCCCGGGAATCGAACCCTCCAACCATGGCATTCGCTTTGAGTACCTCAATGCTATCACTTGGTATAGTTTCGGGTTATCTCCGACCGAAAGAGCTCCGTAACCGGGACTCGAGAACCCAGATCAACTGGGTGCAAACTAGGTATCCTAACCGTCAAGACTATTACGGAAGTGAGCATTTACCACCTCAGATCCGTAATTCCTAAACGCCAACCGGCAGAAAGTTGCCGTCCGTCCGGCAAAGGGCACGAAGCCAGGTTGGGGGGGGGGGGGGAGAGATTAGGGTTTGGGGGCTCTCGCAGCCCTGTGGAGGAAGAAAGGGTAGAGCCTGGTTCATAACCAAGGCAGCTTCACTGCCCTCCACCTTTTTCACAACTTCCCACGTCCCCTCGCGACTCGGAACCCCCTCCGTCGCACCTCATACTTCGCCATGGGCCGCCGTAAGTCTCCATCATAGCTTTGTTCTTTGAAAACCTCACACTATCTCGTCGCCCTGCCAGTTCTCTTGCTGGTTCTGCTTCGATCTGCTGTTGTTTCCAGTGTTTTTCGGAGCTGGGTCTTCCGCTTCCTGCTTCAGTCTTCTGGACTGTGTTGTAATTCGCGTTCTATGTTCGCTATGGGTCGCCGTAATGTCTTCTGTGTCCCGCTCATCATTTCCTCTTATGGATGGGTACTTGTGGTTTAAGATTTAGGGTTTTGATTCTTAGGGTTTTCTTTGTCAACATCGTTGCGTGCTTTCAGTGTGGTGGTGTTGTGTTGCACACGAGTCTGGTTTCGATCTGACTTAGCTTGAATGCTAGGTTCCGGTCTATCGTGTGTTTTATGGTATGGAAGGTTGTTGATGTGGTGAGAGTGCTGTATTGCAGGTCCGGCTAGATGCTACCGGCAGATCAAGAACAAGCCTTACCCTAAGTCTCGATTCTGTCGGGGTGTTCCGGACCCTAAAATTCGTATCTACGATGTGGGCATGAAGAAGAAAGGAGTTGATGAATTTCCCTACTGTGTTCACTTGGTGTCATGGGAAAAGGAAAACGTCTCTAGCGAGGCTCTGGAGGCTGCTCGTATTGCCTGCAACAAGTACATGACGAAGTACGCCGGAAAGGATGCCTTCCATCTGCGCGTGCGCGTGCATCCCTTCCATGTGCTGCGTATTAACAAGATGCTTTCGTGCGCTGGAGCTGATAGGCTCCAGACAGGCATGAGGGGAGCCTTTGGAAAGCCACAGGGTGTGTGTGCTCGTGTCGCCATTGGTCAAGTGCTCTTGTCCGTTCGTTGCAAGGATCAGAATGGTGTGCATGCACAGGAGGCTCTTCGTCGTGCTAAGTTCAAATTCCCTGGTCGTCAAAAGATCATTGTCAGCAGGAAGTGGTGAGTATCTTGGATGTTGTTAATTGTGGTTATCGATTGAGCTCTGGGTGGTGTAGTCCTTTAAGATAAAGAAGGCCCGGCGTTCTGGATCCAGACATCTGATTTATGTAATCTCGCATCGGTTTGTCATTATATATATATTTTTCACATTTTTTGGTCAGTGGAAACACGTAGAGCCCTTTTGCGATACATGTGAGTTTGGGTCCGTGAGGTTTAGACCTCTCTCAAACACGTGTGTCCTCTCTATACAGGGGATTCACTAAGTTTGCCAGAGTGGACTACGTGAAGTGGAAGGAAGAAAACCGCCTGGTTAACGATGGTGTCACTGCTAAGGTGAGTTACATTGTGATGAATGAGGAGCTTAGAGTGTTTTCCCTCTTTTCTCTGAACTGAATCATTTATATTTGTTGCCAATTATGGCGAATTCTTAGGGTTCTCTATTGTTTCAGCATGAGCTACTCCTAATTTTATTTTCATGTTTTCCTTGCATGACAGCTTCTTGGATGCCACGGACCTTTGGCCAACCGCTCTGCCGGAAGAGCGTTCATTGATGCCGCTGTTGCCACTCACTAGGCATTTCATCTAGATACCTCTTACAAGTAGAGCTGCAATTGCCCACGAGATTGATTTTTAAATGAACGTTTATCTTGTTAACACTCCAGTTTTAATTGTTGGAATAATCTGTGCAACCTATCTGATGATGATATGTATTTCCTTCTTAGTACTGTAATCAATGAAGTAATCTTAGTATGGTATCATGTGTTTCATTCGCCAGGTCTTTCAGTTCTTCGTTACTTTTTCCTGGGTTCTTCCAAAGGCTGCTTCCGTGTCTTTGTAAAGTTGTGATATAGCTATCTACACATGGCATCTAAATGCAAACACAACCGGACATGCTGATATAGCTACCGCATCAATCTCCAGCTCCTGTGTTTGGGTTGGCGGGTGTAAATATTCGTTACAAGATTGTTGAATCCCAGGTTACTCCAGTGAACGATAGACATGATCTATTCTGACCTTTGAATGTTTCATGACTACGTAATCATTCATGACTGTAGTTCAAGGTTATGTAGATGGAAAGCTGTTTTAGGATTTTTACTTCTGTATGAAGTAGCACGACACTTCATCCCGTGTACACTGACATATAATGCTATGTCAGGAATTTAATGGCTGGGAAAGCCCTCTTACCCTTCACTTGGGAGGAATTAAGGAAGGTGAGAAGATAAGGATGGTTGTGGTTGGGCTGAGAACAGGGTCAAATTTAACATGAAGGTCAAAATATGTCATCAGTTTAGGGCGACAGCCTCTGGGATAGGGGATGTAGCTCAGATGGTAGAGCGCTCGCTTAGCATGCGAGAGGTATGGGGATCGATACCCCACTTCTCCAGCACTTGGTTAGCTCGTTGTGTCACTACAACTTTCGTTTTATCCTTGATGTGAAAAATGAATGTAGTGATTATGATTTAGATATCTAAATATAATCTAACTGTATGTATATATATGAAATTTATTTATAGATGTTTTTATTTTTATGTTTTTGTTGTGGTGTGTGTGGATGTTATACAGACATATACACTTTATTATTAGGGGTCGTTGCTTTGCCTTAGGAGTAATATGTTGATGCAAACAACACAACAATGAATCACGATGCAAACAAAACAGCTGAGAACCACACAAAAGTATTTCAATAGTACGTCATTAAAAGATATATTTTCTTATGTTTAAAAACATAATTTTATGACTATACATTGTTAGGAATATATTTTTTAATATAAAAATTACATGAAATTAATCACATTTACACTGCGTTACATTGTTATTGATACACTTCTGAGTACATTGTTCAGAAAGAGATTGTGATTTTTGTCAGTTGATCTCAATGAAAATTTCAAAATGATGTGTGATTATCAAACTACATGTTTAAATTAGTTTTTATTTTTATATTTTTACAAGCTTATATTTGCCAACAGATAGAAAAAAAACTGCCAAGCTATTCACAGCCGTCGACATGTCCACTTAGTAGAAGCTTGGTTGTCCTCTCATGCTTGTATGTGATAGCATTTCGTTCATTGAAAGTTGGTCCACCTGAGCCTAAAAAGACATTACTTATGACAAGAGATCAAGAGGCAAATGGCAGATTGAAATCAAACATTAGAATTTGAAAGAAGATACGCAAGGCATTAAAAGATAGATTACTGGTAGTGCTGTGTACATTGCGTTTCCTCCACGTACTCCTACTTAACACAAAATGGTATTGGAATGTGTTTATGTAGTGTAACCTAGGTATCTCTTATCAATGCAATACGTCTTCATTGATTATTATCTAAATACAGTATTGAGATGGAAAAAAATGAATCTTAACTGCATTGTCAAGCATTGGCCTTCGAAAGCACTTGCTTGTACAGATCTACATACTGGTCGGCTGAAGTATCCCAACTGAAGTCAATGAGCATAGCCTTTTTAACTAAATCTTGCCACCATTCAGGTCTTTGCGAATAATAATCCAGCGCCCGATCCAATCCCCAGTTCAGACTCTGAACGAGACAGCATACAAGTTAACCAAGTTCGTACGTCGCACATCAATAATACTGGCAAGAACTAGAACTACGAACAGACTGCCCTAAAACATTTTGACATTAACTGCCAGCTAAATAAAATTGAGCCCTGAAAAGTTCTCAAGAGATACTGCAGAATATCTTCACTACATGTTTTGTGTGACCCGTGGCTTAACTACTACCCATATACCCAATCCTTCTAAAGCAATGAACAGTTTTGTCTGTAACAACATATGCAGACCCATAAGATGTTAAAATTTTAGAACAAATAAAGACTCAGTTATCTGCAACATAGGTAAGCAATATTAATTTCACTATGTGCTCCCAAATGTCCCAAAATGAACGGTAATCAGACAACACACAGGACTTCAATATTCCATTTAATGTACTCACCCCTTCGTTTGCATCGTCAAATACAAATCCGTTCTTTTTCTCCTCGGGATTCCTTTCATCGTCGACATCAAACACACTGCAGATGGAGCAATCACAAGCAACGTTCAGTCCCAGAAGCCTTTGCCTACTTTAACAAAGCAACTTTTAAGCGTTGGTGGACAATGAAGTTACTGAAGGATACCAATCTAACTCCGACCCTGAGTAACCCACTGATTCAGCACTCTGAAATGACCTAAAAAACCTGAACTAAAAATTGAAACTGCTGAGTAAAAGACTTCTTATTCTGAATATCCAAATAACACTTCACGCAGCCTTGGAGGGAGAAACAAGGGTCGAAATTAAGCCAACACAAACCTATCTGCAAGCCCACCAGTCCTCCGCACCACAGGTATTGTTCCATAGCGCATAGATATCATCTGCAATTACAAGAAAACCACAATTATCAAAGAGCAAGCTATGATGGGATGACTAAACATACCACATATTCGTTTCGATTATGAAAACTAGTGATCTGACCTTCAGATCATTTTGACGAGTTCAGCCGGGGGTTAACAAGGCGTACATAACAAGATTCATGGCATTAAGTATAGTGGAGAAAAGAAAAAGAAAAATAGATGTTCCAAAGGAATATCAGACCTGTGTAAGACCGCAGGGCTCAAATATAGATGGAATCACAAAGATATCAGATGCCGCATATATGGCATGTGAGAGAGCCTCATCGTACTTCAGAACAAGGCGGATTTGGGGGTGGTTTTCGAACTGACGAGCAATACCCTCAAACTCATGCTGTTGGAGAAATTTCAAATTAGTAATTCAACAGCAAATAAATGTGTGTAATATGCTGATCAAAATTTTGGAGGGAATACATTTGCTGTAAGATCCTTCACAACCATCCACACAGCGGTACAGAAATCGATCAGTCGAAGCTCGATCACATAATCAGTACTCATGGATATTGTCATGGATATTAAATAAATTAAGTAAAAATAAAATTGCTCAAGAAGGCCATACCTGAATGTGAGGAACGGGACTAGATCCCAACAATATAAATTGACCACCTTTCTCTAACGTGCGGTAGATGGCGTGTCTAATGAGATGCACACCTTTTTGTGGGACAAGCCTTGTCACACATCCAACCTGAGAGACACATACGTGCGCTTGAGATTTCGCACTTTTAACAAATTAATAGTAAGCAAATCCTTATTCATCATAATAAGGATCTGAAAGCTGGATGAACGAAGATAAAACATACGTACTATGACTGGCATATGTATTGCCACCAGGACATGTTGATAATGGCACAGTAGTTAATTTTTTTCCTTGCTGGAACTCAAATACATAAAGAAAAAAGTAGATCTGAATAAAAGACACGGCTTATCGTGACAGCAAATGCATCATAGGCCTAGGTCAGAAATGGCAACAAACAACCAAAGAACAAAGGAGGTTTCTACTGATCAGCAGGAAGGTATGAAACGAAAGTTGCAACTGCCTCCCATTATAACATAAAAGCATCGATCAAAGATTATATGTAACGTTAGCTGCCTGATTATCATGAGGGAGAATTCCTATTTGAGGGTCAATCCGAAACTAGTCACGATATTTTGGGACATTGCCAAGAAGCCTCAATAATAACAAATTTGAGTTTAAAATGACCAAACGATAAAGAGACGCAAGTCCTACCAATGGCCTTCTTTCATCCTCGCCTTCACTAGCTAGCCCCAAGCGCTCCCGCAGCCTTTGCTTGTTGACAAACTTTCCATCTATATCATGCGCGCTATATTGGCAATCAATTAGAGTGTCTGTGGCTGGATCCCACACTTCTTGATCAATTCCGTTTAGAACTCCAAAAAACTTCTTTGAGTGTACACCCAATGTTCCATGCAAGCCTTTTCCACCCTGTAAATCATCGACAAGAGGTTACTGTTGTGAATGAATGGCATTGTGGAAAACTCAGATTTTCAGTGCACATGCAAGATTATAACAACTGATTTTAGTTGAGACAGTAAAATAATGTAAATCATCACACACTCAATAATATGGCAAATACGTTATCCAAGGCCACTTTGAAAATTATTGATTTGGAAATTTTACGGGTGATATCTAATAACCTGAAACACAAAGAATCTATATCTTTCAAGGCACACAGATTGCAATTAACTGCTTTGTGTGAAAAAAAAAAAACAAATGACAGAAACGAATGGAACATAGGGAAAGTGCAGGAGATTGCATAACAGGAAAAAAAATCAAAACCCACTTGTTACCACATACTCATAAATCTTGCATGCGTTCGAAAGAACATGAAAAAAAATGCAAGAACTTGTTACACGTACCTCTGGTCGTAGCACCTCTTGAGCATATGTGGGGGACACAGTAGTCACAACGTTGGAGAAAACAACTCCTCCCTACACAGTTTCGAAACGGATTTTCCACAATGAGAAGTGTCGACGTACTAATATTTCATTTAATTCTATTTTAAGTCGGATCTTCAGCGTAGAAACATAGCGATGAATTCTTCGCGGTAGTATCTTGCATGTAGGAGCCAGCCATTATTCATAGCTAGATTAGAATCACAGCGAAATATTTACCCCAATTTCAAGGTTGCACGTTTTCAAAAGAGAAAACATTAAACTAAAAAGGCCAATCGACAGCTTACTATCAACACGAACTAGTTACCTACCTCAATGAGTAGGGAAATCATTAGAAGTGTAACAGAAGCATGTACATCATTATTGAATCTTCGCATGATCACTAGGAGAAAGAGCATCAATGACCTTAAGTAGATTGATTTTGTTGTGATGGGAATTATCTTGCATTCGATCAGGACGCATCAGGGTCTGTGGAGACAGACCACATGCAGCGATTGCTCCAGAATTCTCAGCTCCTTGATACTCAAAATTATGGCAAGTGAATGCCAACCTAGCAGAGTCCAGCCCAAGTGGCACAAAAACATCCCAGTACAAAGGGGCCTGCAGAAATCACACAGCTGATTCAATCGTCAGCTTTGTCATAATAAGCAGGGCATGTAAACTGCTTAGCTATATAATTTCATTCCTAAGTATGAGCAGTCTCACTATCATAATAAATTATAAGAAAATGATCGAGCAACACTAGAAAAATATCTCAAGTGCTACTTAATTGAACAGAGGATGAAGAAAATAAATTGTAGATGATCGAGTATTAACATTACCACTACAGCAGTTTGCCAATCATGACTGTGAATTATATCTGGTCTCTTTCCAGATTGCAATAAAAACTCCATTGCAGCTCGGCAAAAGTAAGTGAACCGCCTGAAATCGTCAGGTTCACTGTAAAACTGCCCTCTCCAGAAAAATTTCGCTGGATGTAGTGGCTCAATAAAATACACAGGAAGCCCTGCACAGAACAGGATATCAATGGTATTACAGAATACTCGAACGCCGTGAATAGTTGAAACAGTATATTTATTGAGCATATAGATGCATGAACAGACACTCCCATAAAAATAAAACTGTTGTTAAAACACGTCTTGCAACTTAAGGGCATCCAAAAAATCAGAGACTAATGTTGATAGAGACAACTAAAACACACACGTCAAGTGTAGGTTGAAATGGCTCTTCCATTCAATGGCTAGTGATGCCACTTCGAGACCGAACTACAAGTACCTAAAGAGTCCTCTGAGTATGCTCTAAACGACTATCACTCAAAAAATGCCAAGTTCAAGAGCTTCAAACGTAAAAGTTAAAAAGAAGTAGTCGCGTACCTTCCACAATCCCAGACCACACTTTATTCTTGTGTGTTTGGCCATCGAAGGACGAATGGAGCTCCAAGTCCAACTCCTGTATACAAAAACGTATCATACGCCTCTTCAGAACAGGTCGATGATATCTGAACTACCTTGAACCCGCTTAAAATTATATCATATTAATCCATATAAGGGAGGAAAACAATTGTGATTTCAGCGATCATGCAACGAGTAATGATCACAACACGTAGATTAGACACCCAAGTTAGCAAATAAAGCCAACAGCATGAACACTTCAGTATTCAAACAACCATTAGGGTGAGGATTATGGAACAAACCTTGAGATTAGAGATGCGAGAGTAGTCCATACAATCATACTTCGGAAGAATAGCTTCCACAAGATGCCCCTTTCTTTGTAAGGATCGACTTAATCCTGTTAGCACGTCTCCCAAACCTCCAACCTTCAGAGAGCATGTCATTAGTCTCATCTCAGGATTTAAGTCAATTTGTGACTATCAGTACTGCGTCGTAAGAGAATCATAAGCGAACACTAATGCAGAGAAAAGTACGTCTTCGACCATCGATGAGATTTTGTCGCGTCTCCTAGTACACATGCATTGCCTACGTCATGTATTAAAGATGCTAACGACAGGGTAAGCAATTCATAGTTTGTGACCATCTGAGAACCAAGTACCACACATAAGATATAATACGCGGAAAATCTCACTATCCCCTTCGAGGAAGGCTAAGATAAGTAAAAACTTTTCTCATCAAAGTTTTCTTCCAGGTAAATTACATAAAATAGATGCTTCCTAGCTTTTCCTCATCTTTTAGAAAGATAGAGAATACCATGATTCCCATGCCTGCAAGCTTTACTAGTCAGTTGATGAATTGAACAATATTATAGTTTAAACAATTCCTCGACATAAGATGGAAATCTTTTTAAACAGAGTCTATGACTGAAAAAAACATACCTTAGCAACTGGGGCCATTTCAGCAGCAATGTGTATCACATATATTCCTGGCCTGAAGAATACGACAAAAAACACGATAATGTTATGATTATGTTTATCCAAATTTCAAACTTGTAATAGAGAACAAAAGACTGATGAAAGGCCAACGCCCTGAGATCTTTCGGGGGTATACTTCCTAAAAACGGGATATACTATTCTGAGAACAACCAATGGATCCTAAAAAAGACTTGCCAAGATAGACTCACAAAATAAACTAACCCAAAATTGAATAAGTTGGCATGGGACCTTATCTAATATGATCTATTCAGGAACAATGGTTCTCAACAGGGTGTATAGTGACACCTTCAATCTCTAAGAGCTTGACTTCTATATAGGCATTCCGCCTATCTAAATGATATGCCAACAAGAATAAGTGGAAGCAGTAAAACGTGAAAGGCAAAATTCTTTCACCTTTTCTTAGGTTGTAAAAGCTCCTGGAAAGCACCCACCAGGTCTTCGTCAGGCTCGTCTGCAAGATTAACATACACATCGCACAATCGTTTTTCTCTACGCCAAGCCATCAAGTGCAGCTCCTTTGCATCTTCCTGTACCACATGATTTCTCGAATGATCAATAAAATATGTTTCGCTTCCAATAATTTAAGAGCTCAGGATAGATCAGGGAATACATTCGATCAAGTGGCAAGCACTTATTACATACGCACACGCACACGCACACATACACAGTGAATTCCCATAAAAGTCCTCCTGACCTGGGTTAGCAAGTCACCCAACATCAACGCGTCGATGCGCAGCAGCAGCTCGCTCCAAAAGTCCCATGTCATTTCATCAACAGGAACTTGCACCACAGAGGTCTCATTTTCAGACTTTAGATCGTTCAAAGAGGCCTGGAAAGCTTCGACTTCTGCTGTGTAGATTTGCAATTGTGCTTGAATTTCAGCATCTGATTCCCGTATGCGCTCTTCCAAAAGTTTCACTTGTTCACGCAGCCGAAGATTCTCGCTACGCAGATCTAAAAGAGCATTCTTTTCAGCTACGGCTCGAGCAAGCAAGGACTTAAGTGAATCCACCTTCACAAAATAACGTCAGAAAGAACATTGAACAATTAATAATCATTATGAAGTACAACCATCACTTGCGAAGATTAAGGCAAATATTTTAACACGACCATGGAAATGCCATGTATCAATAGCAACTGGAATCAATTGCAAAAAGCAAGGTGATGTTATACAATGCTATACAATGTTACGACAAACCATGTCATCAGCTCAATTGAATGTTAAGGCTTAATTGTCAAAAAAGAAAAGACGTCAATTTAGATCTTACTTGGCGTTGGAGCGTTTGATCTTCAGAAGATGAAGAGCTGTCTGATCGACCAGCCAACTGAGCTCGCAGAGCAGCTGCCTCTTCTTGTAACGCCATGCTTTCATCTTCCAAAGATTTAAGCTCTGCGCTATTAGCATTCGCTTCAGCTAATTGTTTTTCCATATCAGCTATTTTTTTTTCTAATCCCACTATGTACTCTTGTAATCCTGCCCTTTCCCGTCCGGTTCCCCTGGAAAACTTCGTTATCTCTGCCTGTGCATCTGCAAGTTGTACCCTCAAAGAATTTACCTCATCTAATGAGCTTTGATATTTTGCTTCTAGTAGACCATTACCACCAGCTTGTTTAAGAGCAGTCAAGCTTTCTTTCATCACTCTATTTTCCTCCTTCAGCGTTGCGAATGCTTGGCTATCTACTTCAGTCTGAGCAAGTCCCTGCCTCAGTGCTTCAACCTCCTCTTCCAACAGCTGGGTCCTCTCCCTAGCTTGAACAGTATATTTCAGTTTGGCTTCTGACTCCGCAAGACGTGCCTGCCAGACCAATTAAGCAACAGAAAAAAAAAGAAAAAAAAAAGAAGTCAATCACTACTCAAGATTCCAAAATATCACTGGTGATGCTGGACATGAAGCCAAGAATTGCACTACGCTCACTTTGTAATCCAATGAACTTTAACCTCAAGCGCAAACCATACCTTCAAAATCTGAACTTGCGACTGAAGTTCTTCCTTTTCATTACGTGCTGTTTGTAATTCATTAACAGCGCGCTCACGCAGCTGGCTAAGTGTCCTGATATCTGATCATCGGAGCGATACATTAACACTCTGCCAGCTTTGTTGTATAGGTCGAGTTTCGTTATCTACAAAAGGGAATATGACAACTGCTACATTGCGGGACGGTGAAAGGCTACTCACTTGTTTCTGCTTCCTTCACCAAGAGCATAAGATCATTCACAGAAACGCCTGTACTCTCTCTGTTTGCAGTTGAAGCTGGCATCCTCTGCAAACCATTTCTACTGATAATGAGTCAACTATGAGCAGCTCCATTAAAGGAGGTGCACAGAAAAATCGTCATAAATTACAAAAGTGCACTATCATCCTGAACAGCTACAGTTGAAGGAGATGCTTCGAAAACATGTCTATTTACGCCAAGAAATTGCCATTGCCTATGGAGAAGCTCAGGAATTGGGCCAGACTATTAAGTGCCCTATGTCGCATATATTACCTCAAACGGACCTTCACTTGATGTCCTGTTTCCATCTGATTCCTGCCCCTCGGCATTCGAGGCAGCAGTTGAAGCACCACCTCCTTGAGCATAAAGTCTACCCCCATCCCCTGGTGGAGAAAGTTCTGCTCCACTGGATAATGTTTGAGGATCCTGTACTGTAGCTGGATTGTCTCTGCCATCTTCACCAGTACGATTACTTACTTCTGAAAGTGGACGGTCTCTCACTCGCCTAGATTGACTTCTTTTCGGGTTAGAGCTGCAATACAAAACAAACACAATAGCAATAACCTTAGATGTTTGCTATTCCTGATCAGAAGGTGAACGAGAGCTTATACCTGATCGACTCTCCTGGTGGAAACCGAAAATATTACATACCTTTTTGTTCCAATAATTACATAATGTAGTATCTATCAAACCCAGCAAATGAAGGGAAATGTTAGAACGAAGCAGACTCTTCAACTAATGCCACAATAATTTTACTTACTCGCAAAATTCGTAAATAAAGCAGGCTGACTAAACTCTGGATGTCGACTATATAGCCTCGAAATTTGTTATTCTGTGAAAAAAGTAGAAGCTAAAGCTTGAAAGCGCCACTTCTGAACCCATCGATGCATCGTCTGATGATACACACTATATCAGCTCTTAATTACGATAAAATTGAGCAATCTAGAATGCATTGTTACGAGGCATACCTTGTGGCTGCCAACTAGATCAGGAACTACAACTGTCATACCAATGAACAGTATCAATTCCGTCCTTTATTCACAAAGTGGAACCTAAACTTATTTACTATACTCACCACAATACTCCATTCCGTAAGTAAATAGGTTAATCACTGCATTCTCAAAGCATTTGTGATAGTGTACAGTGTTAACTTGCAATGCTGCGAAGCAGAGATTTTCAATGTACACAAGGATGAAAAGCACAGCATACAAACATCTTTTCTGGTTTCTGAGATGTTAAACAGCTCAGAATCAGTAAGATAATAATGTTTTATACTGGAATACTCGAAGTTGACAATGGCAATAATTTTAAGGCACACTCGGAGCAACTCAGAAGCTTGAGAGTTGCTGTTCGCAGCTTCAGATTATAAAGTTCAATTTCATAATTGAAAATTACTATTCGGGCACAAATGCAATTACAGAACCTTACGCGGGAGCGCTCCACGATAGGAACCTTGTTTACTACCGATAAAGATCCAAGGAAAAGCCAAGGAAAAGCCACTCCGAATAGACACGATTACACCCCAAAGCCACAATCTGTAGAGTTGATTAAGCTCCTGTACAGAATCGAGAACAAAGGAGAGGCAATTCAGCCAGTAGAGTTGAAGCACCCGAACCTGCTGCTGCGACCCCGAATTCTACACGACGGAGAAAGGGGCGTAAAGCAAAATCCACCACTCCCACGCTGCCTGAGCTTCGCTGAATCCTCAAAGGCAACTCTGCAGCCATACTTAACTTGGCTAAAGCTAATAAAATTGTGCGGGAAAATGCGGACGGGAACAGTTGTACTGCCTATGCTGAACGGCATCCGAGAGCTTGTTGCCGCTCGAGCCGACATTGCTCAAAGCCTCCTCCTCCTTCTCCTCCTCTCCCCTTATTTATGATATTAGAACCCTGCGGATTGAAATTCCATCATTCAGCCAAAAACAAAACTGAACAGCGGGGTAGCCCGTCCCTCGACGATCTCGCAAAACCCAATGTCCCTCACACCGAACTCATTTGCCTCCCGAATGCCTCACGACAAACGAAGAATGCCATCATCCCCTGTCTCACCTTGCACGCCCTCCAGGCCGCCACACATCACCAATCCTCAATCTGAAACCCCGACCGAAAAAGGTTCAGCAACCAAGGACTGAGCTCAAGCACAAAAATCGGAGCTCAACACTGTGCAAGTTTAACTTTGCGCAGCAGCGAGAGATCGTTCGCGAAACTCCCACCATAGTCGTCTCCGTCAGGGCCTCCCTCGTGGAACTCCATGGCATCCACACAAGCTTTTTCCACCGAAATCCGAAGCTGGCTCACGAGCCTCCGGCCACACCCAAAGCTCCCCCATCTTCCAAGTCAGAGGCCTTGGCCCGAACCTCCTGGTTCGGCGGCCCCCGCTGCGCCGCCCCATCCCGAGCCTGATGCGGCGTCTGGTGCCCAGACCAGATGCTCTCTCCCTGTGGTCTCGATGCACCTAATTCCGCGGACGGTGATGGGTCTATTTCCGGACCTTCGGAATCGTTACATATATATTTGTAATAATATAATATATACTGCGAATTATTCTTTCATCGCTATAGGTTACTTTTGAAGGAGATAAAGCAGTTTACTATTCTTATCAATACAATGTCGTTAAATAAGACTTGTGAGCCTACTTCATTTGCTTTCATCTGTACTCTTTTCTTCATTCGTTGTGAAAGCTATTCTTCTCCATATTTCTTGTGATTTTTTATATGAAATAAAATTCTACATTTCAAGTCATGGTGAAAATTCTTGTCAGTATTCAAATTGAGAGAATTAGTTTTTACTTCATGAAAGAAAATAAATGTATTCATCAGAAATTGTAAAGGTGTTGACATTCTGTTTTCAATAATTAATAAACAAGTGTTTATATTTTGTGGATTCAATAATAACATAAATAGTTTTAATAGTAAAAATAAAAATAGATTTGTAATTATTACAGATCTTTACAAACTTGTCAATACTCTTAGGATGGAAATTTCATACATAACTAGTGCCAACCATGGAACTACTAATCCTACGCCTATAGAAGAAGTTCAAAATCTATGTCAAGAGGTTGTGTAGTTAAAAGAAGTAAATAGATCGACCTCACAATCAAATCCAAGAAGTTTTGTTTCTATAAGTACAACAAAAAGAAGGATTTGTATGACTCGAGAAGTTTGATAGAACAAGATCAAAATTTTGAGGATTTTTGTAACAAATCAAGTTCTTTCTAAGATTGCATCATTTCTAATATCTTCATGGAATTACTTAAGTTGGATTCATAGGTGCTTTTCTATCTAGAAGTGCTCTCTCTTCATTTGCACCTTTGATGGAAAAGAATTAATGAGTTTTTTATAATTTGAATTCATTTCCAGAAGTGTTTATGGTTATATTCAAAGAAAGTGATTAAAAAAGAGTAGCAAAGATCAAGTTCTTATCTTTATGACAAGGATTATGTTTAGCCACTTTATATGCTATTGAATTCCAAAACCTTTCTTGTAATGTGGATTGAAATGATAAATCTTTTATTAATCAATTTCAATATAGGTTGAAGGATAATATAAAAGATTTATTATTAACAATGATAAAAATAAAATCTTTGGAATAATTTATTATTCAAGCCATTGCATGCAATAATCAATTATTTAAAAGGCATGAAGAATAAAGACTTGCCTAAAGAGGAACAAGTCAAGTAATGATGACAACTCTTAAGTTTTTAGAAACTTATTCATCATGGCCAAAACTAATGCAAATTGATACAATACATTTTAAACTCCTTAATGAGCAAAAAAAGACTTGACATTGTTAAGAGAATTTTTACTTATATTATGGAAAAAATAAGCACATTGCTTAATATTGTCCAAAGAAGCAATACAATTACTAAATGAGGAGCACAATTTTTACAAAAGACAATGTATCAAAAAACAAGTTTTTTCAGCTATAATAAAGACTATGCGACTAAAATTGTGTGCAATATCTACTATAGGTTATATTTTTTTTCAAATCCTTCACCTTATTTTATAATAGATGTATATTTAAGACCTAAAAATCACAATATCTTTGCATTATTAGATTTAAGAGCCTTAGCATGTTTTATAGACAAAGACTTTGTCAAAAAAGAAGAAACA
This sequence comes from Physcomitrium patens, assembly GCF_059467195.1. NCBI lineage: Eukaryota > Viridiplantae > Streptophyta > Bryopsida > Funariales > Funariaceae > Physcomitrium > Physcomitrium patens. Next base: position 15,660,775 of record NC_143416.1, read on the forward strand.
TCTTTAGTCAAAAAAACTAAATCCATACATATAGAAGTCATAAATAATTATTTGTTGTCTTCTAAAGATATTATTAATGAAAATATTCCTTTAGATGTAATAATTAAAGATCATAATATCATAGTAATATTTAATGTGATAAGATCTTCTTTTATTTTGATTATTTTAGGATTATTATATTTAGAATAACATAACCTTCAAATAGATTGAATTTTTTGTAATCTGAACTTTTTTAGTAGTTTAATCCAAAATCCTATAATTTAAGTATATCTAAACCATTATTGATAAATAGGAGAGCTTTCATTTATGCCACAAAAGAAGGATTATCTTTTGCTATATATGCTATGATTATTTTTGATGATAGAAAGATATTAAGTGGTATTTTTAGCTAATATCAAGATTTCTAGGATATTTTTGAAAAGAAGATTGAAGATTTTTTTGAGAGCATTGATCTTATGATTGTTTAATTAATCTACAAGAAAAAAGTTAACCACCATTCAAACCAAATTACAACTTATTGCAAAATGAGTTGACTATACTAAAGGAATATATTAATGAGAACTTGGTTCAAAACTTCATATGCCATTCAAAATCTCCAACAAGAGCTTCTATGTTATTTGTGAAGAAAAAAATGGATCTTAATAGTATCATGTTGTGGTTTGGCTATTATGTGAAAATAATGTCTATATATATATATATATATATATATATATATATATATATAATTTAATATACAATATAGTGACAACTATGTTATTAGATTTTATTTGGTTACAAAATGTGGTTAGATTGCTACTTTAAAGTAAGTCTAAAAGGGCTATTATTGAGGTTGATTTTTATATTGATAATAGTTTTTATATATTTAGAGCTAATATTATTAGATATTAATAATTCTTAAAGTATTATTTTATTTCTTTTATTTGGTGTTTAGGACACATATTATATAAAATTATTAAGAAAAATATTAAAGAAGGATTTTTTTATAAAAAAACAATAATTAAGCCATCCATATAGATGAATGGAGATGGATGATAAAAATTTCTATTCTTATTGGCCAGAAGTTATAGCTAATAAGCTTCAAGGAGGCTACCTAAGGACTTATTAGGAATTAGGATTACTCTTTCAAGGACATTCAAACATCAGATGTTAGAATTGTCAAGTTTAGAATTTTTAATATGGTTTTGGTGAAAATTTTGTATAATTTGGAGTTTTTTTGAAGGAGATATAAGTGCTCAAAGTCAAGGTGTTGATTTTATACTTACTGTCATTCTTTGGTGTATGGCGCATGTATATGAATGATTTTTGAAGATTTTATTTTTTGATTGAAAATTTAGTTTAAAAGACTACATTCTTTATATAAAAGGCAAAAGATTTGGAATTGATTTAGAGAAGCAATAAATACTTGTTGACAATACTTCCAAATTGAGGCTTGTCTATAAACCAATTTCATAATTGATTTGGTTCTAGCCATATCTTAGGCATTTAGACGAATCATTGGCTAATTTTTAAAAACAATATATATTACTATGTTATAAAGCTACATAATAAATTTTATAGCATTTGAGTTTTGGATTTTTAAGATGTGAAGAAAATAGTACTCAAGTAGTTGTAAATTGGAATTAAGAGAACCTATTAGGGTTTCTAAGATGCAAAATAATTTTTAGTAAATTTATAGTTCATACTTATTATAATAAAGCTTAAAATTAAATACTACATTATCTAAAAACTTGAAAAACATTGAATAATTGGATTAAGAGATATGAAATTCTAAAGTTCAAAGAAAAAAAATCTTTTGTAGAAAAAAAATGTATTAAAAGGATTCTGCTACAATTTGAGTATTTTATGCTAAGTAAAAATATTTTTCGGAGCCAAGACTTTATATATATGTTAAAGATGGAGATATAGAGCTATGATAAAATTATAAGATAAATATGAATTTTGAAAAGAGATTATGGATTTTCTTCAAAATTATTAAAAATCCAACTTATCAATAAATGACTAGTTATGATTTAATATAGAAGCAAATGTTAGGAAATTTCTAAATGCTCTAGAAAGCCTTATATATAAATCTTATTAAATATAAGAGATTTTATTAGTAGAATATCTTTCAATATTATTGTATTTATTTATCTTCTTTAATAAAAATATATAATTTATTAGAGCTTTGTTAATAACTTAAAATTAAATTCTCTATAACTAATTACCTAATATATTCCTAGATCATAAATCATGCCATACAACAATGGATGTCCTTAGACTATTGAGGACTTAACAATATCACTATCAAAAATAGATATTTCTTTCTTTTGGTTTTAAAACTTCTTAATCAATTCAATAAAATATATATATATATATATATATATATATATATATATATATATATAAATAGATTTAAGAAGAATATAAAACTTGGTCTACATCAAAGAAAGAAATAAATAAAAGACTACTTTTTGAACTAAGTATGAACATTTCAAATATAAATTCATAACTTTTAGAGTTATAAATGCACCAACTACTTTTCAACATCTTATAAATGAAATTTTTGATAAATTTCTTGAAGATTTTGTTATTTGAAAATTAGAAAATATTCTAATATATTCTAAAAATATAAAAGAATATAAAATTTATGTTCATTGTGTGTTATAAAAACTAAGAGATGTAAGATTATATGCCAAGATAAAAAAAAAAGTATATATTCCATACTACTCAAGTTGACTTCTTAGGATATATCATTTTAAACAAAGATCTAATAATGGATATGAATAAGGTCCAAAGTATTATAGATTCAAAGATTTCAAAAATAATAAGAGATGTGCAATTATATTTGAGATTTTTCAATTATAATAAGATCTTTATTAAGAAATTTTTTCAAATTCTAGCTATTCTTATATATCTGACATGTAAAGATAAACTTGAGTAGAGTAAAGAATTCGAAGCATCTTTTGAAGCCTTAAAATCAACATTTCTTTTGTACTAATCTTATACTATGTCAAATTTTTAAATATATTTTATATGGAAATAGATGCATCAAGCTTTATTATGAGTATAAATTTGTAACAAATATAAGTCAATGATAAGTTCTATCTCATAGCTTTTCATAGATTAAAATTTTTCAATTATTATAAGATCTTCATTAAGAACTTTTTTCAAGTTGTGGCTTCTCTTACATGCTTGAGATGTAAAGATAAACTTAAGTGGAGCAAAGAAACTAAAGCATCTTTTGAAGCCTTAGAGATAACATTTATTTTTGTACCAATCTTGTATTACGTTAACTTTTCAAAGGCGTTTTCTATGGAAATAGATGCATCAAATTTTATTATGAATATTATTTTGTGACAAATGGAAGGAAATTTCAAGCTCCGCTTCATAGATTTTTATTCTAAGTAATTTTTAACAATCAAGATTATTTATGAGAATCATAACAAAGAACTTTTTGTAATCATGGATTTATTTTAAGAATAGTATTATTATCTAGAAGGTACCTTGAATCTAATCATTGTATATGTAGATCACAAGAACCTTAAGTACTTCATGTCAGCATGTATTTTGAATTATTGCCAAATTTATTGGAGCATGTTTTTATCAAGATTTGATTTCAAGATCACTTATCAACCTAAAAATTAACAAGATTTGTCAAATTCTCTTTTTAAATAATCTTATCTTGTATCAAAAGAAAAAAAAATATATCTTTTGATCAACAAAGAATGATTCTTTTGAAGCCAAAGCATTTTCATCTTTGAGTAATAAAATCAACATTGACTATTGATTCAATCTTTATTAAGCAAATTCAATCAAGTATATCTTTTAATCTTCTTGTTTATGATATCAAGAATAATTCTTTTAAATTTCATATTACTTTCAAGTTTGAATTCAAGAATAATCTACTCTATTTCAAGAAACAATTATATATTTCAAAAGATAAAGTACAATTACATGTTTTTTTAAGCTTGTCATGACTTTTCAGTAGCTAGACATTTTAGATACAATAAGACTTTGGAGCTAATATCAAGAGATTTTTGTTAGCTTCAAATGTGAAAGGTAGTTAAAGATTTTATATAATCATGTGATATTTGTTCAAGTTTAAAAACTCGTTATCATCAATCTTATGGACTTCTTCAACCATTACATATTCTAAAATAATTATAGCCTTGTATTTTTATAGGTTTTATTATAAATATTTTAATTTTAAGTTCATATGATTTTATATTTGTAATAGTAGATTGTTTTATCAAAATGGTATATTTTGTACCATGTATAAAATCCATTATAGGTAAAAAATAGCTAAGCTTTTTTTTGTAAGTTCTATTGCTATTATGGATTATTTAAAGATATTATATTAGATAAGAAGACTCAATTTATATCAAGATTTTAGAAAATATTTTTAAAGATTCTAAACTAGATATAAAACTTTCTTTGATTTTTCATCTTCAAATTGATAGATAAATAAAATAGGTGAATCAAGTTGTAGAATAATATTTGAAATATACCATCAACCACCATCAAGATGGTTAGACAACTCTTTTGCCATTGGTAAATTTTGCATACAATAATTTGGTAAATTCTTCTATTCAATAAACACCTTTTTTGTCAATTATGGTTATTATCTATGACTTGATATTTTTGACTTTTTAAAAATTGATAATCCTATAGTAGAAGATTTACCAAATTATTTGTTAGAACTACATGCAACAATGAATTTGCAGTAAAAAGAAGCTCAAAAATAATAAAAAAATTAATATGGATGCCTATTGCAAACAACCATAATTCATTGTCGATGATATCATATGGCTATTTTATCATAATATCAAGAGTACTCGTTCTTATGACAAATTCGACTATTGTAGAATTGCACATTTTTCTATTTGTAAATAAGACAATTTTATTGCTTATTGATTACATCAATTAGAATTTATGAAGATCCATTTTATATTCTATTATTTTTCTTTTTGAACCATATAAGATATTGAATATCCCAAGAAGAAGACAAATGCTACTTCTTCTTGTAAAAGTAGATAATAATTAAGAATTTGAAGTAAAAAAAATCTTAGATTCAACGTGGTACCAAAATAGATTAGAATATCTTATTCATTGGCATGGATATGATGTTTGTGAATATACATGGGAGCTAGTAAAGAACCTTACAAATGCAATAAAGAAGGTTGAGGTTTTTTTTATCAATAACATCTATCAAAACCAAGATAAAAAGTAACAGATATTTGTTATAAAAGAAATAAGATAAAAAAAAGGTAGTATTATACCTTCTATTCTTATTTGTAAATTTTATATATTTGTGATGCTAAAGAAATAGAGAACCAACAATCAACAGATTCAATTCAAGAGTTATTATTTGCTAACTTATTGTACGAGGCATTATATTTATCACAATCTTTAAGACAATATAATCAAAATGAAGATATTAAAAAATAATATGTCTTTCTTTAAATAAATGGAAAAATACAATGTATTTGATATCACAACCTTAGAAGTGACTTTTGATGTTTGGTGATTTTATTAGAGGTAGAAACTACTCGTGAAAGTATTCCAAATATTTTATTTGAAAGAAGTTACCAAGGCATGAACAATGATGAAATAAAGGTATTTTTTCCTTAGTATAGAACACTATCAATGATTGAGAGGACCTATCAACCATCTTTAAAGAAAAAAAAAAAAGATCAGAGTATGTGGCAAACACAATTTGCTGCATCTTAGATTTCTTCAAGATATGATGATTGTTCCTTATAAAATTCATCCCTAGAAAGGAAGAATAATGTCATGGTGTTATGATGTAATACAATTAATGAATGAAAGAAAAAAATATTATATTATAGAAGATCTTATTTTAAATTATTATAGAAAATTATCTCAAAAATATAGATAATAGTCAAAAAGATAGTAAAACTAAATAATGCTAATGTTGCTTTTTTACAAAATAGGCTTCTATTTATTTTGTAGGACCATAAATAAAACAAAATAAAATATATTAAAAAATTAAATAATATAGACATATATAAGAAGGAGTTGAGAATATATTTTAATAAAATTTACCTCAAAAAGCCAAGAATTGATACTTAAAGAGGACCGGTTGTTAACTTGGATCAAGATCAAACTTTAAGGCATAAAACCATGCACTTATAATGGCTGTAGGATTTTTTAGAAGATTAAAGAATAAGTTTTGAGAGCAAACTTGAAGAAATATTTATGCATTGGTTTTATGTTAGTTGAATCAATATTAAATTTATGAAAGATTTTTAAAGTTAGTAATGTTCTTAGTTAGTTTAGATTTTGAAAAATAAAAATATATTTACAAAATGAAGGTTTCTTGAGTTTTGTGGTGTGTGTACAAGTGAATTTTAGACAATGTATTGATTTATTAGTTGTAAATATGTATGCAAATTTTGAAGTTAATTAAACAATTAGATCAAAGTATATGAAGTTTTTTGTGGATTGAGGTGTCAAAAATTGGAGTTTGAAGCTCAACAAGTAATTCTAAGATCTTTAGCTATTTTTCAATTATATTGAAGTGAAATTTTTTTATATGGATACAAGCCTTGATTTCCAAAATTTTAGGTGAAATTTGAGAGCAATTCAAAAATTGAAGAAGGATATATTGACATTGGAAGTTTAGAATTTAGATTAGAATAGGAGGCCGCCTAATATCCAATTGAATTATCTTGTATTTCTCCAAAATAATAAGTGCAATTGATTTCATCTTTTTTATACTTATTTCTTGCTAAAATATTAAGAAGTATGAAAATTTTGAGTAGATATTAGTGATTTGATCATTAATTATTGACGTTCTATTTTGCTATAAGATTTGTTAAGAGTTTATTTAAGATCTAAGATTTGATTAAGATTTGATTTAAGATTTGATTTAGGATTTGATTTAGAACTTGTTTATGATTTATTTAGGATTTAGGAATTTATTAGGATTTCATTAGGATTTGACTTAGAATTTGATTAAGATTCAATTAAAGTTTTAATTAAGATTATATTAAGATTTATATTTTTAATATTATTTTAGAATTCTTTGTATTTTTTTTATAACTTCTTTTAAATTTATTTCAATAGGTTAAAGTTTGATTGGATTATTAGGAATTACTCAAAGTTTATTTAAGGCTCTATTAAACTTGGTAGAATTATTGTTGCATTGTTATTTACCTTCCATAGCTAGGTACCTAATATATTTCTAAGGAATAATACACATAATATAATATCTATATGATTAAGTAGAAAATGATATATTTCTAAGACAAGCTTTTTAGAAGCTTCATAAACATTTCTTTGACTTTACATGTGTTTATAATTGATTGGTAGGTTAAAAACTTCGTCAAGAAGTTAACCACATATTGATAGTTTGTGGAACAAGCTAATTATGTGGCATACATATAGAAAACTTGCGTTGTAAGTTAACATAGGTAACTTGCAAAGTCAATATATTTTGGAGGTCCCATAGAACATTGCAACATGGCTTCTAATTAAGATTATATATAGAAGCAATAGTGAATCCTTCTTCACTCTTATCAATGCCTTCCTAGTCTTTAGTCTTATTTCAAGACTTTCTAGTCTTCTTATTTTTTAGAATAGCCATTCTAATTCATTATATTACCATCTTTGAGTGATTTTTTAGTCTTTTTAAGTGACATAAGAGAATATCAAGATTTTTTTTTCTTTAAGATTTATGTCCTTGATATGGATATAATTCTATTTAAAGAATCTTCTACTATAAGTATTTCTATTCTTCTTATCATGTATTGAAAAATACTTCTTCTCCTTTGTCATCATTTATATATATGTATTGTAACATCAATATTTGGAAATGAAAATCTAGCTTAGCTTTGAAAGAATCTTAGTTCTAGATTTGATCATAAAAAACCATTTTCTTTTCACGTATACTTTAAAATTGAATACATTTGCATATCTTGGATTTTTCAAATTTAAATATTTTTAATAGTAAAATGTATCATATTGTCTCACAATTACGGTTGTGTGGAAAAATCACCATTAAAGAAGAAATGATTGAAAAAATTCTTTTTATATTTCCTCTTGTATTTGTTGTGCTTACACAACAATATAAGAATATGAAATTTCAGAGTCATCTTGATGTCATGTCCTATCTATTTCTTGCAGAGAAATAAAATGAACTATTCTTGCATAATGCAGAAGCTTATCATGTTGGAACCATGGTTTTAAAATCTCATGCACTTAAAATTTCAAAGTCTAAGAAAAAATTATGCAAACATGAAAAAAATACTCATAAGTACTTAGGCAATCATCATTATGACCATTTTTGTATATATAGAAAGAATAAATGTTCTACTATTAATTACAATAAAAAAAAATCAAAGATACATTCTTATCATAAATGTGGGGTGCTTGGATATATAGTACATGTGTACCATGTTTCAAAATATTTTGTTAAAATATCTCAAAAAAATAAGAAACTTTAAGCCGAGGCTTGTGAAGTTCATACTATAGATGCATCTATGGATTCAATTAGTGTTGATGATTTAGAGGCTTATATGAATGACAAAACCTCTAATGATGAGTCAAATAATATACTCATTGATTTTGCAACAATACGTACTATCTTATGAGATAGATGGTTTTTTACTGAAAAACCTTCAACTTGGCAAATTATAAATTTGATGAATATAGCTAAAGCAAATATATTTTCTTTCCAAGAAAGAACAACAATGATAAAATTGCTTGCGGATTCTATCATAAAATATAAACATGCAATGTTTGTATCCTCAATACCTTGAAATCTAATTAGCTACTTAAATATGTATGCCAATAGTTATCACCTCTCAATCACCATTCTAAATAGGTAAGAAATTTTGGTTCTTCCATAGAACTATAAAGATGTTGAAAAAGTTTTTTTTGCAACAAATGATTTATATTGGATTGCAATCTGGCCTCCCATTATATTTAATTTTGCACTATCTATCACAAAGAGTCACATTTCTTTTTAGTATAGACTATTGAGACATCTAAAATCTATATTATTTTAAAAGATAATTCCATATATAATTGAATATAATTTAAGACCTATAGATATAAACTCTATAGAATTATGTCATACATGTGTACAATATAAGATGATTGCTTGGCCTTCAATTTGAAAACTCCCTCAAGATTTACTATCAATACTTAAAAAGTTACATGATAATATTTGTGGTCCTATTAATCCAATATCTAGACCATTTTTTAATTTTTTGGTCCTTATTGATGCATCAAGCAAACAATCACATATTTCATTATTACCAATTCAAAACATGGTATTTGTCAATCTTATATCTATGTTTATTTATTTTTTGACATATTTTTTTGATTATCTTATCAAAAAATTGCATATAGATAATACAAAAGAATTTGCATCAAAGTCTTTTGAAGACTATTATATTGCAATAGGGATTGAATTGACATATTGTATTTCATATGAACATTTTCAAAATGGACTTATAGAGTTATTTATAAAGCTTATACAACTCATTATTTGGCCACTTATTCAAGAAAATTTGCTTATATCTATGTGGATTCATGTAATTTTATATACTATAACACTAATATGCCTCCATCCTTCTTCTCTTGAAATAATTATACTATGAGATGTGATTTTAAGTCATATTCTTAATGTATTTCACTTGAAGTTATTTGCTTGCCGTACTTGAATTCTAGTACTAGAACCTTAATGGAGTACCATTAGCATTTATTAACAAGAAGGCATATATATTAGTTTTGATTCAATAAGCATTATTTATATTATTGATCTATCAACTAACATATTATTATATGTATATTTTAAAAATTATTATTTTTTAATGAATGTATTTCTATTTTTTTAATAAAGAATATTTAATAAATAAAAAAATAGAATACTTATACTTAGAGCACCAAAAATATTTACAATGAATCTTGATTCTAAAACATCTTTGATTAAAATTAAAGTTGTCAAGATTTTGTATCTAAAATGGATTGCAAATAAAACACCTAATAGCTTTAATTATGCACCTTGGATTATAAGAGTTTCTATTAATGAAGCTCAAAATGTACTTGCTCAAATTGAAATATCACTAATTAATATACCTTAGGTTGTAACATCAAAAAATTAAAAAGACTTGTAGATTAGATATGAACCATGTAAGAAGAAGGCTATAATATTTGTTAATTCTAATATTGTTTTCGTAGAATCTTCTACTAATTGTGTAGAATCATGAATTAATGATAATATATCTATGAAAATTATATCTTCATCTAATACAATAAAACATCTTAAAATTAGGAAGAATAAAATAAAATTGAATTTAAAATTATCTATTCTATATTGTGCTACAAATGATATTTGGAATAGACCATCTATTACAATAGATGAATCATTTGCATGCATGATTGCAAAAGCTCTTTCTAACAAGAAAGAAGGTCTTAAATTTCAAACCATTGAAGAAGCAATGTATTATCATGAGTAATTAAAATGGAAAATTATCATCAAAAAGAAATATGCCTCTTTGCATAAGAAGAAAGTCTTTGGTCCAATTCTAAATACTCTTACATCTTATCTTATAGGATATAAGATGGTATTAATATGTAAATAAGATGTTAAAGATCAAATAATCTATTACAAAGCTCATCTTGTTGTCTAAGGATTTATCCAATAGTTTGACATTGATTATAAATCTACATATTCTCTAGTCATGGATTCAAGTATATTTTGATATATTATTAGAATGGTAGTTCATGCCACCCTTAAGATACATCTCATGGATGTAGTAACTATATATCTATATGATTCTCTTGATGCAAATATTTATAGGAAAGTTCTATCTAGTTTGAAAATAAAAACTTCAAATGGACCTATTCTAAGATAATATTATTATATTAAATTATATAAGATCCTATAAGGTTTAAAACAATCTGGATGCATGTGGTATTAGCATCTCCAAAATTATTTAATTACAAATAAGTTTGTATGTAATCCATTAATTCTTTGTTTATTTATCAAATCAAATAAAATTAATTTTTTGATTATTGTTGTATATATTAATGGTCTTAACCTAATGGATATTAGATTTATATGCATTGTAGCTACTAACCTATTTATTTGTGAGTTTGAGATGAAAATGCTAAAAAAAAAACTTTTTACATTGGTCTTTAGATTATACATTTCATAAATAGTAGCATTTTTTTCTACCAACTAACGTATATTAAATGAATCTTAAAGAGATTCAATATGATTGATGCTTATCTATTATCAACACCAATGATTGAATGTGGTCGTAATGATGATGATCTATATAATTTGCACAAAGAAGAAAAAAAAATATTGGAAGATTAATATCCATACCTTGTAGTAATTGGAGCACTTTTATATTTAGCTACATCTATAAGATCAGATATTATATTTAAAGTTAGTATTCTTATAAGACACAATGTATTTATAATATTATAATATTGAAATGGCATCAAATATTTATTATATTATTTAAAAGATATTGAAGACTTGGAATTTCACTACACACCATCTACATATTCAAAATTGGTTAGATATTGTGATTGAAGGTATAAATTTGATATTGCAATAGCTAAATTACAAATAGGATATGTATTCTTTATTGAATAACAAGTTTATAAAGTTACAACACTTAACATCATTAAGGTTGTACACAAAGAGACTATGAAGAAAGATGTCTTTCACTGCCAACACTGAATACTTACATGTGGTGGTTATTGCCTCAGACGATAACTTACATTCTTTGACTTTTATATATATGGTCTTAGAATCTTTTGGCATCTAAATTCCCTCGAGAGTATTGTATAGTCATAGAATCTTTTGGCATCTTATTAGCTGTAAGAATATCCTATGCCAAATACTAATTATTCTTACATAGTCTTTGGATATTCTCTAGTTCATACTTTATCTTCTTAACTTTGATTCTTGGTCCTTGACTTCATCCTATATCTATAGGTTGCCTCTTTTAACTACCAAGAGTCAATTTTTTGACCATTAACAACTTATCTAAGATAATATCTTCTACAAGGTAACTTCTTATACTTTCACTTTTACATACTTACTTTAGTACTCCTACTTTGCTATTGATCAAAAGGCTTTTAATCCTAATGCCTTTGTCAACATGTAATGTCTATTCTTTACTAATGCATTTATCAACAAATCAATAAGCATATCTTCTATTGTTTAATATTTTATATCAATCACTTCTATTTTAATCTTCTTTCTTATAAAGTAATATTAAATGTCAATGTATTTAGTCCTTAAATGATACTTTGGATTCTTTGTAAATGTAAGACATTCTTGATTGTCACACTACATTGGAGTTGCCTTTATTTGTAATATTTCAATATCTTTCAAAAGTTGTCTTAGTCATATTACCTCCGTTGCACCATAGCTTATTGCCATGTATTCCAATTCCATTATTAATCTTACAATTGTTGATTTTCTCTTAGAATTCCACGAAATAGCTCCCATTCCAATAAAGAATACATATTCTATTACTGATCTTCTATCATTTGCATTTCTAGCCTAATTCACATCACAATAACCATGAAAATTAATGTTATCACCCCTAAGACATAATTTAAAATGCAACATGCCTTTTAAGCACCGTATGATCCTTTTGATGGTTGTCCAATGGATTGCTTCAGCCTTTGACATGTATTAGATCACAACACTCATTGCATTGACAAGATCCATCCTAGTGCCAACCATTGCATATATAAGTGAATCTACTATTCTCTTGTATAGAACACCTTACATTTTATCTTCAACTTCAATAAATTCTTCATCCGTGAGCTTCATCAACTTCATATTGGCCTTTAAAGGTGTTTCAATAGGCTTACATTCTTCTATATTGAATTGTTTTAATACTTCTTTAATGTACTTACTTTGGATTATTGTAGTGGTCTTTCTAGTACAATCTCTTACAAATTCCACTCCTAAATAATAAAAAAGCTCTTCCAAATCATTCATCTCATACTCCTTTTTTAACTTTGCCTTCAATCAATCGATCATCTTCATAGTATTGGTTAAGATGATCAAATCATTAATATAGAGGATGACAATCAATATGAACTCAGTTGATTGCATCACATACAAGAAATGATTAAATTCACTCCTTAAAAATCCTTCATGCACAAAGAATGTATCAATACATTGATATCATGCATTTGGAAATTGTTTGAGTCCATACGAGGCTTTTTCCAACTTACAAACAAGATATTGTTTGTCTTCTTCTACAAATCCTTGAAATTGCTCCATGAACATGTCTTCTATTAGATTTCCATTCAAGAAAGCCGTCTTAACATGCATTTGATGTATCTCCAAATCTATTGTTGTCTCAATTACAACAATGATTCTAATGGTGGTGAATTTGGCCATGGTAGCAAATGTCTTATTAAAATCTATATCAACAACTTGTAAATAGCTTTTGGCAATCAATCTAGACTTGTATCTCACAACATTACCTATTGCATCTCTTTTGGTTCTAAAGACCTAGTTACAACCAATTAAAGATTAATTTGATAGAAATTTAGTCAATTTCTATGTTTTATTATTCATGAGTGATTTGTATTCTTTTTTTATAGCATTCTCTTACTTCATAGTATTTGTGGGTTTTATTGCATCACACAAACTCAAGGGATCAACAAGGAATGCAACATTCGCATGTTCTTCACTTATTTAAGAAAAGGTGTGATTTTCTTACTATGCATCAATTTGTTTTTAATCTTTCAAAAGATATTTCCTATCACTTGATGGAGCTTCACCTTCTTTTACTCCAAGTTTTTTTGTAAGCTTCTTCTCTCTTAAAACTTGCTTCTTTACATTCAAATATTGGTACTCCTCCTCATTATCATCATCATCTTCAACATCTTCATAGTCTTTATTGTTGATTTTAGCAATTGTAGGTACATAATGGTCTATCTTCTTTGGCTCTTTATCTTGATTTGAATTTCTACCATCATCAATGTCAACATCTTCTTCTTCTTTTTTTGCTAAAATTAAAGATGTATTCACAAACACACCATTACTCTAACTTGGACACATCTTTGATTATTCATAAGCACTCATATGCTCCAAAAATTCTTGATGATCTTGATGATTCTTGATGATTTTTGATACATTACGATTCTTGATGATCTTTTTGGTTTCTGAAATCATTAGCCTATATGCCTTGGTACCTTCATAATATCTAATAAACACATATTTTGTAACTTTTATATTAAGTTTGGACCTCATATAATTTGATATTTTTGCATAGATACTGCATCTAAAAATCCTCATATGTGAAATATAAGGTTTTTTGCCACTTCAAGCTTCTTGTAGAGTCATTGATGTGAATGCACTTGTAGGGCACTTATTTCTTGTATACATTGCATTTACTACTGCTTTCGTCTAATATCCATGTCCAAGATTTTATGTATGAAGCATACTCCTTGCCATCTCTACTATAGTGCTATTTATTCTTTTAGCAACTCTATTTTGTTGTAGAGTGTAGGAAGTAGAGGATTATCTTGTAATACCTTGAATCTTTAAGAATTCATCAAAATATTTTGATGTAGACTCACTTCTATTATCCGTGCCCAAAACTTTGAGTTTACACTCACATTGTTTTTCTACAAGAGCCTTAAATTCCTTAAACCTTAAAAACATTCACTCTTGGCTTTAAAAATGTAAATCCATAGTTTTTATAAAAAATCATCAATAAATGTGACAAAAGACCTTGTTCCTCCAATTCATGGTATCTTCATTAGTCTACAAATATCAAAATACATAATCTCTAATAATTTACTTGCATAAATTACAAATCTTCTTAAAAATGAAGCCTTTTGTTGTTTGCCTTATATACATCCTTCACAAGTAAGTATAAAGGCATTGTGGCTGAATTGACCAAGATTCAAGCCACTTACCATGGATTAGAGCTCCTTCATGCTTTTGGCATTCAAATGACTAAGTTGTTGATATCAAATTCCAAACTTATCTTGATCTTGTGAAAAATCAGCAAATGTTGCCATTTCTACTCCATTCACTTTCTTACAATTGATGAAGTAGAGGTTGCCATTTCTAAGGCCTTTGGCAACATGTTGTCTATCTAATATCCTTATGAAAAATCCATTCTTATCAAATTGAACCTTATAACCATGTGATACAAGTTTATTTACTAAAAAAAGGTTTTTCTTCATCTTTGGTACATATAAGACTTCTTTCAATCTAATTCTCTTCATTTGGTTCTTTACAATAATTTCTACAAAAACAGATCCAATTTCAATGGCTTATACCATGTCATTATTTCTCAATCAAATTTTGATTGCTGAAATTTCTTCATAAATATCAAATGAATATTTATATGATGTCATGTACTTAATAGCATCTAAATCTATAATCTACTTAGACATAGCAACCATAGAGGCTCCTTTACTTGCTATGAAAGTATAGTCATCTCCATCAAAGTTATCACAAGCATTGTTTTCATTCTCTCTATCTCATTTTTTAGCTTTGTAGCAATTTCTAACAAAGGGACTTACTTTTCTATAAATATAGTAATTTTTTATATTTCTTTTTAAATTATTATGTTGGTGGAAATAGCTACCTTTGCCTTGTCTTAAAAATAGAGAAAAATCATTAATTTGAAGCTCTTTTTCTTTCTTTTTGGTGACTTTATAGAGAAGCCTTTATATAACATAATTTATAATAAGTTCTTTCATATTAATTGACTCTAGTGCGTGAATAAGGTAGTTGTAGGACTCAAAAAGACTCATGAGCAATGTCAATGTAATGTCCTTATCATCAACTCACCTATCAACAATTGTTAGTTGATTTACAAGTATTTTTATCTTATTGACATTAGCCATGGGATCATATCTTTTTTTTATCTTTACTATTAAGAACTTCTTTCTTGTTTATAGAATGTTAGCAAGGTTTCTACTTCCATAAATATTGCAAAGAGTCTTCTATTCTTCTACTCGCCCTTTTAAAGTAATTATATGTGAAAAATTGGCATCATCCAAATTTGATGCAATCGTACCAAAAGCCTTCTTTTCACGATGTTTGTACTACTTTTTCACCTTAAAATCAACCTTGTCACTTCAAAGGGCTTCACTTTCATCCTCAATATTCTAAAGATCCAATGAAGTTAACAAAAGCTCCATTTTGTTCTTTCAATGGTAGAAGTTGTCACCTCTAAATTTTTTAATCACTCTCAAATCTTCACCTTCACTTGAAACCATATCTAAAAAAAGGGTATATAAAAAAAATCAAAAAAGAAAAAAAAAATCACAAATTTAATAAAAAAATGTTGTTGCTATAGAAATCTAAAGTGCTTTTTTGTGACGAAACAAGTGATTTCACTCTTTAATCACTCTCAATTTTTTTTCTACGATTTTTTATAAGTCTTATATTCTATCTTAACTTCTTATATGAGCTTTTCCACTCTACAATCACCCCTCTTTTGTCATGAAATACTTCTAACTTCACAAAATACTTCTTATCACTATAAAAGGATCTTAAAAGAAGTTTATCACATAAAACCACAATGTTAGATCACCAATGATGTAAATAAATAAATAAATAAATAAAAACATAATACTAGTGTTCTAAAATATCATTCTAAGGTATCTAATAACCTCCAAGATTATCAAAGCACTTAACAATAAGTAAAAATACAGTTATATCAATAATTAGATGTAAAAATGAAATAAGATGATACCAAATCTTAGCATCAACAATAATCAAAAGATCTACTCTTTACAACAAATAAGACTTCAAAGAACATCAAAACTCAAAATTAAAGGTAAGTGGGTCCATAACCTATTGAAGAACAAGCACTATGAAGTCACAACTCTTAGCATCAGCAAAGTTGCATATAAAGAGAATATGGAATAAGATGTCTCTTACTTCTAATATCCAATACTTATAGGTGGTGGTTACTGTCCTAAAAGATAACTTCCATTCTTTGACTTTTATACACATGGTCTTAAGATCCTTTGGCATCTTACAAACTACAATGGCATCCTATGCTACACACTAATTACTCTTACTTAGTCTTTGGATATCTCTTAGTTCATACTTTATCCTCTTGACTTTGATTCTTGGTCCTTGACCTCATCCTACATCTATAGGATGTCTTTTTTAACTACTAAAAGTCAATTCTTTGACCATTAAGAACTTACCTAAGGTGATATCTTCTATAAGATAATTTATTATATTTTCACTTTTATTTATATACTTTAACATTTTTAAAACATAGAGTTGTAATGTCATAGAAATCAATGAAATAAATTATAATTGCAACTTTATTCAACCATGTAAAAATTATTGTCTTACATGAAGCATCTTAGAGATTTATTTGATTGTGATCAATTAATAAACTCATTCAAATAATTTGTGGACTTTCATATGATAATTCTCCAACTATCTTATATAAAGGCAATAATACTTGTATTGAACAGATACAATTTGGTTTCATTAAAGAGGAAAGGACAAAGCATATTAATCCAAAGTTATATCCATGACTTAATTATTGATCAAGTACTTAAAATCAAGAAAATTGAATTTGCAAATAACCCTCTTAATCTCTTTATCAAAGCTCTTTATGTGTACAACTATCACTAACTTACTTATAGTATTAGCATGTAATAACTTATTTTTTTTGAATAAAAAAGTTGTTGAATTCTTTAAATAATTCAAAAAAAATGATATTGTATTCTTTTTCTTACATCTATGGTTTTTTCCTTAAATACAATAAGTTTTTTTTAGATAAGGTTTTAATGAGATAGCAACTATTAATCTTGCAAAATTACAAAAAAATATAGATCATAATTCTATGTAAATTTTATATTATATAAATATTATGACAAGGAAAGAAGAATGTTGAAAGCATTAAACATAGTCAATACTCTCCATAATATTTATTATAGTTGTAATGTTTGGAATGTAGTAGGAAGAAATTATTTGTCTTCTTCCTTTTTCTTTATATACAAGAGATAATTATATCTATATATTGTCTTATATGTGTATGTATGCACATTACTTGCAACTACTCTTATATCTCTTTAAACATTTTCAATAGATTTCATGTTGTAGCTTCCTAACAAGATCATTGTGAATTACTCTACATGTTGTTGTGATGCTTTGCACGTGAAGCAACCATCTACTAGATCTATTGTTGCTCTACATTCTTATAATCTAAAAAGACACTGCTTACATGTTTGTATATTTTTTAATAAAATATACTAAATTTATAAAAAATATTATTATGATGTTAAGAAATTTTCCATAGAATAGAAATCTGGTCTCGCTACTAAAACTTCAAATGAAGCTTGAACTTAAGGATGGCTACAAGCCTAAATGTCAATTATTAAATAAGTTGAAAGAAATGGAAAAAAATTGAATTAAATTGTCACCAACATATATTATGGAGCACATTGGTTGTGATATATTTGTCTTTTTACTTCTTTGACTTGTGCAAGTTCTTATGAATGCTAATATTATTTCTATGTAGAACATTATCTTTGTCAAAATATTCTATAAGTATTTTAATATTTTAAAATATTTCTTATAAAAATAGAATTTTAATTTTTTATTTAAAAACATTGCTACACTAAAAAAATATTACTTGAAACTTTTTAAGAAGTTATCATTTTTGAAGATTTAATAATATAAAAAAATATTAAAAATAAAATTAAAAATCAATCAAACAACATTTAATCTTATAAATAAATTTAATAAGTTTAATATATATATATATATATATATATATATATATATATATATTAATGCTACATCTTCAATTAATATTGTTACATCTTTCTAACCTCCATACAACTTAAATTGACTAAAAGTGAGCTTCTTTGCTTAAGGCATGTTTTTTAGTCAAATATTCAAATCTAGTATTGGTTCAAAGGTAGAATTAAAAAAATAATAAAAAAAATTGTGTTTTAAAATATGTATGCCTAAGAAAAAATGAATTCAAATTATTTTTTTTATTTAGCTATTAAGAATATTAAAACTTATTTTTTTTATTTATCCTAATTTGAGTTTAATATTAACATTAAATATTGACCTAACAAATTCGCCTTCACTGTAGAAGTAGGCTTTTTAGTCAACTTAAATTATGTAGAGATTATAAAGGTGCAATAATAGTAATTGGGAATATAGTGCTGATAATTCTTTACATATATTTATTTCAAATTTTATTGTATAATTATTGTAAATTTTGATTAGATTTAGATTTGACATCTTTTAGCATTGTAAAATATTGCACAATTAATATGAACATTTTATTCATTTATTACTTAATTTTTTTATATTTTTAGTTAATTTTTTTTCTATATTTTATTAACATATTTTTTAATAAGAAATCATTTTTTAACATAGAATTTTATATCTTCTTATTGAATTTTGGTTTCTTAAATCTAAACCAAAGAATTTTATATTTTAGTTTAAGGATTTGATGTAGAAGTAATTATATGAATTACTATAGGTAGAGTATTTTTTGATAATTAAATAAATAGGTTCTCTTTAATTTAATTCAAATATCTTTATATTATTATTATTATTATTATTATTATTATTATTATTATTTTATATTTTATATTAAAAATCTTTCAATTTTTGGTTCAAAACTTTATTTACACATTGAATTTGTTTATTTAATGAAGAATTAAATATTAAAAAAGTTTGAATTTGTAGTAAAAGAAAATATTTTAATTTTATTTAAAATATAATCTCTTTAGATAATGATTTTTTTTAGAAATTTTATTTTTTTAATTAATATTTATAATTAAATATATATATAGTATTCAATTCTAAAATAAAATTCATATCATAAAAATATAATTTCTTTTAAAAAAAATTAATAAAGATTAAAAATATTTTAATAAATATTTTTATATAATATATTTATTTTTTAATTAATGATATCATACTCAAAGTGATAATTTTTAGTTATTAACAAAAAATAATCATAATTTTTTTCTAAGCATCATCAATATTAGAAAACACATGAAATCAATACCATATAGCCTCAAATATAATACACTTAAATATTAGTTTTTTTAAGATCTATAAATATTTTCCAAAATAATCTCAAAAAGCATACAAATAGTATAAAACTTAAATATTTCAAATATTTTTGATAAAAGAAACTTTACTAAATATGTTATTTAAATTATCAACTTCTAATCTTTTCATTCACTAATCCATCAAAATATTAATTAATTATTTGTAACATTCATAGCTTAAAAGTTTTAATAACATATTTATATATAATTTTATCAAAATTCTTTATATTCATTGATTTAATGAAAAATACTCTTTTATATAATATATAAACTTTTATTTTGACTAAAATTATATATATAAACTCACTTATAAATATCGATAAAAGTATTTTATAAATAAAGTTTTTTATTCAAAACACATTGAATGCTACAAATCAATTAAAACATATGTAATCCAAAATACATACAGATGCATAATTAATATACTTTGAAGATAATAAAAGATGATGAATCTACACACAAATAAGTCAAGCTATTTTTTTATACTACAAAGAAGAAATCTAAGAGCAAAAGTATAAATAGAAAAAATTCTAAAGCCTTACTAAATGGCTAAATCACTATAATCAAACAAATTCTTATTATACAAGTTTTTTTTTTTTTCTTTCTATATAACTTATAAGATTTGACTTGCCAAAAATTTCAAGTCAAGGGGATTTTTTTCACCTAAATATTCAAATTTTAGTTAACCTTAATAAATTTAATTAACAAAAAAAAGATAAATAGATAAAAAATTATACATATCTCATAGAATTTGAGACCTAATTCCACATCATGTAACAATTTTTGTATTAATAAAGATTATACATACAACATATGAAGTACTATAAATTAATTATAAAATATATAATTTAAAATAAATACAGATGTACAATTAATATACTTTCAAATGCCTCTTCTAGTTGATTGAAAATCCTTTCATCAACTAAGATAATAAAATATATATAATTAGTGATAAATCTCACAATAATGTTGCTTCAAAACTATACATAGTCATGTTAATGTTGTTATAGCTAAACCACCAAGATGTATAACAAATAAAAAAGAATGAACCTTTAATTCATATCAATAAATGAGACATAGTTAAAAGACTTTCTATAATAAGAAAAAATCCAAGCTCTTAAAGGAAGAGTCAAAAGAAGTGGTATTAAACATGCCATATGCCACCTATATTGGTATTGATCATTCAAAAGTATTATAACAATATTTTTCTTCTTACTACCTAAAAAATAAGTTAAATTAGCAAAACTACTAACTTAAGATGTATAAAATCATCAATAGAAAGATAATAAGGAATACAATTCTTTCAATGCTCTCAGATCTCTTATCCATCTTTATCTTCAAGCAAAAAAATTTTACTAAGCAACACATCTTTTATACAAATAATTATGTGCCTTGACTTAATATCAAGTATTGTAGGCTCTTCATATTATAAATACATTTTATTTCTTTTAGAAAATCTCTATAATTGAAGTTGATAAGCTTCATTATAAATGCAAGGATATTCTAAGGTATCATAATATTGAGTAATAGATAAATTTTCTATAGCTATAAGCATGGTCTTTTTAAAAATCTTTGCTAAATCATGTAGACATTGAGTCCAAATATTAGAGCCATCTAAGTCTAAAATTGCAGCTAGCTTCTCACTTATATAGCTTAATAAGATTAGCTTCCATAACACATAACAATTGATAAGGACTATAAGATATCAAAGATGTCTACCTATTAAAATAGTAATCTATTGCAATCTATAGATATATCAAATTTCAATCATAATGATTGCCATGAAGTAATTCATACTTAAATAAACTATGGTTAATAGTTTAAACATCTAATTCAAGTAAGCCATTTGTCTTAGGATAATTTCTAGAAGTAGTACAATAATTTATTAAAGCTTTAGTATATAAGGCCTCAAAAGTCCTAAAAAACTTCTTCTTTTAATCTATTATGATTTCATTGGATGCTCTAAAATGTGCCAACACATGATCAAGAAAAGCCATAGCTACCAATTCTAAAAAACTATATAATAAAGTAACAAATTCAATCTACTTGTTAATATCTTCCACCATCACCAACACATATTTAGTTCTATGTGAGGTGACAATAAATCGTCCAATAAAGTCCAAAGACCAATAGTAGTTCAAATCTATAATAAATAAAGGCCTCAATTAAGATGATTAGGTTTTAAAGCTTGATTTGATTTAATTATACACTTCATATTAAGATAGACATATTGTCACTTGTTGATACATGCATGTCCACTATTACTAGTTGTACAATAGAGAATGTATCATGCATACTCCAAAATATCTAAGCTCTTTATTTATAAGTTGTACCAAAGAAGCTTTTTAATTTAGCCTTGGAACTATATTTTTAATAGAATAAATATAAAGAACATTAAATAAAGAGCAAGTAGAGTGGTCTTCTATCTTGAAGAACACTGTAAAGATGGATTTACAAAGAATTCAAGCAAATCAAAAGAAAAAAAATTATAGTATTATTCAAATTTTTGTAATTATATACATCAATTTTTTAATATCACAAAATACAAAGGTATAAATTGAATAAATATTTCAAAGATGATTAATTGCAAAAACAAAGCTCAATGAAAGATAAAAAATAAAGGCATATGTCATCTATATTAATCTATATTATTACTATTGTAATAATTGATATAGTATATAAATAAGATATCAATAATAAATAATATTTTAAAGCAAAAAAAATAGAATATTAACCACATAGTAGATTTATCAAAATATATAGATATTTTAACTATTTTTTTCCAAATGTAAGATATATCAAAAAAATAAGGTCATACTTTTGACAAATGCTATGATTAAAAATAATAATAAGAATATAAAAGAAAATAATATTTTAAATAAAATATATACATAAAAAGAAAAAAATTGGTTTAGTCATTACAATAGTAAATTCAAAAAAAATCAAAACAACAACATATAAAAAATAAACAATTTCAACAAAGATTCATAAAATATAAGATATTGTAAAGAACATATAGCAAAATGCAACAAATATTAAGATAGAATAATGATCCTTGATACAAATTATACAAATACAAGATATTAGACATCAAATTGGCACTATACATTATGACTATATTAAATGGACTAAAATAATATAATATAAGTAATGAGAATAATACAAAATAAAAATAAAAAATAGATATACATCAAATAGAGTTGAATATCACAAAGTTATCAACAACAAAGAATGAATTGAGAATATTGAAGATAAAGAGTCAAACAAGTAATTATATTGAAAATAACAAAAAATAAATAAAAAATAATAAAAAAATGAATAAGAAAAATGTTCCTATGTTGGAATATAATTGAAAGGACATTATGGAAAAAAATGAAAATAAAACCTTTTCTATTTTAATAAATAAATCAAATTTAAAAAATAAAAATAAAAAACTACATTGCACAATGTGGTGGTTGCAATAATATCATGTTCTTAATACAGCCTGCCACACCTATGAACAATACTTCATCATAGCAATTCAGGTGAAATCAATATTTTTTATACAATAAAACAATACCATTATACCAAATTAATACTTTTTATACAATAAAACAATACCATTATACCAAATCAATACTACTAAAGTATATAACTATAGTTTCTATGGCTTATGCAAACAGTTGACATGCAACAACAATTATGAAACTAGTCAATACCATATAAAATAATAAAAGATAAACAATATTGATTTTGGCAATATTAAATGGCTCAAACACAATAACTATATAAGACCTATGCCAAGATTGTAATGACAACATTAATTGTTACTTTATGAATTTAAAAATCAATATTCAATGTATCAATTCTATGATTCCAAAAATTAGCATCACATATTATTATTCTATGGCTTTAGAGGCTAATACCAAATTAAAATAGAGTAGGAAGTTTAAGTATTCTTGAAAACCACTAGTATTATAAAAAAAGATAATATTATTGAATGGAAGAGAAGCCAATGTGGTAAACTTTAAAGCAATCCACAACTTGATTAGGTAACAATAAATGGAAAGAGACTATATTAACTAAAATTAAAAATATAAGAATCTAAATAAAAATAACTATTATCAATAAGTTTAATTGACAAACCATAATAGTCTCAATTAAGAACTTCTTATCAACTTTTTAGCCATCATCTTTGATCTTTTTAACCATTGGTTAATACTAAATCTAAATTCATCCAATAATTAGAAGTAGAGTATCTTTGAGATAATTTTGTCTATTCAACAATTGTATTAGTAACAAAAATTGATATCTGTGATTTAAGAATTAGATAACATTAACTACAAAGAAATTATCTTCAACAACCAAACCACATTTATAATGAGCTATTTGTACAAAAAATTATTTCTATTATAAATGAAACTTTAACAAAGACATATAGAGATATAAAAAAGAAATTGAAGAATAAATTTAATCAAGAGAAATTTAAATTTAATGACTAAAGAACAATGATTGATCTTGACTTTGACATTGATTTCAACCTCAAGAACTTAAATTAAGGCCATAGCTATTAAAAGATAAAAAAATATTTATCAAGAAATATAATAAGTATAGAAATAGCTTCTATGTAGAAGTATAGAAAGAATATTTTATAATTTTTAAGATAAAAGAATCTAATTATTGAATATTTCTATGTTAAAAAAAAACTTGAAGATTATTAATAAATAAGTGACATATATATTAAAAAGAGATGATATATATATATATATATATATATATATATATTAGAATAACTATTGCTAAAGACTAAAAAACTAAATACACTTGAAATTAGATTAGAAAAAAAAGAAAAAAAAGAAAAAAAAAGATAAGAGTGAAGAAGGCTTCATTTTTTCTTCTATATACATCATCCAATTAGGAACTATATAGAAATATTCTAAAAGACTTCTAAGATGTATCCAACTTGTAAAATACATGTCAAACCTACAAAAAGAAACTTGTAGCCAATTTTTTGATCAAGTTTTTAACCTATCAATCACCTATATACACATGTAAAATCAAATCTACATCTATAAAGCTTCTAAGAAGCTTGTTCATAAGATATTCTATAATTCATCTATTTTTATTTATTTTTATTTAATTCTACTTAGCTTAATAATTATTAATATTAATTATATCTATGATAGTTCCTTCGTCTCTCCTCTAATGACATAGAAGTTTAAACTTAGAATTTTGCAGGAAAAATTCTAGAAATTTGTTATTTATTCCATTTCCACAAACTTATAATTGCTACTTAATGTCTAAATATTAAAAATTAAATCCAATAAGATTGAAATTAAATATTTTTTTAAATCTTAGTGTCAACAAAATATAATACTTTTTACTACTAAAATTAATATATTTATTTATAAACTTATTAAAATATATTTATCAAATTTTATCTTAATTTTATATTTTTATTATAAATTATTTTTAAAATATAATATTTTAATTAATAAATAATCATATCAAAAAACTATAATATTACAAGTTTATTTTTATATATTTTATTACTTTATAATATGATAGCAGATATTACAAACTAGATAGATATTAAAGATATCAACTTAATTAAATATCATGTTTAAAATATTAATCAAGATAAACATGAGCCCTAAGTAGGTACTAGATGCAAGTTATAGGTTAGGAGATACCAGAATAGGGAGACGAAGACTTTGAATGGATGAAGGACAAATGCTTTAGAGGTGGTTTCATCTAATCTTGTACTCTATTCTAGAACAATCTTGTACATCATTCCAAAAATAGTATTATTCCAAATCTTATATAAGACTGAAAAAAATATTTTATCAATTTTTTTTAGCTTTTTATCTTTATTTTGTGGAATTTTAGATCAAATTTAATATTAGAATGGTTCTAATTTAGATGAAATTCTTCACCAATTTTTTTTCAATATACTCCTTAAATTCAATCAATTTATTTTGTAATAAACTATAGATTAGTTCAAATAGCAATCGAGCTCCCTCTTAAAGGTCAATTGAGAAATCATAGGAATGATGTTTTGAAAGATTTCTTTTTTTCAAAAATAACTTGAAAATCTTAATATTGGCTTAGAATGTTACTTGAAGTCTTTTCACTATTAAAAATATATGTAGCATAAATAACACAAGGTGATCTTTTTTTTACAGCATGTAAAAACTTCTTATATCTACAAATATGGAATTAATTGCATTAAAATTAAAAAAAATATTTGATTAACAACATTCTTAATTATATATATATTTTTAAAATAAAACTACAAAAGAATCCAATATATTTGAAGATTATACTTTTTTAACCATAATAAATCTAAAATAACTAGATTAGATACAAATTTAATAATATTAAATATTACAAAGCTACTATAACCATTAATTACTACTTCTATATGAAGGATTTTATAAATAACATTTCTAAAATACACCACATGACCATCTATGACTTCTACATGAATATGGTTAATTTTCTTCACCAAAAGTATGCTATATTTATTAACATACTCTTTACCTAAGAAACAAGTTGAGGCTATTGAATCTAATAAGATAGAGGCTTTAAAATATTTAGGTTCTAAATTAACATCTATTATAAAATAAAGAGAGGATTTTAAAGAGAGAATATGATCTTTACTATATATTATACAAGATTCTAGCTACAAGGTCCCTATTGTAGCTAAATAAACTTATTTTTTGATATACTATCTTCTTTCATAGCCATACCCTTCTTTTTGTGGTTATGCTACTTTTTTAGATAATGTTGTGTAATGTACTTAGATTCTCCATAATATAAGCACAATTCTTCTTGATGATGATAATTCTTTTCTTACTTAGTGAGAAGTATGAAACATACTACATCAATTTGCATATCCTCTACTTTCAAATGTATGTGTTGAGAAGATGTTGGTGTTGCCATTGAATTGAAATAACGTTATCAAGGTGAAAGAATTTGCTTCAAGAAAATACAAGATTTTATTTACAAATGGATATAGTCAAACATTGCCTTTTATTCAAATGAAATCCACTACTTCATACATACATAATAGTTTTTGATAGTATGTGGCAATTGGCACCTTTTTTTCACTCAAATAGACACTATAGCTCTATACTTTATTAGATTTTAGCATAAGATAGCTCTTTGAATTGCTACTCACTCTACACATATATACACCAAATCTTACTTTTTATAATTTTCTATAATATATTTTAAGAAAAAAAAACCATAGATTATATTAATATAAGATAGCTAACTCATCTTTATTTTTTAAAAAATACCACAATTTTATACTAATTCTTCTTAGAATAAATATTTTTTTAAAAAAAGCTTATAAAGATAGGAACAATTTTTTAAAATCTCAAATCCAAATTCTAAATATACTATAAAAAAACCTCTAAAAAAATCCTAATAAATAATTAACTATTTTTTTATTCAAAAAGGCACCGCAACTTCATACTAAATCCTCTAAAAGCAAGTGAAAGCTTTTTGAAAAGCTTATTAAAAAAAAAAAAAAAAAAAAAAAAAACTCTTTTAAATTTTTAATTCAAATTCTAAATATATTATGAAAAAATTTCTAAAAAAATCTTGAAGAGTAGTTAGGAACTATTAGTATAAATAGCAAGTAGGAAAATAATACAATCAATTAGTTTCTTATTTCTTGAGCTATAATAAGATGCAGTCCATCTAAAATTTGTGGTTATAATCACAATTTATTTTTCACTACTTCATTCTTTTGATCTTCTACATTATTTTATTTTATTTTATTATTTTCTTTTCTTTTTTTCTTTTTTTTTTTTGAAAATAAAAATTATAATATTTTATATTATTTTTATATATTATAAGACTTTCCAATATTACATCCACTCCTTCTAAACATGTATATCTTTTGGCATGTGCCAACCTAAATATCTTCATTTTTTTCATCTTTTTTAGATGTCTCTATATCTTCTTTTTGGTCTAGATCTAGATTCTTAAAATTTGTAAGATCATTTGAACTAAATATATTATCTTTTTTTTAAAATATTACTATTTTTAGTATTATACCATCTAACTCACAAAAAAATAGGTAGTATTATTATGTACTATCATGACTATGTATAGACCAAACTATCTTCAAGCAAAGTTTGTAAGAGTGCTATATTGATGCCACAAACTACTATCAAATACTAATATCAAATTCTTAATTTTAATTAATTTAGATTTTAAATAGTAAGTTTTGTCAAACCCCTCTTTGTTGCTTAACTTGATAACTTTTAGTTTCTCTAATGCAATCTTTGGAGCTTTAAGCAATTTTTCAAGCTACTAAATCTAGAGCTTTAATAGTTTTTTTTTTTTTATTGTGATGTCATCTTCTCGATTCACCAGTAGATAAATAAGTACAAAATCTTTTATAGGCATAATTGGCTTTGATTTAAGAACTTAATAGGCATATAACTAATAATAATGTCATAAATGGTTCTATGTGCCTATAAAGCAAATGGTAATAGTTTTGGCTATTGCTTTGATTTATCTTTGTAAGCCTCAATAAGAGCACTTATAATGGAAGAATGTCCTCTCTCACTTTTACTATTAGCCTCAAGGTTATAAGCAATTATCACCTTTAACTTCACACCATATCTTTGAAAAAAAAATTGGCTTCTATTACATCCAATTCTCTTTGATTTGCCTTCATCCTTCCAACACTACAATTTATGTTCAAGATATCTTTTAAAATAAATTTGCACACTCTACATGTAGTCTTGGTTATGAAAGCTCTATTTTCAACATAGTTTGAAAGATTATTTTTTTGCCAAAACAAAATACTTCATTTTTTGTAATCCCAATGACATAGCTACTAAATTAATCATCCATTGAAAATATATAGCAAGTGGATAGGTATCAAAGATGTGAATTTTAAAAAAAATCTCAATATATTCTTGTGTCACTCAAAAAGACTAGATAATCACTATTATATATTAAATTAGAATGGCTATTGTCAAAGATAAGAAGATTAAAAAGTCTTGAAATAAGACTTAAGACTTAAAAGACGTTGATAAGAATAAAGAAGGCTTCACTCTTACTTCCATATATACTCTCTAATTAGAATCTAAATAGTGAAATTCTATAGGACCTCGAATATGTATTGACTTTGTTACATACATGTGTCATGTGGCTAATTTATTGACCAAGTTTCTAGCCTATCAATTAACTAAAAACATGTATAAAGTAAAAGTAGTATTTATAAAGCTTTTAAAAAGCTTTTTTTAGAAGATTTTATAAAAATAATCTAATTTTACTTAATTCTAACTAATCATAAAGATAATTATTAGAATAAATATGTATGTCTATGACATTATTTTCTCTTCTAAGAACAAGTTCTATGAAGAGCTATCATCATATGTTGAAGAAATCCAAGATATGGTAAATTTTATTTGTCACATACTTTGATCTTTGTTTTTTTTAAAGATGGTTGATAGAACCTCTTAGCTATTGATAGTGCCTCAAATCAAGGCAAGAAGACTATCCTATTATTTAATTATTATTGAGGTCTTCATAACTCCTTTCAAATAAAATATTTGAAATATTGTAAAGAGCCATTTCGACTTTTAATAAAATCATCAAATATCAAGAATTTCTTCTAAGATTGTGATATCAAATACATTATATTTTTCCATATTTTTAAGGAAGGACTTATCATTCTTGAGGATCTTCATCTCAATTATGTCAACTTAAAGGTTGTGAAAATTGTAATGTCTTGTCTGATAATCCAACATATTATAGCTCTTAAATTAAATCTGTTAGTTGTTGGTTCTCCATCTCTTTAGAACCACAAATATACAAAAGCTACAAACAAGGATAGAAGTTAGAATGATATATTCTTTATATCTTATTTCTTTTATAAGAAAGATTTTCTATTCTTTAATTTAGTTATGATGGATGTCGTCAATAAAAAGCGTCAACTTTCTTCACTACATTTGCAAGATTCTTTCATAGCTTCCATATATGTTTATTAATATCATATCCATACTAATGAATAAGATGTCCTAATCTATTTTGGCACCACCTTAAATCAAGAACTTCTTCTACCTCAAATTCTTAATCATTATTCACTTTTATAGGAAGATGTGGTATTTGTCTTCTTTCCTATATAGTCATTATTTTATATGGCTCAAAAAGAAATACGTAGAATATTAAATGGAACTTTATAAACTCTAATAGATATAATCAATAAGCAATAAAATTGTCTTATTTACAAGTAGAAAATATTTTAAGTCTATAGTAGTCCAATTTGTCACAAGGATAAGTAATCTTGATACTATGACAAAATAGCTATATGTTGTCACTGACATTGAATTATGGTTGTTTGTAATAGGCATCCATATTAATTTTTTTATTATTTTTGAGCTTCTTTTTATTACAAATTCAATGTTGCATGTAGTTCTAACAAATAATTTGGTAAATCTTCTACTATAGGATTATCAACTTTTAAAAAGTCAAAAATATCAAGTCATAGATAATAACCATAATTGACAAAAAAGGTGTTTATTGAATAGAAGAATTTACCAAATTATTATATGCAAAATTTACCAATGGCAAAAGAGTTGTCTAACCATCTTGATGGTGGTTGATGGTATATTTCAAATATTATTCTACAACTTGATTCACCTATTTTATTTATCTATCAATTTGAAGATGAAAAATCAAAGAAAGTTTTATATCTAGTTTAGAATCTTTAAAAATATTTTCTAAAATCTTGATATAAATTGAGTCTTCTTATCTAATATAATATCTTTAAATAATCCATAATAGCAATAGAACTTACAAAAAAAAGCTTAGCTATTTTTTACCTATAATGGATTTTATACATGGTACAAAATATACCATTTTGATAAAACAATCTACTATTACAAATATAAAATCATATGAACTTAAAATTAAAATATTTATAATAAAACCTATAAAAATACAAGGCTATAATTATTTTAGAATATGTAATGGTTGAAGAAGTCCATAAGATTGATGATAACGAGTTTTTAAACTTGAACAAATATCACATGATTATATAAAATCTTTAACTACCTTTCACATTTGAAGCTAACAAAAATCTCTTGATATTAGCTCCAAAGTCTTATTGTATCTAAAATGTCTAGCTACTGAAAAGTCATGACAAGCTTAAAAAAACATGTAATTGTACTTTATCTTTTGAAATATATAATTGTTTCTTGAAATAGAGTAGATTATTCTTGAATTCAAACTTGAAAGTAATATGAAATTTAAAAGAATTATTCTTGATATCATAAACAAGAAGATTAAAAGATATACTTGATTGAATTTGCTTAATAAAGATTGAATCAATAGTCAATGTTGATTTTATTACTCAAAGATGAAAATGCTTTGGCTTCAAAAGAATCATTCTTTGTTGATCAAAAGATATATTTTTTTTTCTTTTGATACAAGATAAGATTATTTAAAAAGAGAATTTGACAAATCTTGTTAATTTTTAGGTTGATAAGTGATCTTGAAATCAAATCTTGATAAAAACATACTCCAATAAATTTGGCAATAATTCAAAATACATGCTGACATGAAGTACTTAAGGTTCTTGTGATCTACATATACAATGATTGGATTCAAGGTGCCTTCTAGATAATAATACTATTCTTAAAATAAATCCATGATTACAAAAAGTTCTTTATTATGATTCTCATAAATAATCTTGATTGTTAAAAATTACTTGGAATAAAAAGCTATGAAGCGGAGCTTGAAATTTCCTTCCATTTGTCACAAAATAATACTCATAATAAAGTTTGATGCATCTATTTCCATGAAAAACGCCTTTGAAAAGTTAACGTAATACAAGATTGGTACAAAAATAAATGTTATCTTTAAGGCTTCAAAAGATGCTTCAACTTCTTTGCTCCACTTAAGTTTATCTTTACATCTCAAGCATGTAAGAGAAGCCACAACTTGAAAAAAATTCTTGATGAAGATCTTGTAATAATTGGTAAATTTTAAAAAATATTATATATCTTTAATTATTTTTGAGATATTCTAATCTATAATTTTTTAAATCTTCTTAGAATCTATTATAAAACCATCAATTGAAATGATGTATCTTAGAAAGTCAACTTGAGTAGTGTGAAATATAGACTTTTTCATCTTAGCATATAATCCTACATCTTTTAGTTTTTGTAACATACAACAAATATGAAATTCTGCTCTTTAATATTCTTATAGTAGATGAAGATGTCATCTAAATAATAAAAAATAAAATCATGAAGAAAATCATAGAAAAAATTATTTATTAAATGTTAAAAAGTAATTAGCACATCCATAAATCCAAAAGGTATGATATCATATTTGAAATATTTATATCTAATTTAAAATATAGTTTTTTATTTAAATTTTTTTAATATATACAAAATTGTATGCTCCTTATAGATTTATTTTTGTATTGATCTTCATTTAATTCAATTGATCAAAAAGTCCTAAGAACAAAGATAGGAGGTACCTATTTTTGATATTAATCTTGTTGGAACTTTAGTAGTCTACATACATCTGTAAAGATCTATCTTTTTTCTTTACAAATAAGATAAGAGCTCATATTGGAGATTTAGAATGGCATATGAAGTTCTTAGCCAAATTTTCATCAATGTATTCTTTGAGTGTACCTAATTCATTTTATGATAGGCTATAGATTGATCCAAATGGTGGTTAAGCTTTTTCTTAAAAATTGATAGAACAATCATAAAAACAATGCTCTAGAAGAATATTTGCATTCTTCTTTTCAAAGACATCTTGATAATCTTAACATTGGCTTGAAATGCCATTTAAAATATTTTTTTCATCAACAATAGATATGGCGTATATAACAAAAGTTGAACTTTCTTTTGCTATATATATGAAAGTTCTTACACCTACTAATAATGGTTTGGGCATATTAATCTTATAGATTTTTACTTGCCTAGTAGAATCTTAGACTAAATTATGGAAAAAATTAAGATTGTAAGAAATGCAGTCTATCTCAAAGTTATACTTTTCTAAGCAAGATAATCCTAAAATAAATTTATTAGAAAAAAATCTAATTATATTAAATATTATTAAATTATTATGACTATTAGTTGGTACTTCTACAAAAATATTTTTATATATAATATTCCTAAAAGATAATTAATAACCACCTATTACTTTTACATGCACATATTTGATTTTTTTAATTAAAGATATCTTATTTTTTGACAAAGTCTTCATCTATAAAACAAGTTAAAGCTCCTAAATCCAAAAAGGCTAAGACCTTGTGATTTTTTGATTTTAAAAAAACTTCTATTATAAAACAAAGTAAGGAATTTGAGGAGAGAATATGCCCCTATAAGGAGATGCATAAGTTTTTAATTGTAGAGTGTTGTGTGGCGTGGTTTGTAATCTGAAAATATAAAAGATATCTAATTGTAAAGAATTTAATTTTAAATTGTTGGCTAAGCTCCAATAAGTGATTTATTCCACCTTTAACTTATATACAAAGTCTTGGCTCCCAAAACCTCTTCATTTTATATAAAATGTCCAAATTATAGAAAAACCTCTCAAAACATATTTTTTCTGCAAAAGATTCTTCTTCTTACTTTTTAGAAATTCATATGACTTGATCCAATTATCTTGTATCTTTCAAATTTTTATATAATGTATCTATTATCCTTAAATTTTACTACAAAAAAATTAATCGTAAATTTATTACTAAAATTTTGATATTTTAGAAATCCTAATAAGTGCTCTGTATCTTAATTTACAAGTATCTAAGCACTATTTTCTTCATATCTCAAAAAAAAATCTTTAATGCAACAAAATTTATGTAATTTTTTTATTAATACAATTATATATATTTTTAAAAATTTTGAGCAAAAATCTTGTCAAATTGCTCAAGATATAACTCAAAACACAACCACTAGTGAATTAGATTACTTAATATCCTTAGATTTGAGGCATTGACTTCAACTTCCAATTTTTCCTTCATTTCAATTTAAAATTTATCAAACAATATGCAAAAAGTCTAGCCAAGAAAGTGCTCTCTTCAACTCCAATTACCAATCCTTTATTGCTTTCTATATGTGTACATTATGTTAAAAAGAGTAACAATAGGTACACAATCATCACCTTAACTTTGAGCACTCATATCTCTTCCATAGCCAAAACTCTAAACTTGCTAATCCTAGCCTTCAAAGCTCAAATGATCTCAAAAGAATAACTCAAATTCCTTATAAGGCCTTGGGTAGCCTCGTTTAATTCCATTGGGCATGATATTTGGCCAATAGAAATATAAATTTTCATCATCTATCTCCATCCATCTATATGGATGCTCTAACTATTCTTTTTGCTATCAAGATCCATCTTCAATCATTTTTTTAATAAGATTTATATAATATATGTCCTAAATATCAAATAAAAAAATAAGACTCCAAGAGACACCAATAACAATAAAAGAAACAAAATAAGAGTTCTAAAGTCATTAATGTTTAACAAAGGTGATTTTAAATATGTAAAAGTTATTATCAACTAAAATTAATCTTAAAAGCCACTATCAAAAGAAAATAAAGTTATATAAATTCTAATAGTAGTTCTTTTAAATAACGTCCTTATAAAATAATAATCTAATTATATTCTATAAGCAATTAAAATCCACTAACTTGGCTTTTACCATGTTACTTAGTAAATTATATATCAAACATATAAACACAATATTTTCACATGATAACCAAATCACAACACAATAATGGTCCCTATTATAGCTAAAAAGACTTATTTTTTGACACATTGTCCTCTTTGGCAACCATGCTCTTTATTTTTTGATTACATTGCTTTTTGAAAAATATTGAGCATTGTACTTAAATTCTCTATAATATAAGCACAAACCTTCTTGATGATGATGACTCTTTTTTTGCTTAATAAGAATTTTAAAATATACCATATCAATTTGTATTGGTTCTAGCTTTGATAAATAAGTTGCTAAATACTTAGGAGCTACTGTTAATTCTTGATTTTTTTTCTCTAGCCAAATCTTTATTTTTGACGCCTTCCAAATAATCAATTGTCACATGCAATGGCTTGAGTAATGAATTATTTTAAAGATTTTGCTTTTGGAATTGCCAATAACAAATTTTTGATGTTGTCCTTTAATCCATATTGAAATTGATTGATAAGAGCTTTATCATTCTAGTCCACATCGCAAATGAAGTTTTGGAATTCAGTAGCATATATGGTGGCTAAATGTGATTCTTGTAGTAAAAATAAGACCTTGGTCTTTGATACTCTTTTTCAATCACTTTCTTCAAATGTGGCCATAAATACTTCTAGAAATGAATTCAAATCATAAAAGAGGTGTAAATAATTTTCCATCAATGGTATAAATTAAGAAAAAAAATACTTCTAGATAGGAGTGTACCTATAAATCCAACTTAAGTAAATCCATCAAATTATTCAAAAGAATGCAACCTTAGGTAGAGCTTGAATTGTTGCAAAAAATTTCAAAAATTTGATTTTGTTCCACTAAACTTCTTGGACATATTAATCCTTGTCTCCATTGTACTTGTAAGATCTAAATTTGGTTGTAAGATTAATCTACTTGCTTCCTTCAACTACACAACTTCTTGATTCAAACTCTGAACTTCTTCCATATGCATAAGATTAGTGTTTCCTTGGTTGGTATTGGTAATGCATGGAATTTCCATCTTAAAAGTGTTGACAAGTTTGTGAAGATTTGCATTAGTTGCAAATTCATTCTCACTTTCATTGAGAGTAGAATCCATATTCTTTTTTTTATAGACAACTCAAATAAATTCAAAAAATTAAATTAGAGGAAGATAATCTACAACCTCTAATGTCAAATGAAAATTTCTAAAAAGAGAGATAATCTGCTTTGTTTAAGGAAAAAAATAAATGTTAAAAAATTAAAGAATTTGTTTAAAGGTGGATAATCTACAACTTTCAAAACATAATAATAAGAGTAGAATAATCTATTCATTTCTAAAATAAGATAAAAATAATAAATTAAGACTCTTATCAACTTGTCAAGGACATGAATCTTAAAGAAAGAAAACCTTGATACACTCTTGCATTACTCAAAAAGACTAAAAAAATCACTCAAAGATGGTAATATATTAAATTAAAAGGGCTATTGTCAAAAATAAGAAGATTAAAAAGTCTTGAAATAAGACTAAAGACTAAGAAGGCATTGATAAGAGTGAAGAAGGCTTTACTCTTGCTTCCATATATACCTTTAACTAAGAGTTATATGGCAATATCCTACAGAAACTCCAAAATATGTTGACTTTGGAAGACACATAACTTAACTTGCAAGGCAAGTTTTTTATATGTGTGCCACGTAGTTAACTTGTTTTGCAAGCTACCAATATGTGGTTAACTTGTTGATCAAGTTTCTAATGTACCAATCAATTACAAACACATGAAAAGTCAAATCAATATTTGTGATGTTTTTAGAAAGTTTTTCTAAAAAATACTATGAAATAAATCTACTTTTAGCTATTTCTACTTAATCATATAGGTACATATTAGAATAAATATATATGTCCATGAAAATCTAAGAGTTATTTTGTAAATAAATTTATTTTTGTTATTTTTTTCCATAATACTAATATTATTTCCATGAATAGTCAATGGTAGAAATACAAGAGCTTTAAAATGTTGGGATGCAATGGTAATAATTGAAACCATAGTACAAGCAGTTGAGGATGTTAAAACACTCATTAGAATTAAATTTGTGAAGAAAATACAAGATCAAGTAGAAAAAGTTGAATAAAATGTACCTTGAAATGTAAAGCCAAATAAAATAATAAAAGTGAACTTAAAATAAAAAATATTAAAATTTTGGGATTTTTTTTTTTTTTTTTTTTTTTTTTTAAAAAAAACAAGAATATATGATAGACTACAGCATCAATGGCCGACTACAATAGTTGTGGTGGAAAATAGAGACAAACAATGGCAACACTGATAAATGATAGCGACAAATGGTAAAAGTAAATGACAATAGTAGTGGCAGACGATAATGGCAGATGGTAAGGATAGACGATGACAATAGTGGTGGATGATACCGACAAAGGATGGAGCATAGTAGCCAATGGCAAGGCATGACAACTTAGTGGGATACAACAATCATGGACAACTAAGCGACAAGGCATGGTAGCTTGACGACAAGATTATAAAAGAGTAGGCAGCACCAAGTAGAGCACGGTATTGCAGTAGCTAACAAAACAAAGTAAGGCCTTCCATATAAGATACAAAGCAATGCAATGTAAAAAAAAAAAAAAAAAAAAAACAAAAAACAAGAAAAAGACTAAGGACTAAGTACACACAAGTTTTTAAAAACGAAGACTAATGCATAGGAGTAGTCAAGTTGATAATATATTGAGAATGTTTACAAAGACATAAGAGTAGTTAGAAGTAATGTGCATATATACAAACACAAGAGAAAGTGTATTGACGTGGATATCTCTTATATACAAAGAGAAAAGAAAAGATAAATAATTTCTTTCTACTACATTCCAAACATTATAACTACAATATTATGAAAAACTACAATAAATATTATGAAAAGAACCAACTATATTTAATATTCTTAATAGAATCCATAGAGTAGAGTTTCTTCTTTTGATTCCTTTCATATCTACATAAAATATCTATCTCTTTTCTTAAATCTCAATATTGATGATGCTCAACAAAATAAGATGTTAATCAATAGTGTAGCTTGAAAAAAAGCAATGACTTAAGAAATACCTCAATCCATCTTCCTTCTCAGTCTTTTACAATCGATGTTTTTCTCCTACTCAATGCCACAATGACTTAAGAAATACTTCAATCCATCCTCCTACTAAGTCTTTTACAATCGATGTTCTTCTCTCGGTCATTGCCACATTGACTTAAAAAATACTTCAATCCATCCTCCTTCTTAGTCTTGTAAAATCGATGTTCTTCTCCGGCTCAATGCTACATTGACTTAAGAAATACTTCAATCCATCCTCCTTCTCTGTCTTTTACAATCCATGCTCTTCTCCTGCTCAATGTCACATTGACTTAAGAAATACTTCAATCCATCTTCATTCTTAGTCTTTTACAATTGATGTTCTTCTTTCGCTCAATGCAACATTGGCTTAAAAAATACTTCAATCCATCTTCATTCTAAGTCTTTTACAATAGATGTTCTTCTTTTGCTCAATGCCACATTGACTTAAGAAATACTTAAATCCATCCTCCTTCTCATTCTTTTATAATCGATGTTCTTCTCCCACTCAATGCCACAATGACTTAAGAAATACTTCAATCCATCTTCCTTCTCAGTCTTTTACAATGAATGTTCTTCCTCCACTCAATGCAACATTGACTAAAGAAATTCTTCAATCCATCCTCTTTCTCAGTCTTTTACAATCAATGTTCTTTTCTTCGTCATTACCACATTGACTTAAGAAAAACTTCAATCCATCATCCTTCTGAGTCTTTTATAATCGATTTTCTTCTCCCGCTCAATGCGACATTGACTTAAGAAATACTTCAATCCATCCTCCTTCTCAATGTTTTACAATTGATGATCTTTTCCAACTCAAAGCCACATTGACTTAGGAAATACTTCAATCCATCCTCCTTCTCAATGTTTTACAATCGATGTTCTTCTCCAGCTCAAAGCCACATTGACTTAGGAAATACTTCAATCCATCATCCTTCTCAGTCTTGTAAAATCGATGTTCTTGTCCTCCTCAAAGCAAAATAGACTTAAGAAATACCTCAATCCATCTTCCTTCTCAGTCTTTTACAATCAATGTTCTTCTCCCACTCAATGTAACATTGACTTAAGAAATTCTTCAATCCATCCTCTTTCTCAGTCTTTTACAATCAATGTTCTTCTCTTGGTCATTGCCACATTGACTTAAGGAAAACTTCAATCCATCCTCCTTCTCAGTCTTTTACAATCAATGATTTTGTCCCGCTCAATGCGACATTGATTTAAGAAATACTTCAATCCATCCTCCTCCTCAGTGTATTACAATCGATATTCTTCTCCGGCTCAAAGCCACATTGACTTAGCAAATACTTCAATCCATCCTCCTTCTCAGTCTTTTAAAATCGATGTTCTTCTCCGGCTCAACGCGACATTGACTTAAGAAATACTTCAATCCATCTTCCTTCTCAGTCCATTACAATCGATGTTCTTCTCCCGCTCAATGCCACATTAACTAAAGAAATACCTCAAACCATCCTCCTTCTCAGACCTTTTTCAATCGATGTTCTTCTCATGGTGAATGCTACATTAACTTAAGAAATATTTCAATCCATTCTTCTTATCTCTCTTTTACAATCGATGTTCTTCTCCCGCTGAATGCCATATTGACTTAAAAAATACTTTAATCCATCTTCCTTCTCAGTCTTTTACAATCAATGTTCTTCTCCCGCTCAATGCCACATTGACTTCAAAAATACTTCAATCGATCCTCCTTTGCAGTCTTTTACAATTGATGTGCTTCTCCATCTCAATGCCACATTGAATTAAGAAATACTTCAATCCATCTTCCTTCTCAGTCTTTTACAATCAATGTTCTTCTCCTGCTTAAAGCGACATTGACTTAAGAAATACTTCATTCCATTTTCTTTTTCAGTCTTTTATAATCAATGTTCTTTTCCCGCTCAATGTCACATTGACTTAAGAAATACTTCAATCCAGCTTCTTTTTCAGCCTTTTACAATTGATGTTCTTTTCACACTCAATGTCACATTGACTTAAGAAATACTTCAATCCAGCTTCTTTTTCAGCCTTTTACAATTGATGTTCTTTTCACACTCAATGTCACATTGACTTCAGAAATACTTCAATCCATCTTCCTTCTCCGTCTTTTTCAATCGATGTTCTTCTACCGCTAAATGCCACATTGACTTAAGAAATACTTCAATCGATCCTCCTTTGCAGTCTTTTACAATTGATGTGCTTCTCCCCCTCAATGCCACATTGAATTAAGAAATACTTCAATCCAACTTCCTTCTCCGTCTTTTTCAATTGATGTTCTTCTACCGCTCAATGCCACATTGACTTTAGAAATACTTCAATCCATCCTCCTTCGCAGTCTTTTACAATTGATGTTCTTCTCACGCTCAATGCCACATTGACTTAAGAAATATTTCAATCCATTCTTCTTATCTGTCTTTTACAATCAATGTTCTTCTCCCGCTGAATGCCATATTGTTTTAAGAAATAGTTTAATCCATCCTCCTTCTCAGTCTTTTACAATCGATGTTCTTCTCCTGCTCAGTGTCACATTGACTTAAGAAATACTAAATTTTTTCTTCCTTCTCAGTCTTTTACAATCGATGTTCTTCTCCCTGTCAATGCCACATTGACTTAAGAAATACCTCAATCCATCCTCCTTCTCAGTCTTTTACAATCGATGTTCTTCTCCCCCTGTGCCACAAATCGCTACTAGAAGTTGCAAATGCTCCCTTATTTTTAGCAATGCAAGGAGAATTGAACTTGCAGCAAAAGAAGGGCATTGTTCGAGGTACACATTCACACACACTCCCTGAAAGATTTTGTAAGCAATGCTGGATCTCCATAGCTCGATGAATCCTCAGCAAATGAAAACCCTAGTGCCTAGACAGGTATAGTTTGTAACCTCGGGCACACGCGCCAGTCACAGGTGACCGAGAACCCTCGGTATTAGGAATGGAGTGGGAATGACCCTGCCGACGCCCGCCGGAGAAGGGGTGACCGGAGCCTCGGCCCCACCTCTCCGATCGCTGCTTTCATGATATGAGTATGTGGTGCGCACACGTCTCAGCAGATAAGGAGGAAACGCAGCTGGGCTGCTTGGACCATAATCTACCGCAATGAGATTGTCACACAAATTGGGGCTCAACTTTTCCCACAATGGCGGGCTCACTACGCAATACAAAATTCCCCCTCCAGCGCTAATACTCTTTTTCCTTGCGCTTTCGAGATTTTTTTTTCTTTTTTTTCCGGTTGTTACCTTTGGCTCCAAGCTGTGAATCGTTACCTGGGAATTCATGGCGTTGTGGGTGAAGTCCCTGTTGTAGTTGAGATCGGGTTTCGAAAGAGAAAGTGCAGAATCTGCGGCTAATAAGGGCAGTGCGTGGAGATTGCTGGAGCTTGGAGGTTTTGTTGAATAGAGTCTCAACTGGAGATCGTGAAGTCCGTGATGACATACTGAGATGCCGGACAAGCGTCGCGATTGTGAATTCTGTGTGCTTGGTTCTGAAGCGTAGATTGTTTTTGGAAGGTCAGTGCAGTTGCATTTTGGTGTTTCGGGATTTGAGATTTGGGATTTGAGATTATGGTGCGTGGGAGGAAGTGAAGGGGAGGTTGGTTAAGGCACGTCTATGGATGTGGGCGGCTTGAAGGCTTTTGCAGGCTCCTACTCCCAGGAGCTTCTCGCAACTCCCCGCGTATTGTGGACGAATGTCAGCTGGTGAATAAGCACAAGCTGCTGCAACTGTTGGTCCAACGGAAGTCTGCATGTAGAGGGGCCTCGCAGCCGCGGAGTTCCAAGGGAGGCATTGTTGTCGCCAATGCAGCTGTTGTGGATGATGTGGGCGCGGTTCCTACCACAGTTCTGGGGTTATTGTGGCTGTGTTTCAAAGATATGGGATCAATTATGCCCTCCTCTGTGTTGTCTTTCTCGTCTTCAATGCCATCCTCGTTAGCGGAAGTACAAGGAGCTAAATTGCAAGCGAAGGCTAAAACCATCGCGCACGGTAATGAGGTATTTCTTCTTCTTTTTGGACTTTCTTTTGAGGAAGATATTTGAGAAATTTGTAGGTGCGATATCTTTGAAGAATTACTGCACTGGGGCTCTGAAGTACGGCTACCGAGTGAACTCAAATCTCTTGCGTTTGAATTTCGGCGAATGCATTGTCCAGTCGATTCATTGGATATTTCGAGTTGAATTATCTGTAGTCAGTGCACACTATCACTTTTGTTTGAAATTGACGCGTTTGGGTGAGTTTTTGAGGCAACGTAAGGGGTGTGAGTGTTTCTCGCATCTGCTGCATCAAAGGCTGCACAATTTTGCTTACTCTCAATGGCGTTACTTGAAATGCAAATCAGTCTTCAGGGACTTTCGACAATGTCGTTACAAAGCGATGGAAGTACGAAGACGGTGGGACGTCCGCTGAGAGTCGTGCAACTTCAGGACGTTCGGCATCTACTTCTGGGCTAGTCAGGCACAAATTGAAAGGTAGTCTTGGGCGCAGCATTGGCAGAAGGTCAAAGAGGAACTTAAATGCAGATGAGGCATCTGTGGATGATGCACGAACTTCTCAAGGACTGGTGCGAATTAATGGGTCATCAACAACTGCTCTTGAGAACTGTAGTCTTGATCTGATGATATCTGAGATTAGGTCGAGTGAGAGGTTGGAAGAGGTTGGATCTCGAAGCATCGGACTTGCTCGATTGAGTTCGAAAGCTATCGGTCAATCCAGGCCATACAAGTCAATAAAACAGGATCTAATGTCACAAATTCGAGCAGAAGACGGTAGTGGGCTTTCTGGGGTTGAGGCAGAGCAGATTGCAGCTTCTCCTAGGTCGCAAGATGGTCGTAGTGATGGAACTAGTACCAGTACATTTGTTGAGCTTCTGGCTGATGCTGCTGTTGGTTCGGGTGACAGTTCTGTTGTAGCTACAGATTGTGCAATTGGGGGGAACGGAACAATAGATGGTGTAGATATTTTTTCAACGGACATTGGTTCAGGCCCATTGGCAAATGAGAGTAGGAAATTGAGTGTTCAGGCGGATAACTTGGGAATGAATAAAAACTTGGAAAGGGTTTCTGTGTTGGACAACGGTTCAGCTGAGCAAGTTTTCCCTCGGGAACAAACCAAGATAATTTCTGACGCCAAAAAAAGTGCCATTCTAAATATTCACAAGCAGCTAAGCAGTTTGACTTCTAGAAAGGGAGGAACTTCTCTAGTTGATAGGGGAGAGAAGATTGTTGTAAGGAAAACTACAACTTGGAGAGACGCAGTCAAGTTGCCTGACACAATTGAAGAAGTGCTGCCAGTGGATTCTAAGAGGGATCCAGCTGTGTATTTGTTCTTATATGAGAAGTTTTTGGAAGCTGGCAGGTTCAATATCTTAACTGTCATTAGACTTTGAGACCTCTTTGTACGCAAGTTATGTTTTCCTTCTCTATTGTAAAGTGCATGCGAGCTAGGTCTTTTTGAACAGTAAAGTTCAAACAAATTTGTCTGGCTGTTATATTTTGTCGTTTTAGACATTGTTAATTGATAGTGTATCTGGCATTGCAGGCTGCGAGATTGCGTGGCAGTTCTTGAAAGTATGGACGAGCATTTGATTCTGAACATGAAGAAGGTAAAGACAACAGGGGTTGAATTCTCTCTTCTTCTGGTTCTGGAGTGCTTCATCAACCTTATTCAAGACTAAGTTGTTTTTTTTTCGTGCAGGTGAATTCTTACGAGTTTTATTCCGCTTGTAAAAAGAGACGTGCGCTGAAGGAGGCTTTTAAGTTTTCCCGACTGGTACGAAGGAAGTCATTGCGAAATTTTAACATGCTTCTCTCCGTCTGTGCTCATGCTCAAGATGCATCATGTGAGTTCTTGTAAACAAGTATAATTGGTTATTGGTTGGGTTCGTGTGATAAATGAGGAGTATGTGTATTCTTGAAGACTCTACTCGTCGAGGTCATGTTTTTGAGCAGTTCCTGTTACAAGTTCTTGTTCTGTTCTTTAATCACTGTAATCTTGTAGCACTCAAATAGTTCAAGTTATTAGACAAAAATCTTAAATACATGACCTAATTCTTCTCGAGGTCAGATTATTTTAAGGAAGAGGTAGTTGAAGTATGATTGTTCATCTGTTTAGTTGTTGTACACTTTTTATTTGAAATGCACGAGTCACTAAAATTGTTACGATTGTTGAATCAGCGGCTTGTCGAGTGCTCGATATGGTAAAAATGGCAGGGCTTCAAGCAGACTGCATTTTCTACACAACCTTGATTTCAGCATGTGCGAAAGCAAGCAGGATTGATCTGATGTTTAAGGTATGTGGTCGGAA
Source organism: Physcomitrium patens (assembly GCF_059467195.1). Lineage (NCBI taxonomy): Eukaryota > Viridiplantae > Streptophyta > Bryopsida > Funariales > Funariaceae > Physcomitrium > Physcomitrium patens. The sequence continues at coordinate 15,704,905 of NC_143416.1, forward strand.
AGCATGTGATCTCTAAGGAGAGAGGAGGTGAAAGGGATTGGCAAGCAATGTATTCAATACTCGAGGAAGGGCTAGTTTGGTATAAATGTTTTATTGTCCAGTGGCGAAAATTTTAAAATGCTCTTTCAAAGTACATACAGCATAGCCGAACGATGCACGTCTTATCTGATGGTAGCGATTTCGTGACAGTTCTTTAATGAGATGGAAATACAAGGCATAGAAGCAAATGTTCAAACTTTTGGGGCTATGATCGACGGGTGTGCACGAGCTGGAGATGTACCTAAAGCTTTCGGAATTTATAAGAAAATGTTGAACCAGGTAAATACTCTAAACAACTGCATAATATTTGAAGCAACTCGAATTTTTTACAACTGGACATGACTTGGTTAGTTCAACTGCTGGTTCGTTTCCCAAAGGATGCGTTCAAGTTGCTAGAAGTGTTGAGGAAGCATTTTCACCTGAAGCACTGCCAAACAGGAAGTGGAACCAGATCGAGTAATCTTCAATACATTGATCACTGCATGTGGGCGTGCTGGAGCTTTTCTGCGAGCGTTTGAGGTTCTGGCAGATATGCGAGATGCGCCCCAACCTATCGCACTGGATCATATCACCTATGGCGCCCTTATTGCGGCTTGTAGTCGCGCTGGCGAAGTATGTTACCGTCGCTGTGAATGAAAAATCCTGCTTTTGTTGATCACGTTCAAGCTAGGATACAGTGGTGTTAAGTTCTCCTTTTGGAGGGGGTACTCGATAAAGTTTGATTACAAAGCCGGTATTGATTTAGTTTCCCTTTCAGGTGGAAAGGGCTCTGGAAGTTTACAAGAGAATGCGCTCAAGTAAGGTTTCTGGAACGACCGAATGCTACACAGCGGCTGTTCACGCCTGCAGTCATAAAGGTTATCTAAATATCGCCCTGTCCATTTACGACGACATGAGGGAGGATGGTGTGCAACCAGATGAGGTATTCGCATACTGTGAAGCATAAATTCTTCGTCTTTTTTTAAGAAAAGAAAATTCCTGTTTAACATTTGCAGGGTTCTATTGGAGAGAGACACTTATTAGTTCTGAAATGGTTGGACAGCGTGTAATACTTGTACGTCATTACAAACGTAAATCCTGTCGTAATGAAATATTTGTGATATCCTGTTGCACAGGTTTTCTTTTGTGCGATGATGGATGTTGCAGGGCACGCTGGAAAGATTGATGTAGCTTTTGCAATCCTGCAAGAAATGAAGAACATAGGCACAAAGCCTAGCCCGGTCACATATAATACTTTGATGGTTGCCTGCAGCAAAGTAAGTACATGTGTGCCAGTTTTAGTTCAGCATATTTCATAGAACACTGCTGTTTCTAGTTATGTATATTCTTTTGATGTTTTTAAGCCATGCTTTTCATACTTGAGGCTCGTCTTTTTTCCGCAGGTAGATGATGCTGAGAATGCAATGCGTGTCTACGAAGAAATTAAAGCTTTGGGGTTGAGGCCCATCGTACCAACTCTCAATGCCCTTGTGGCTTCTCTATGTATAACATCTGCTTTTTAACCGTCAGTTTGGCTTACAGTGCCGTTTCTTGTTCCTTCAGTGTACCTTGCCTAGGTCTTGAGTAGGAATTCGTGAGAATGAATTCAGTTTAGCTATTTTTACTGGGCTTAAGCTCTCAGAGATGGTCAGGTGCAGGACGGGAGTTGGATAATGCGTTCAAGGTACTGGAAGAGTTGAGAAATTCTGGAGTAACTCCCAACAAGGACACGTACAATATTCTACTTGAGGCTTGCGAAAGGTATAATGGCCGCACCGTTGTTTTGCGAGGGTACAACATTATGAGCTGAAACCTTTGGCTAGTTGTTTAAACCCAACAGTTGAAAGGAGATTTTCCTATAATCTGGTCTGTACTTGTAGACCTGCTGACATTTGTGCATATTCACAAAGGATTTCTGCTTTGCAATATCTGACCTTGCAGAGTTTCCCAGGGATGACCAAGCAAACCTTGCTCTTGAGCTTTACAATCAAATTAAAGGCTATTCAATAGAGTTTACCCAGCAAATGTGCGACAGCATTCTTGGTGCGTTTCATGCTTTTATACTTAGTGTCATTGAATAAATATATTGGTAGTCACTACACATAGAGGAATTATTATATGCTGTTGATAAGATGTGACGTTTGGATTCTGCAGGTTTGCTGCTTAATATCTGTATATATTACAATCGTGGGTTTTTGCATGCAAGTTAATATTGCAAAGGGGTTTTATTCTTATGCCTTATCTGACCAACCTATGGCTGGAATGTACTCAGGTCTCTGCGTAAGTCGCGTTGAATGCGGTGCTCCGCCTCTTCAAGATCCTAAGCTTCTCTGTATAAAGACCATTGAAGATGATTTAGACTTGCATCAATTTTGGTATGTTCAAACCTGCAGGTTTTCGTGCTCGCTTCCTCTGCACTGCATTATCCTAATGGTCCTTTCAGCCAGTAGGAACAAGCTCCAGCAAGGTTCAACTTAGCTACTTTTCATATTTTGCGAGAGTGCGATCTGTGTCACGAACAAGAATTGATAACTTTATGTCGCCAGATATAAGTTCAAGATCACCACAACTTTCTGAGGAAACTGACATCACTGTCATTTTCAAATATCGACTTCTAGACGCGTTGTTGCAAGTCTTGTAATGAACAATTTTCATCACTTTTTAAGAATTTCGTTTTTTTATTCTGATCTAGCCATAATGAGCAATTAGAAGATATCGAACCTGGGAGTCGTTTTTTTGCAGGACAAACCAGGGGCTGGTCGTTTATGATGAACTGCTATCTGCTGGTCTTACCCCCACACTAGAAACTGTAAATCGAGTTCTTGGCTGCATGCGCGTATCTAAACGGAATTCACGATTCCTCTTGTCTGACGAAGGCTGCTCAAACTCACGAAGACATAATAAGAACCGAATTTTCTTTAATGTTGAAGAAGCGTGTAGCGTGTACCTGCCTCGGGCTCTGACCCTTTATGAGGTATCTCAACCTTAATTAATCTCTTGTCAGAAAATGCCGTTGTCAGTTTATCTATCATTTACAATCTGTTGGGTTGGAGTAATTCTGTGCTGTATGCATGCCATTTTCAGGTGTATGATGAATGACCCATGTTTGCTAACTTTAATATTCATTATTTCAGGAGGCAAGAAGCTTGGGTGTTATTCAAGAAGTGGATTATGCTGTTGCACCAATTTTTGTTGATATGAGAACCTTTCCAATTTACGCCGTCGAGGTAAGAACCTAATCATGACTGATTCCGGGAAAGCGTGATGTGTGTTTAGTGTATGATTCGCAAAACTTCATGGTGAGTCTTTGATGGGCAATACAAAATATGGAGTGAACATGAGAACGCCTAATTTATTTTTATTTTTGTTTTTTGAATGTCTAATGTAACCCTCTCTTTTGACGCCTCAGGTTACTTGTTTTCGATAACTGTGTTTCTGTGTTTGTTAGTGTCCCGTAGATGATTGAAAATATAGCTTCATACTTTCGTTTACATGTTACTGAGGGCGCATACTTTTCCAGGTTGGTGTTCTTGTCCTCCTCAAGGACCTAAAACAACGGCAAGAATTAGGTACGAAGGTCACTTTGACTATACAATCTCACGTCCATGTCCGAAGTTATGTCGTTCGTACGAACAATAACGTGACCAGTCATTAGTTTTTATTTTGTTGTGTCAATTGTGGCTTTCCAAGTTCGAAAAATACGCTGGAATTTGTTGGCACTGTTGAGTAATTTCACTGACTGGAATTTTGGTGTTTGGACAGGATTGTATTTAAATTCGGTGAAACTGATCTTTGCGGTAGAAGTCAAAGAAGTGTTCACCGCAAATGGTGGTTTCAGGAGGGTTCGAGTCTCTTCAAGGTTTTTTTCTTTTTGAAAAAATTCTACTTTCCTCTGAATTACAGCCTGAAGGATTCTTGAGTTGCAGTGACATAAGACATCTGTTATGCATAATTTGTCGGGCTGAAGACCCATATCGATCTTGTGGGTCCTTCAGTGGAATGATGAGCCTTGCATCTCTTACTGGCACTGCAGGACTGGACAAGCAGTGAAAACCTTGTTGAGGAAACTGCGAATAAACTACCGGGACTACGACAGTGTAGGGGAAGTCACCATCACTAACTCAGCAATTCGCAACTGGTTTCGAGCTGCACAGAGAGCTCATCAGAGATCAGTTAGTATGCAAGCAGTGGAAACAAACTCCTCAACCTGCAGTACGGAATCGTTGACAGCGGTAACCAGACCAGAACAGAGACTTTTGCATTATTTACCGTCTGTTGAAAGTGCTTCAGTGGTGTAGAATAGGAATCCCCGACTGTCGATCTTCTGATCATCGAGAGTCGGCACACAAATGCAGGAAACGAGCATTAAATTTGTTATCTCCTTGTGAATGAAAGTCTCGTTTTTCCTGCACACATTGTTCCCACTGCCCATCTCAGAGGTTACACAATGCCGCTCTAAAACTCGAAAGAAGCTGATTGTGTCAACTAAAAAAACTCAAAATTTTGTTTCTTACATCTTCGAGAAATCGTCCGATACTTATACCTCATTAAAAACTATAATTGATGGAAATGGGATATTCTAGAAATTGTAGATGAATTATTGAATAATGTGCATGTTTGGTCTGAACTATATCAAAAATAGAAAGGGTCACATGTATATGATGTCAAAATCTAAAAATTGTAGCAAAACCTAACAGATTTTAACACCATATATATGTAAATTAATATATATTTTGACATAATTCTTTTAATTAAAATATTCAATTAAAATACTCCTGTCCTAATTAGGATATTAAAAGTAAAAGCAGGAAAAACAAGTAAGCTAAAGAAAATTCTGTATCCTTTTCAAGAAAGTTTTTAGTGTGTAACAGATTCAGGTAAACAAGTTACAAATGCTTCAAAAATAAAGCAATCACATGATTAACTAATATAAGTATGATGTGTTAAACTAACCTTAATTCTGGAGTTATAAAAGTGGCACGATAGATTTTTGAGCGGTTTTATAAATTCAATGATTTTAATCTATGTTGGATAAAAATCATGGACTCTTTATAATGGTAAAACTCGTAATAGTGGCTTGTGTTCTGTTAACATGGGATGTAGATTGTTAAACACTAATGCTCTTGTGGAATTTAGGGCTAGCCCTAGTTGGGGTTCCAAAGAGGTGGAATCCTCCTTGGCCAAGGTGCACGGTAGAGTCCTGCAGTATATTAATATCATGAAGCAACCAAATAGCGATAATAGAGGCCTTGACATTATGGAATAGATCCATGAATAAGAGACACAATAGAGACAAATTGAGGTCAAAGTCTTGGTCCAAGTTTTTGAAATCCAAAAGTTGTTACTACTATAGAAAGGTAGGACATTTTAAGATGGGCTATTACAAATAAAAGCCCTTATTCATTTAAAAATAGTCCATTTTTATTCAAATTTTTGCATCCATAGGAGTTTAAGAGTTTACAATCATTATATGGCATCAAGTTTGTGCAAATTGGTATTAAATCTCAATATAAAAATAAAAGCCAAAATAATCTTTTGAGCTATGTTTACATTTGTTTTTCTATTATAAATATTATTAATTGATTTTTTATATTAACTAATAATAAAATGATCTAAAAAATTTAAAAAGATAATATCTTTTTGTTTCTTTTAATAGATGATTTTTTAAGATTAAAATTTATGATTTCATCTAAAAAAGGATATTGATACAAAACAAGCAAGCAATTTTGTCTTATTCTTTTTTGTATAATTTTTCTTTTTGATGGACTACTACTAACATTGATTGTAGTTTTAGTCTTATATATATATATATATATATATATATTAATAAAATTAAGACCAGATCTTTGATTTTATATGATTCAAAAAATAAACTCCAAAGATATTTTATTGAATACTTTGACAAGATTAGATTTCAACATTAATAGGTTATAGTTGGAAGATTTGGTCTAATGGATGGTTCTATATTTTTAAGAAATAAAATATAATTAATAAATTAATAAATTAAACTAAAAAAATTGTCTTAATCTATTAGATTTGTTAGAATTTATTTTATCTTTAGTTGTAGGATTTTAGTAAAGATTTTGTAAGAAATATTAAAATAATTGATAGATTAATAGATTAATAGATTAATAGTTTTTACTAATATTTTGGTTAATAGATTTTAAAATAAGAATTCTTAGACCTTTAAAAAAATCTTTTAAAAAGGATTTTCTTTCTAAAAAAAATCAATTATAAGTCTTGAATAATTATTTTGGTTGATGGATTAAGATGTTTTAAAGAATTCAATATCAATGCCATCTAGGCTTGGAATTTGGTTTAGGGTTTATTCTTTCATAACTTCTTAAAATGTAAGTTTGAAAAAGAGTAGAATTTTAGAAAAGGACTTTTTGAGCAACTTGTATCACTTCTATCTTATTTAAGACAATAATGTAATTGTTGTCTTTGATTCTTGTCATGTTAGTTGTTTGGTTTTAAATAGTTTATGAATTTTTTTGAATATGTATTTCTAAACATATTTGACTTGTGATCTTAATTTTTGGCCTTCAAATTTTCTTTTTGTTGGTTTTCTTGTTGTTGTTAAAACATTAATTATTGTACCATCTTATAAGGGTGTGGATGAAGTCAACTATGGATAATTTCAAAGGCCTTTCTCTATTCATTTACTTCTTTTTCAAGACCAAGCTTGGATTTTACAAAAATATCTCTATTAATAAGTTTCTTTGCAAAGTTTTTGAAAAAAAATAGTCTCTTCTAAGCTTGTCCAAAATTGTCAAATAGTGAATTGGACATTTTTATATTCTATGAGTAAAGTATTGGGAGTATAATGGAAGGGGGGTTTATTAGAAATGGTAAATTGAAGTATCAAACTAAGTAGAAGGAGATCCAAGAGAAAATCATCACTAACACAACAATCGAATAGAATAGTTTGAATGAGATAATGTATAACAACCTATCAAGTCTTCCAAGGGATCCCCCACCATCTTATCAAATATCCTAGAATTATTTAACGGAGTAGTTGGCTGAAAGAAGTGAAGTAAATCTAAATGCTCTTTGGTTTCATGCCATGATGTTTTTCCATGACAGTCAACCTGCTACTGTGAGAAGTAGATTTGTCCTCAACTGTTTCAATCATATTCCAATCCAATTCAACCACTGCTCAGAGAGAGTCTTGAAGTGCTTCCCATTTTTGTCCCTTTTGAGAAACTCAATAGGTATGTGAATTTTTAGCTCCTTAGTTTGCCCTTCCAGTAAGGAATCCAGACAATATGCTTTTGTACTACCAGGTTTATTTTTGTTAATTGAGGCAACTGATATACGCTGTCAGTTGGAATATGATTGAAAAGAAAAGAAATGTGACTGAACTGAGCCTGGATGGCCCACCGCATGTTGATGGAAGAGCTCAGTTTGCTTGGAGCTTGGATCCATGTCGTATCCTCCCAAGGAAGCATTCTCAACCTGTCAGTCCAGATACCGCATGCCGTGCAATTATTGGGCAAAACCTGCACAGAAGATGTGACACACAAGGGAGTTGGCAGGCACGGCACAGAATCTGACCCCCGAATCTTACTGTCTACAATGCACTTGTGCCTGCGGATTGATTGCAGCACCTGTGAGCAGTGAATGCTGCTGCCAAAAACTAGCGGAGGGTTCTTAAATTGCACGGGGACCAACTGTGAAACCATTTGCAAGCAGTAAATTTTCCGTAGGATATGGTTGCGCAATCATTGAAAATGAAAGGAGGGAAACTTGCGTCGAAAGCTTATAAAGAACAAACTTTATACCATTCATCTCATGGTAAAGCTGATTACATGCCAGCGACTCGCTTACAAGAGCGATCTGGCTATGCAGCGGGGCCCATTGCAGTGAACTGTAACATAAACTGCTCAGGTAGTAAAGTCAACCATGATTTTTACAGCGTGACTCTCAAGTAAAGGTTAGTAGCAGCTTGTAGACCAACTATTCCCCTTAAGAGTTTGCCTGCAATACAAAAAGATACAGTAAAAATCAGCGCTAAGTATCCCATTGGTGTAAACAAAGCACTTTCCATCACTTGATTACAAAAAGCCAGCAAAGCAGATAAACTATCGCTACAGTCCTCGGTCAATACAGAAGATAGCAATTACTTAAAAGCTAGGAACACGCACCAATAAAGCCGTTTAATTTGAGTCTTCTTATTATTTGACTTCGCTACCGTTCTCCAGCCTCGTGCAACATGACTATCAAGGTGTGCTGTAGAAAACGTGTTACAGCACCGAAGTTCTAAAACCCAGTCAACACACCGGAAAGTTCACAATCAATCCGTATTTACTTTCTTGTCCTCTAATCTCTGCTTGAAGATCGTTTAAGGGCAAGGACTTCATTCCAGAAACTATGGAGTAGCCATGTGCGTGGTACAAACTCAATTGCATTCAAGGGAACTAAATCTTGCTTTCCTGACCTTCGAGGGGTACGAAGCTCCAGCACATACTCCACAACAAACTCTCCAAAACCCCTTCAAGTTCTCACATGATCCTGAGTCTTCCATCACAGCAGTGACAAGGGAACCTACTTCATAAGATCCTCTTCTGATCCTCATACACCGAGAAGTACCGTCAATCTCGCGGAATAAGCCTGCTCCGTTTTGCCGGAAGCTTAACAAGCCTCTCGCAGTAGCGCGAATGCACCCTTCGTGTTTGCTCCAACCTCAAGACACCGCAGTACAAAGCATTGTAATAGCCAGGTCCGCCATCGGGACCACGTCACCATTTGCACCCAACTAATGACAGTGATTCTTCAACTAACACCTAAAGTTAAGTCCAAAAGAATCTGCACAAAATCTGAAATCGAATCGCCAAATGTCTTGAGCAACATATCTTCCAAAACCTTCAGATGGTCATTGCAGGTGCTGGGAAGAAGGGAGTAAAGATTGTGATTCGCTTATTCTCAACTACCTCACTGCCACGCTTTTATCAGGATTCAATGACCCTTCTCTGACAAGTCTCATACTCAGACTGTTGAAACGATCCCGAGAATACTGACGTGAAGCTTTCCTCCAATCTGTACCCCTCCGCATCATCGCAGAAAACTCCTCATAACTGATCCGCCCATCTTTGTCAACGTCAACTTCCAACAGAATGCCCTGTACCACATCAGATTCGCTTGGGGAACCATTCAACGGCTCTCCCACGGCTACTCTCAACTCCTCCGTCTCAATGTATCCACTCCCATCTACGTCAAAAACGTCGAACGCCTTTCGCAGGTACTCATCATCACCCAGACGTTGCAAATGCACTGCGGCCGCCACAAACTCTCCGTAGTCCAGAGCCCCATTCCCATCTACATCCGCTGCCCCCATTAGCATTCGCACTTCGTGCTCTGTCAACTGAGATCCGATCTCGATCAGCCCCATTTTCAATTTCTCGAACGTGATGACACCCGCGTTGTCACTATCCAGCTTCTCGAACATCTCCTTCAACCCGTTCATCTCCTCTCCGCCCAGACTCTCAGCTATCACTTGCAGCGCCCTCTTCTTCAGCTTGTTCATGGCCGAAAACTGCTTCAACCGCGACCGCACCGTATCCAGAGGCACGTTAGGATTCTTCTTCGCGTTCTGCAGCCATGGGTGATCCAGCACCTGCTGTGCATTGTACCGGGCTTTCGGGTCCGGTTCCAACATGCGCCGGACCAACGACTTCGCGGAGTCTGACACCTTTGGCCATGGATCTCTCTTAAAATCCAATACACCCCGCAAGATCGCCTGCGCCACGCCCTGCTCCGTCTCCGCCCAGAAAGGAGGTACCCCGCACAGCAAGATGTACAGGATCACCCCCGCGCTCCACACGTCCACCTCCGGCCCGTAGTTCCTCTTCAGCACTTCGGGCGCCATGTAGTACGGACTGCCCACAATCTCAGAGAACTTCTCCCCCGGCTTGAAAAACACCGAAAGCCCAAAGTCGATGGCCTTCAGCACCGAATTCTCATTCTTATTCGCGAACAGAAAATTCTCCGGCTTCAGGTCCCGGTGTATCACTCCTTGTATGTGGCATGCTTGCACCACCTCAACAATGGTGCGTGTTACTTGAGCAGCTCCGCGCTCGGTGTAATGCCCACGCGCAATGATACGGTCGAAAAGCTCCCCTCCTTCACACAGCTCCATGACGAGATGAACGGCATTGTCATCCTCGAACGCACCATTCAGGGTAACGATATTGGGATGCTCAGGCAAGTGTTTCATAATTGCGACTTCTCGCCGCACGTCCTCCACATCCACAGCAGTCCTCAGCTTCTTCTTCGAAATAGACTTGCATGCTAAAGTCTCGCCCGTCTCCTTGTCTGTGCACAAATACGTGATGCCAAACTCCCCACGCCCGAGCTCCCTCCCCAGAATATACTTATCGAGTATCTTAGCCTTCGGTTGGTTCTTCAGAATTTGTGAGTTAGCCTGATACCCATCCTGTGCAAAAGGATTCGGCCTCTGCTTGGGCTTCTTCGTCGCCGAGCCTGCACAGCAGTTGCCCATATTTTCTCCCCTCGCTCATGCAACGCACCTCTCTATCTAACCAAAAACACCTCACCCCAGCTATGCCCTGTATTAATGCGTCGACCTCCCGGAACCTCACTGCAACAATCGGCTCCGGAGAAACAACCACCGGTGCCGAAACCCTTAGACCCCGCCGTTGTGCTCCCGTCTCAACCCTCAATGCAGCTCTCTCTCTCTCTGCAGCCAACCCTTCTCCTCTCCCTCTTTCTCTTGTAACGTCCCACTCACAGCACTATCTCCTTTAAGGAAACAAAAAAATTATTCACATTAAAACAAAAATACGCCCGAATTGCTGACTACACATCGCTGCATTCCTTGCGATGGCGCGCCCACGACGAAAACAACAACAACAACAACACCAACAGCAGCAAACTATGCGGACACCACACCACAAGCACTGCGTCAGATTTGCAGGAGCCTCTCCCTCTTTCTCTCTGTGTCTCCCGCACACTTCACCTCCATGAGCAGCGCGTCCCAATCTGTGACCGCGTTATTGCCGCTGCCTTTGAATGGCCTTACACGCCATGCCTGTCTTTCCCCTCTCCCCTCCCGACACCCTCATGTATCCCATGGAAGTGGGTGAATCTCGGCTATACCGTATTGCAAGGGTGCGTACATGTCTCGTCGCCATCGGCAGCCGTGACATCGGACAGCGAAGTTTTCCAGGAAGCAGAGACGGCGACGGTGGGTCAATGGTAGCCGCTAGCAGCACCAGCGTTCTTTTTTCTTTTTTCTACCTTCTTTTGAACGGGTGGGAAGGGGGGGGGGGTGTTTTCCAATGTTTGACTTCCCACATGAGCCTGGTTTAGAATTTCAGCCGCGACGGGGTTTTATATTATTAGTATTACACTATTTGTGATTTAGACCGTGTGTTAGATTGAAAACTTTCGGTACATGCTGCTGCCAAAGGGCAATTTCCTTCAATAAACCTCGCGATAGCAACACGGATTTGCGGGGGGGAATGATATGATGAAAGGGATCGCAAAGTGGGCCCCGAGAATTTAAGAATGTTAGAGTGAAGGAATGAAAAGTCTGGACAGCCCATGTGGTGGAGATTCAGGAGATACAGAAGTCATCAGTGTACCTCCTGATCTCTTTGTGTTCAGTATATCTATTGCCCTCCATCTCTCCCACGTAAAAGAAAAAAACATGAAGAAGAAGGAAGAAAACGAGCTTCGCTGCTCGAAACACAGAAGAAGAAGAAGAGCATGTGCTTTTTGCTTCTTTTGCTGGATTCGGAATCCGCAACGTTTTTGGCTTAGGTCTTTTTCTGGAAGTGAAGAGGGGTCACGTGTTGGGTTGTTTTCGAATCATTGGAAAGTCAGTGGTAGGCTATGGGCACACTTTTGGCGACCACGAATGCCACGTTCTAATATGTCCGCCCCAAAACTTACTCCACCCACTAATTTACTATTCCCGTTGAAGATGTGTATTGCGTTGGTTGAGGAGCCGTGGAAGTCAGATGGGGGGAGGAGAATTTAGTTTCGGAATTGGAACGTTGAGTGGAGATTCCTTGGCGAGGGTGAGGTCTGGATAAAATTCCTTCCCTATGAAGAGCGCCGGAAGAGGAGACTCTCGGCCAGGCGCCATCCCTGTCGTGTACACCTACTCTCTGATGATCATCCATCGCCTTTGACTGATCTCTCGCGCTGACTGTGTCCTGGGAGGCTGTGTTTTGGCAGTGGGGTTGGACCTGTGTTGATATGGTGGACAGGAGCGGATCTACGCCGCAGACCTGCGTAGGTCCCCTCTCTCACCTCCCACTTCAGAAAGCGAATCAGCGCCCGGGAACGTCGCAAAATAGAAGTTTCTTCTCACCACGCGGTTGGTTGCGCCGACTTGGCCGGTAGTCCTTGTAGCTCCTCAGCATCTCATCGCCATCTTACCTCCGCCCCGACGGTCTTGGTCTCGATTCTTCCACCTTCCGTTGCCTACACGCGCCCTGTTTTCGCCAGCTATCCGCACGCAGCGCTCAATCCTCTTATAACCAACGTGACCTTCCTTCCACATCCCTGATCCTTCTATCAACTTGCGCACTCTGCTGCAGTTGATTCTACTCTTGGTCCCAAGTAACACGCTCTCTCAAAACAGCCGTCGTCACTTTCGTCGACTTTAGGGTTTGGAGTGCGCCAGAAAGCTGGGTTTCGCTGTGTTTTGGGGATTAGGGTTTTTTTTCGGTGGGGTCGTGATTGATTGTCACTCTTGTTTCTGGGTTGCTTCATCGATGTTATATTTGCCTGTGTCTTTGTCTTCTCAGGTCAGACCGAGGTTGCTCTACAGCTTTGACATTAGTTACAGCAAATCAGCAGTACCCACGTGATATTCTTTGCGTGAGAAGTAACAATCCTTAAACATCTTAAAAACATGTTTTTAAAATGAAAAGTTATAATCTCTAAACACCTTAAAAACATGTTCTTAGAATGTGTGAATGAGAAAAGATTCATTTACATTTTCCAACTTATATACAAAAACAATTTTGTTTAAAATAATTGTGATTTTATACATTTTGAATTACCAAACCCTAAACACACTTATTTTATATTTTATACATATATACATACATGGTTTACTTGGTATAAAGATTGATTGAAGGAACAAAAGTTACAAGTGCATTAGGACCATAGAAAATGGCCATCAATGGCACCAATAGCTAATCAAGCTCTCTTAGTCTCAAAACAAGCTTCACTAGGGCTAAGTCATTAGCCTTAGCAAGGTCAGCCTTGGTGGAATGGGTCATTTCTCTTATAGCTTGCCATAGAAACGGCTCTTTGAGGTTGAAGTCGGCCTCATTGTGGGACCCAAGCGGAGGCCATGTAGGGCAACCACATAATACAAGGTCTTACTTCTATGAGATACAAGGCAATGTAATTGGTAGAAGCCACTTTTCTTTGCGACAAGGGCTTCTTGAAAGAAGGGGGGGTTGGAATTGGGATCCTCAAGGAGCCAATGTGAAGCAGGTATGTATATGAAGCATAGTGTTGGACTTGGCTTATGTCGGCCACTTTGCTCGGTGGATAGAAACCATGCTTGAGCTGCCATGGCCTATGTGCCATGCAGCCACAACATCTACACGTTGATTGTCCCTCCTTGGAGCCAATGTGTTGTGATGCTCTTATACTTTGATTCCAAGACAATTTTAATAGAATATCATAAGCCATTATGACATTCATCTTCTATTAAATATGAGGTTATATTACTACATAGGATTTTAGTATGCCAACTAAGTGTCAACTTATATCTACATCCTATGATTTTATTTGCCATCCAAGATACTTTATACCTTTTGAAAATGTAATAAAATATGAAAATATAATAATATATATATGTATGTATGTATGTATGTATATATATATATATATATATTAAAAGCAAAGATATTTCTTTGGATCCAATTAATCCATAAACGTAGTTTTTCAATACCATTTATAAAGAATTAGATTCATTAAATTGTAAAGGTAAATATTATGTAAGTTTTTACATATATTTGATTTAAAGTTTTTCTTAAAATGTGTGTAAAATAGTGTATGTGTGCATAGGCATAATATCACTATTTCTTATATTATCTTTGCACCAAATTAACTATATTATAATTTATTTTTTTGTAGCTCAATGCTTGTACTCTATATCTTTCTAATTGAATTCAAAGTTGGAAAAAAAAATATCATTTCATTTGAAAGATGATAGCTTTTACTATAAAAAATTAATTTAGATTGAGATTATTTTAAATTTTAAAAAGTTTGTTATCATTTCATTTTTTTAGTGCCATATATAAGTCATAAGATTAAATTGTGGCAAAATATTTTTACTAAAAAATAATTTGATTGTAGTAGAAATTTTATTTTTACCTTTTGACAAAATTCATGATTCTTACATTTTTATTATTCTACAAATACCACTTCTTTAGCCTACTATGTTTGAATTTGGTCTTATAGAGACTCTTGATCTCAATGTAAAATTTAGAATTGCTTGCCAACTTTCTAAGAGAGACTTTATACTTAGGAAACAAGGTGAAAAGCCACAATTTTTAAATCCTTTGGTTGGTTGAAACTAAGAAGCTAGACAAAGCTGGCATTATATTTAGAAAAATCAAATTTTACTTGGCATGAAAGTTGCTAGTATAGGACTTTCATTTTCTTAAATTTCAAAGGCTTTAGTATAAAATAAAATGTTGTATATGAATATTTTTCTATCCAAGAAATGGATAGACTAATCTACAATTTTTTTTTTTTTCTTGAATAGATAGATTTCTTTATATAACTTATTTATCCTATATTCAATATATGAATTAATTATGTTATGCCAAAAATCTAAATCATTTGAGGTGAAGCATAGTTCTTCAAAAACTTTATTAAGTATAAGAATCTTTTCTTTATATGTTTAAGATGATATCTATAAGGTGTGTGTCTTATTTGTGAACTTTTGATGCTTGTTGTAAACTAACATATGAATTGATGATAAATTTTTTTGTTATTATATTAAAAACATTATTCCACACATTTTAGAAGCTTTCAAATCTTCTGAGTTGTAGCTATTCTAGCATCTTTGATCAAGCCTACCTAATCCTTAACAAGTTTTTGAAACCAACTATCTATGCATATCATAGGATAAGAGTCCACATAAAACTTAGCTACTATTTATATAAAGAATTGCTAAGTGGAAGCCTCCTTTTTATTGAATGGACAGCTCCATGCCATGCACTTCTACATACACACAATAATACTCTTCTTTATATAAAAGAAGTTAAATAAGTTTTTAATAGAGGAATCTTTGAAATAAAGTTGATAAGTTTTTTTTTTTTTTTTTTTTAGGAAAATAAAAATATTACATGAAATGTACCATGAAAATATTTCACATTTAATACATAAATTAATAAATTAATAAATACCATAAACTATTATATTAAAATTAATCATTATGAATTTACCCTAAATTTCTTTTACTGTAAATAAGATTTTTATTGTATATATGCGGGGGTGTATGGCATAGAAGGTGTTCATCGAACAATTCTTTTTATTTATTGTTCTTAGATTTTATATTATTAGGTTTGATATCAAATACGATTTTGAATATTAAATTTCTCAATCTAAAGATACCCGATAATTTATTGAGCCAATAATTCTTAGATTAAAAAAATTAAAATATATTTAAAAAAACCTAATATTTTTATAATATCTTTAATTTTGTTTTGGAATAATTTCTTTTTAAACAATTGACAAAAACTAAAAATTCAAAGATATTTCATTAATTTTTATGAATCTTACACCAATTTCTTTAATAACTATAAAAAATAGCATATATGCTACAATATATATAAATATATATATATATATATATATATATATGATTAAAAAAATAGTATGCACTATTGAAATTTTACAGTATTCAAACATAGTAGTATAGCTTTTTTATTTCATTTTAATTTTTTGAGAATAAAAGATTAGCCTACATTAAAAGTTTGTAATAATAAATCAAACAACGTAATGAGGATTTTAATAAGCTGAGTTTTTCTGTAACCAAGTCAATCTGTAGTTATTAGACAACTTCAATTATAGGATAAATTGATATTATTGAGAAGCAAAAACTTTAGTCCAATGTATTTTAAGTTTAAAGACTGGACTGGACTACATATTGTTAGTTAGTTAGTTAGTTAGTGTTTTTAAAAAGAATTAAAATCAAAATTATAAGTAGAGTCATCTGATTATAGGCTTAATATCTGTTAGTCTTAGATCTTCAGAAGTTTGATACTTTGGATTATTTATCTTTTTATTACTTCTTGATTGCATTTTTAGTTTTTATCTATTGTAACAAATAAATAGAGGGAAATCAAACATTCTTCTCTTAAACCTTAATGAATTAAAAAAATAAGATGAATAAAAAGTGATGAATATTTGTTATTGTTTTTTTCTTTTAAATAAGAATGAAACCAAGTTAAAGAAATACTTTTAAAATCCTAAAGTATCTAATTAGAGCAATGCAAGCATAAAGGCATTTTTAAATATAAATTTTGTTTTGTTTTTTTAAAATTATTAAATTCTTTTTATTTGATGTAATTTTGAATAATTTTTTTTGAATTTTAACTTGGAATGTTTAATAACTAGAGAACCTATTACATCTATTAGTTTATTTTTAGAATATAAAAGTTATATTTTTAATTAAATATAAGTATACATATTATATGTTTAGAGATTAAAAGAATAGATAGAAATTGCTCAAAAGAATAGGTAGAGACTCAAAATGTTATTTTTCATTTAGATTAAAAATAATTCGTTTTTTTAATAAATAGAATCATAAACATTACAAAGAATAAGAACATTTTTTTCTTTATCTTATAATTTTTAGGTCTTATTATATTTTAAAATATTTATTATAATACTTTATTTTGTATATATATATATATGTATATATTTATCTTTTATATTTATCTTTTGATTATTGTTTATAAAAATATTACTATCTTAATTGTAGAAGAAAATAGTAAGTATTATTAGTGATATTAAAATAATATATATATATATATATATATATATATATATATATATATATATATATTCTATTACAAAAACTCAAAAAGAATTATGGGGTAATAAGATTAATACTATTACATGAAAATTGGTAACTTTGACATACTTATTAAATCAATAAGATGATTATAGTCAAGTTTAAGTGTACTTAGTACCAAATTGCAATAAATTATAACAATACAAAGATATTTTTGACTTGTCATTTTTATACCATATGTAATTTTAGTGCTATCATCAAAGGTTGTAATGGAATTATAAATAATAAGTAACAAAGTTATAATAATATGATAAATGATAAGATATAAGATTAGATAATATCATTTAAATACCATAAATATAGATAGAAGATCATAAACAACTTTGAGCACCTTAAATAGATGTATTGGATGTTAAAAAAATTTAGATGTTATTAAATACAGTTTAAAAAAAAAAATTGAGATTTGAATTGGATGCAAAAAAAATTTATTTAATATTTGGAAAGTTTATATCCAATTTTCAATAATAGTACAAATTTAGACTTAACTATAAAATACTTGTAGTATATTTGGTATTGTCCAATATTATAAATCCATATTAAAACACTACATAGAAGAAAAGGTTAAAATGTTCTTAAATATAAATAGTGAAAAAATTAATAATAATAATAATAATAATAATAATAATAATAAATCAATATCATGTAAACATGCATATATACATGAATATAAGAATATAAATATGTATATATATATATATATATATATAGTATAATATTAAGCTTGTCAAAAAATCTTCTTTATTAAATAGAGAATAAAAGGTTTATTTTTTAAAATTCAAAAAGTATAATTATTTTATTTTTAAAAGAATGAAAAACTTTTCTTGTAACAAGTTTTAATGCACAGATTAAAATCTCTCCTTGATTACAAACTCTTTACATACTTACATTTATACATACATACATGCACATGTGCACATATGTTTATTTATATGAATATTGAGCGAGAAATAAATAAAAATACTCATTTGGTTGTGTTATAAAGTAATCAATCATAATGTTATACATCCACCAAAATATATAATACGACATATATATATATATATATATAGTTATAATCGAGAAAGAAATCATGGTCCGCAAACAACGAAGGAGGGAACAACTTAGCTCAGCTGTGAGACTCAAACTGCAGCATCAGTTATGGATTCTCACATGCTCAGTCAATCCCTTTCGTATCTATCTAGAACTGGTTCATGAGGTTTGAACCTGACAAAACCTGTAGATTCAAATTCAAGCTTGCCCAATTGTAAAATATGTAGACTGGTATGTTGGAGCACGTGCTTGAGGTCCCATTCTTCAGATGTGTAGTTATCTCTGACGGTTTCGGGGGTTTATTGCAGTTGTGGACTTCCGAAACCACTGTGTATAGTCTCTCTCTCTCCCTCCCCTTCATGAACAAAAAGTGATGCAAATTGCGCAGTTGCAGTAGAGGCAGCAGCAGCAGGAGCTTATCGAGGAGTAGCAATTATGTAGCATGAACGCTTCTGGCACCCCCTAACCACATCTGAGACAGGTGCGATGGCCCTGCTCGTTGCAGTGTCACATGATAGTAAACCCATTTTCTGGCACACTCGAGTTAGTGGCAGAATCTCTCCCCTGTGGTCCCTCATAATCGCGGGTGATGATGTTAGCCTAGTACTGAGAGAGTTCCGGTATTCAACAGGAGTGTTGGTTCTCTCATGTAATCGCCGGAGAGGTCCGGCCTTGATGGGAAGGGAAAAAGGGGAGTTCACCCCCCAGACAGCCTGTTCTGACACCAAACACACATAAAAATGCTTTGTTGCATTTCTGTGCCTGCAGACTGTACTGCAGGTGGAGTTGCTCAATCCAGCATCGGAAAAGGAAAGGCGAGAAGACAAAAGCCCCGAGACAACAAGCCAACGAAAGCGGTCCGTCTAACACTGTAGAGATGAAGATGCACCATTGAAGGTCCAGGAAGAATCTGTTAAGTTGTCTAGTAACAGCTGACCATTACCTCTTAGTTACTGCTTCTGAGCTTTGGCAAGTGTGGTAGGGATTCAGAAACTTCATAGATGTAACGGGCACACGGTTCAATCGATGGAACGGTAGGAAAAGATAATGGATTCTTCTGGATATTGATGTGAAATGTCTTGCGCGTTTTCTCAATCTTACATCTCATCTTTAGTAGCTAAAATATTCACAACATTTTGAAAATGTGACAATTTCGGTTTCGTTTCCAAAACAGCTAGGATAAATGGAAGTCAATGGCCAACATATTTAATGAATAAACGTCACGACTCATCACATTTAAATTTGTGGAAGATGAAAAGACGTCAGATCCAGTTGCCTTGAAACTAATGATGAGTACTGACATTTACTCGTTTTACTTTCCATTACCCTTTAAATTCATGATAGAAAGAGAATCCTTATCTAGTGATGCAAAAACTTTAAAACGCATACTTCGTTGTCACCCTCGACACTCGAGAGAGCAGCATGATATTCCAAAGCTTCAAGCGCAAACTGATAAGTGATTGAACCTTAGAACCTTGTCTAACCACATGAACCCACATCGCAACTCCCACAAGCACCCTGTAGCTGCCAAGAATGTCAGTGCTTACAACTTTGCCCTACTGATGGCAATCAATCCTAAAAATCCAAGATGGTGTACACGCGATTTTCAACACAAAGAATTGATCTTTTGAGATGTACCATCCAATTCGTTCACTAAAGCAAGGTATACTTTTAAGAGGTTTCATGCGTACAACACCCAATAAAACGTATGATTCAAAAAACTACACAAAATTTTTATTACAAAGCTAGCCATCATTACGTTTATTTACTAAACGTATCCAGACTATGCATCAGGCTTATATTACAACAAGAAAAACTGCACTATCAGAAATTTTCATGTTCCAAGGGATGCACCCTGCTCAAGGTCCTCGCACACACCCACACTGCTTCAACAGTGAGTGAATGTCATCTACCTAAAACGTCTATCGTCTTTCAAACAGACCACAAACATTAGCTCTTAAACGGAAGCTGTATCTAGCATAGTTTGAGAACGATTCAGCTTAAGGGAACCAAGCCGGAAATATATGCGTCCCAGAGTTGCGTTGCGCAGGGCCGTGACATACAAGACAAGTCACGGGAATCCAGGCAAGATGCCAATAACAAGGACGAAAAGAAATTATATGCTCCCCGATGACAAGACCAAGGCGGATATACATGCGTTAAACATACTGCAACAACTTAAGCATCCAACTCAGGGAGATCAAATGCAATAGCACCAGTTTACTTTCTTCTTCAGAGGTCGATTAGATCGCCAACTTCAGTGCTGTCGCTATCACCAAGTCATAAATGGCTGAAACTCTGCTATCATTAGAAGTTTGACGCCCAACCTTGAAAGAAAGTTTTCCACCGACTCATTGTTCGATATCCACATCATAGGCACCGTCAATCGCCTAATAATACGCCTTGCGAGGGTTGTTCTGTGCTCAATTCAACAATCCAACACGCACAAGTCATTTTGTCAGTGTACACTCTACATGGGAGCAAATATGCTTCCGTAATCAAGCCACAACACACATCTGCATACAAGCACAAAAGGTTCACACACACTGCAGTGATGATGAATTGGAGCTTTACCAGAGGATTAGGCCGAAACCGATACCCAAGCATCATACGTTTCTTGTACTGCTCATAAATATCGTCTTCTGCTGTCACCTCACCCGGTTGCTCCGCACCGACACCCAGATTGTTCACTTTCACGCTTCCAGCTTGCACTGGATCTGCCATTCCGCGTCTACCACTTCCCAAGCCTTCTCCTGCAAATCAGACGAGGACTAAACATCGATCAGACCCTGCATCCCATTTGTGATCTACATCTGCGCTGTCCGAAGATGCATTTCCCAACCCAAATAGTGAACAAAATGATAGTGTACTCAACAGTCTAATTCGACCTTACAAGAAAGACCATGTTCTAAATCATACAAGAGGAGGCGTCCCAACCAACCTTACCTTCTTTCCAACCCATCTTAGACAGCAACCGGTGTCCCACATTGTCGGCTTGAATTTTTGCACGACCGGCTGTCGCTTTTGCTGCCTTCGCATCGTTGCACTTAGCCAAAAACTTCTCCAATTCCTCAGGAGGAATGTAGTCGCCCATGTGATGTCCTTTCTTCCCTGCAAGTAAAAATTACCTGGACATCAACCTTTCCGTCCACTACCTGGAGAGAATCCTATCCTGAAATATCCTCTATATGGTCGCAGACAATTCGGACCACACGGTACCGCATTGACCAAAATTCAATGAATGCAAAGCTCAAATGACGCACTACACAAAGTCGTCAGCCCTGTCTAATAGTTACTCTTCATCAACATCAAATAATGAAATCCAGTTCGACATATCACAGCTTGGTAACACCCTACATGCTCAATGCCTTTCAGATACCAGTATTCCAAATTTTTCCGACTTATGCAGGAAACAAAACCAGGACATTCAAATTTATACGTATATTGAGATAATTTTGTAATGAAAAGGACCTGAGCCACCATCCTCGACAACCCCTACGGTTGAGGTGACATAAGTGGAACGTGCATCTTCTGAATCCCACACACATCATTAAATTAAGCCAGTAACTCTACCAAAACACAGCATAATTCTCCGGGAGGACAGCAACGGCTTAATCATTCAGTCAACATTGTACCGCTCTATGACATAATATTAACCATCACACAAACCAACCTCGAAAGCATAATATATTCACTTCACCTGCGATAATTGACTCTTCGTGTTGCCAAGTCTCCGTCAAACTAGAAGTTTGACTTGCTGCATCAAGCGAACAATTATCGCCATCAGGTCACGCTAGATTACATAAACGTCACGAGCAGATGAACAGTCACAAAATACTTCGCAACTTTTAAAGCTATGGAAAATAGGCCTTTTACTTGAGCTTCAAACAATACATCCCTGAAACAGGAACGCCTACAAAATAAAATAAAATAAAATGATAAGGTATTCATACAGAACCACCACGCTTTAAGTTAAGGTGCCATCATTCGCGAAACATACGCTAACCTGATGGTGGGGGATGTAGACCCGGAGGGGGAGGCATTTCATCCTTAGACTGCTTTGGAGGTTTACGTAAAGCCTCCTGCGCGGCCTTCTTCGTGTAGAACTCCATCATAGCCACTGAATCATTTGCATAGGGATGTTGGTTGTATCTATCTGTAACGTCGTACATACCAATGCGAGCATCTTAGAACAACTTGTCATCAGATTCGATAATAACAAACAAATAAGCAACAAACAAATAAACCTGACCTCAAACGACATGCACATGTTCATAACCGAGCAAAGCACAAAATGTACGTATCGTTCCTTATAACCTGTCAACAATGTAGGTTCTAAGTTGCAAAGAAGTCACTCAAGTTCACATTTCCCACATCGAACCTTGCACGTGTTCACATGGAGACCCCGATGAAAAAGATGGCCTCTGATGCTCACTACCGCCGCTATACAATGCAGATGCTGGTGTCTGATACCTCAGCTGTTGCCCTTCACTCGACTGCCTCCAAGAGTTGCTTTGATTGCTGCTACCACCCCCTACATCTATCAAACGACATCAGCTTCACTCAACGACTGCTAAGCTCTAGGATTGAGCTTAAATGAATGATTATCTCGTCTTCAAGCATTAAAACATAGCTAACCACCACCTGTACATGTTTTATCACTGCATAGTGCATAATTCTTAGTGAGTCCAAACCTGAATTGGACGTTTGAAATGCCCCAACTTCGCTAGCCAGAACTGCCTCCTCTTGAGCAACTCTATGCAGGTAATACTTGTACTCCACGGACTCCATATCATAGAGGAAGCTGTTCACAGCCGCAAGCCCTCAAAAATTCATTAACGCCTCAGACCATCTACGCAGTACATAACATAACACAAATAATCTCCGAAGATCTCTCAACTTATACTATTGGTCAATATTAAAAACTCGCAAACGCAGACATTAACTAAATGACAACGACAAACCTAAAAGGAGTGTTGCCAGGGTTCTTCCGACGGGTGATCTCCTCGAATTGGCGTCCGTTCTTCGCCACGAATAGCGCTAGTTTGTCCGCAACCTTCTTCACCTCTCCGTTAGGAGGAGGGACGGGAACTATTACACAGTCATGTGGCAAAAGGTTAAGGCCTCCACATCATCTTTGGAAGAGGTACTGCTCAAAACGTTAACATGAAGTTACCCAGCGATTCCCTACAGCCGCTACTTTGTCAAAATTCGGCTTGATATGTACATATATCAACCTGAACAAATGTAAGCCAGCGCGAAGAACCGCAGGATCGCAAAAATCATAGCTGAAAATACCGGTAAACGAGATGGTATCGCACCAAAGTCCTTCGGCTCTGGTGATATGCTCTTCGATGTGATTCTAGTCTTCGACCTCTTAGCTTGTCTCTGGGTATCCTCATCATCTTCTTCGTCATCGTCTTCTCCAAATTTGATTGCATTGACGGCCAGCCTAGACTTCTGCTTCAGACTGAATGCTAATTTCCCATTCGGTAAACAACCCTTGGAAACAGTTCCGGATTGGGAGGCACCTGCACCCTTACTATTGGAGCTCACTTTTGGTGTTTTCGTGGTCATCAACACCACAGGACCAGTCCTAGTAGGCTCGGGGGGAGCGTTCTGCTGCAGCTGCTTGAATCTCTCCAAAAACGAACCATCGTTGGGGAAGGAACTCGCCATCCTCTCTGTTTGCCTCCTATCTTTCTCCTACTTCCGCACTCCTACTGTTTCAGGTCCACACACCTTCCTATCCATTCAACAACTTTCAAACTGCCTAAAGACCAAAATGCAGTCGAATGCCAGAAAACTCTCGACTAAACCTAACGTCATGTAGTTCTTGACAAAACACACCCTCAGAACTTTTCTGCAGAGAGGAGGCAGTGCAAAACGCACTACATCGATAATTCCAATCCCTCCCAACTTATCATCCCCAAATTCAACCACATTACGCTTGACTTATGACTTGATTGGAACTAGGACCTGATAAAAGATCGGCTTCGTAGTGATGAAGCTAACTTCAAGAAACATGGATCACGAAAAACAAAATCTGGCATTTATCATTTGTACAACTCACAAAGAACGCTGTCTTTGATTCGGTTCGTCGATGCAGACAAATATCATGATCTGAACACTGTGCACTGACTGCCGCCAATTCCACCCCCTGCTCATACTCCAGGTCAGCAATCTACATACAGCATTCGCCCCCACACGAATCTGCCTCACATCGAATTCCTTCACCCAAACCCCTCGAACACTCTCCCTATTCCCAATTTCCACTCCTTGATCGTATTACTGAGCCAATTACAATTCTCAAACCTCCGTTGGAGGATGTCCGTCCCACCCTTTGTTAAAACTGCACTGCTCACCGAGTCCTCCATTTTCTGTCCCATATTCTCTAAACATAATATCCAACGCACACTACCCTCTACCCCCACCCACTTCTAGCGACATCGGAAGGAGCAACTTCATCGCAAATTATCATCAAGACCGGCAGACGAAGCAAAAGCAGGAGCAACAAACACCGGCAACCCATACCTCAATTTCGACTCCTGTAACCAACTCCTGTCAATCTCTGTACGAAAATTTGAACGGGTCTTGCTTGTTTAACTCGAAAACTCATCACAAGCTCATTCACAAAGTTCTACCCAACCATCAACCACAGCCAACTGAAAATTCTACATATCAGTAGCCCTGCCTCGTCTCTCTCGGCTTCCGGAACACGGAAATCTCATAAGTCCACTGAAATCGAGTCGAATGCGTTTCTGCACGAAAATCTGCACACAAAATTCACATCGAAACTACATCTGGAGAGCTACGTACACACAAACAAATCGAGGCTCAAGCTGAGGAAACCCTAATCGCAGGAAAACCTCGTGAAACTGGGAGTTGGAATGAGAGACGCGGAAGAGAGCATCCAGTGATGGATGGACGATTTCGTCTTTTATTCGTCATCCAACACTTTTCTTATAGAATAATATGGGCTTTTAAAAAAATTGTTTCAATAATGTTTTATCAGATTTATTTTTATTTTATGTATACATGATGCTGAATTTTAAATATTATAAAAATTATTATATTCATTCTAAAGCTAAATAATATAAATGACTATCTCATAAAAAATAATATTGTCAAAAATTAGACTATACTATTAACTTGTTCTCTTCTACTATGTTTTGAAAAAGTTGTGTTTTAAAATATATAACACTTTAAGAGGGATTGTGTTATCTTGTTGTTGTGGACTACTATAATTATTTGTAATTTGTAATTAACACTTTATGGAAAATTATTTTATTTTATGTGTGCTGATATATACAATCTTAGGTTGTAATTTTTACAACTGTTTAGAACATGCTTAAATTGTAACCCATGTTTAAGTGATAATTTCATCCTACATTTATATTTTAGACACCTCTAGAATTCGATCCAAAATGTTGAACTTATTCATTCTTCACCACCCAAACACTCAATAGATCAAACAATACAACAACTTTGTTCACAATTTTTTATTTTTACTTTCAAATGATACAACAGGAAAATGATTAAAAATAATCCTTTCCCAAAATGTAATTTTACTTCCTCAAATTGCAATAAAATTTCAGCTTACTTTTCTGGTGAGTACAGAACTTCGTATGCCTGTATTCTACACCACAAACAGAAAATATGTAGTACGTACGAGATACAATACAATACAATACATATACATACATACCGTCCATATACATATCAAAATCATAAACCTCCGAGCTCGCGAGGCCTCGCCGCTCGACAGTGGCGCAATTGAGTCGAGGATTGCTACGAAGAGAGAGAGAGAGCAAGAGCGAGATTGCAGATGTGGGTTCTCGCAATTTCTACGAGAAGTCAAGCGTCGAGCCTCTCTCTCGGCATTGACGAGCATTGCGGAGCGAGGGGAAGGGAAGGGAAGGGAAGGGCAGGAGTGTAAGTAACCAGGGATAATGGAGACCACGGGGGTTTACTTGCGCCCATCTCCAACTGGCTTCGTGCCGCAACATCGCAATTGCCCCAGTTTGCACTCAGTTCCGAATGTGCCTGGATTCGGTTTCGGTTTGAGGAAGAATTTGCAGTTACATGGGCGGAAGCTGCCACTTGGATTGAGCCTGAGGCGAGCTGGTTCGTGGGTCGGGCGGATACAAGCCTCAAGTGTGGGCTCTGGAGAGTTTCAGGTATGCTGCGTAATGAATTTCTCAACTGGCTGGGGTGCGGTGTTCTCTCTCTTTTTTGGCTGTTAAATTGTGGTTGTGTGTAATGATATTCGAATTTTTTTCTCTTGAAGGGGTCGTATTGACTATTTTGCATTTTTGTCCATTGTGACGTATTTCTCCTTCTTCTTCTTTCTGTCCTGTTATTTTATCGAGATTCGGAATTGAGGAGCTAATGTGAATTCGCTCATGGTTTCTATAGTCGGAAATTGAGGCATTACGGAAGATGCGAGTGATAGCCATCAAGCAGGAGCTGGATGCACTAGGTACCTCTTGCTCATGTTTGCAACATTTCTGGTCTACAGTTTATGGTTTTGCTTGTGTCGTGGTGTTTTGAAGTGGAAATATAAACTTACGGCAATCAGCTGTGGGTGTCACTATTTGAACGTTACAAAATTGGAAACTGATCAAATTGATCTATTGATTAGAATTCTCTGCCAGGCTGAGGCTTAATACAGAGGATGTGACCTTTTGGATCAATTCGATTCTGCCGGAGAATGTCTGACAGGGGATATGGTGGGATAGGCCCTTATCCCTTGGAACTCTCTTTGTAGGAGAACCCGAATCGTTTTGAGCTTCGTGCCTCCTCTTCCTCCTCTTTAGGTCCTTCCAATCACAAGAACCCTTCGAAGCAGGACCTTTGCCTTAACGTTATATCTTGAGTTCATGGCTTTTGTCTTCTTATGCGCAACGGTGGGTCAGGTGTTTCTTACAGGGACTGCTTCGAGAAGGAGGATCTTGTCAAACGTCTAGCACGCGAGAGAAGGAGGACATGGCACAGATTACCGATGCGCAAGCTTAAAAGTACAGCAGCGTCTCCCAAAGAGTATATCATCATCCCTCTTACATTTGGCAACCTCGGCACCTTTGATTTCTTGCTTGACACTGGCTGCAGTACCACTCTAGTTAGTCCTCAGGTAGCCCATAACAAGCTGGGCATCCTACCCGGGTCAGGAACAATGTCGCGGGGCCTTGGTGGTATGGGAGATGGAGGTCTTGCTATGCGTAAAATATCCCTCCCTGCAATGAATATCGGCGGAAAACTTTGCAAATCAGTTGAGGTACGACGCCTCGGAGACTGGATGCAATGTGTCACCATTTATTTGTCTTCTTGCAGTACATTCGTGGATGTTGTGGGAGTTCTCCGTCTGAACTTGGTTTTATTATAAAGTTCTTCGAAAGTAAAGGATGTTAACTAACACGTTTTGTGAAGTGGCTTCGCAGGGTATTATTATGGATTTAGCCAGCACGGGACTCCCTCCATCAGTAGCAGGCATTGTTGGTCTTAATGTACTTTCTCAGTTTGATGTGGAGTTTGACTTCGTGAAGGAGCACATCACTTTGTATGAAGCGGGTGCTGTCGAACGAGGACAATGCAGTCAAGAGGGATTGCAGAAGCTTGCAATGATTCCCATCTCTTTCAATTTACAGAAGCTTGCAGAGGAGCCTCTGCCCATGGCTTTCACGTTACCAGGAGTTCAAGTAAAGATACTGCAATGCAGCAACGATTTTTAGTTTTTTTGAAGTTTTTTGAACTATATCACATGATTCAAATCTCTTCACAACAGCTTTGAATTACAGATGTGAAGCCTTCTAATATTTAAAGAGTGGCTCTGAATCCATGGTGCTGATTAACCAGTATTCGTGTCGATTCTTATTACAAAATCTAGATTTATTTCTTCAGCTGTACGAATGTAATATTAATTAATTAATTTATTTTCTTGTCTCAAGCCATGACGATTGTGACTGACGTAATGAGTGGATGCTTGAATAAGGTTGACTTGGGTGGAGGCAATATGCAAACGGCTCTCATCGACCTGGGATCCTCGCTGAGTGTCACCACACCGGATATAGCTAAGCGTTCAGGTGCAACTTTGGTAAGTTGCTTCAACGTTCATTCGCTAGATTATGAATTGCACACCATGACAGTTCTGTTAACACATGTTGAAAATAGTATGAACCTTTCGATCGTTGTTCGGTATCCTCCTCCCTTACTAGCATATCTCATATGGTAGGCTAGTGACTTTACATTGAAGGCGCTCGATTCATGTTTGCAATGGATTGTCTGTGGTTGGCAGGAAATGGCAGCATTTTCAGGGGTTGGAGTTGGCGGTCAACAAATGCCATTTTCAAGGGCTGACATGGACGTTACAATGTTTAATATGGCGAAAGATAAAATTGTATTCAAGAAGATTCCCTTCGCGGTTGGTGATCTTCCTGCACTGCGAGCAATAGAATGCAACATTATTCTTGGGCTTAATGTCTTCAGTAGAACTCGTCTCGTCCTTTGTATGTCTACGAAAGATCTATACTTACAAACTTTTGTATGATTTTGTGTATGATCAAAATTCCAATCCCTGGTTTGGTTGTTAATGTCAACCTTGACCAATCATGTAACTAATCTACAAGAGTTGTCTCGTTTTAATTTTGTGGAGGTCTCTCACTTGTCAGCTCTTGTAGAAGTTGACCTCTCTTTATTCTGTTATGGCGTTACACACGATGAAGAAATTGTAAGCATTTTAGAAATTATGTTTAGCATAAATGGTAGCAATTTGTGTACACCCCTTCATTGCTCTTGCTGATGGTGCATCAGGAGCACATAGGTTACTTGCTAAATCAAAATACCCCAATGTCACTTGTTACTTCACCCTTTCATCAGGTGGTAGGCCTACTTCATTTATGAATACGTGCTGTGAAAGAGTGCTTTTCAAAATGATTTGGTAGAATAGAGTAAAGTAAAATTGGACATATTTCAACCAGTCGTTCATTTAAAACGCATGTTACAGAATGGTGTGCATTCACTAACTGTTCAGTTTAGAGAATTTGAACGAAGCAGAAAAGGGAATTAGGATCACAGGAAAGTGAACCTGAACAGCAACAACTATCAAGGAGTCACATCATCATTCACGAAGTGGGTGTTGAGAAATGAAATGGTGAGAAATCTGTGTAGTCTTTTTGAAGGAGATGCTGTCGGAGGAAAACAAATTCTAGTCTGAAGGGATGTCTAGATCCACAGCCCATACACGCCTCGAATGGGAACACAGCAAAATGAGGTGGGACAAAGTATAAACTCAACATCCAGTTCAGCATGTTAGAAAACGTCAAGCCCTAGAATCTGGTTCATTATATGCTCTAGATTCCAACAGTGGACCTTTTATTTTATTTTTAGAAGGGTCACATCCACCTGAGTCTTACTTTTGACTGCAATAAAAATCAGTGAATCCAAGGAACTGTATAATCGTGCATGGGTCCTACTCCAACATAATGCAACTAAAACATGCTCAGTGGAACTGGCAGAGGAAAGTGAATTTCTCCTCCAAAGACAACAATTGTTCAAAGTCTGTACACATACCCATTTCCGTATTCTCTTGGAAGAATTATTGTGGTGTTAGTGCTTTTCCACATGCTAAATTGCAGCTATTCGTGTGATCTGAAGAGTGGGAAACAGGGCAAAGTAAAAGTCTGTTGTCTTGTGTTTCAGAGAAATAAAGAATAAACAACAACAACAACAACAACAAAGTTGTAGGGCATTGTGGTCTGAGGGATATTTGGTAGCCACAAAAACTCCCCATGTAATGTGAATCTATTTAATGCGTATTACAACTACTTTCTTCTGACACTGCTGTGACTCTGAACATGTCCCCGGCGAATTTTGTGCTACGTTGTAAGTTTGTTGTTTATTTATTTATTTATTTTTTTTTGTGGGGTAAATTACGTGTGGCATATATATATATATATATATATATATACAGACTATGTTTTATGTGATGGTGGGAAAAGATAAACTTAGTTGGTGATGGATGCAGCAAGTCAACCCTAAAAGTTGATGGAAATAACAACATTTTGCCTGTGAATGAGAATGTGTGGACCAGGAAATAAATCTAATAAAAGTTTGTTTATTTTTTTGAAGGTTATGAAAAGCAAGGGATGCAGATTTTGGTATCAGCTTTGTCCAACTTTGCCACAATCAAAACATTGAGTTCAAAAGAGCAACATGTGATGTTTTTGTTTTTGTTTTGTTTTTGTTTTGTTTTTTTGTTTTTTTGTTTTTTTTTTCAATTTATTTAATAGAATGTAATTTAGTATGAATGAGCTTTGGTTATCTGTGGAAAATTGATATAAAAAGGTGCAACTTGTGTTGCTATGTAGAAAACAATTAAAGTGCATCATGGTATGTTATGCTTTAGTTCTTTAATCCAACTATGTTATTCCAAAATATTGGTTCATATTTTGGTTTTATTGTCAATTTTTAAAGTTTGAAATACTAAGTAAATGTTAAAGAATGTAGCATCTTAAATGATGTCATATAAATACATCATTGGATCATGACTATAGTTGATTGAAGGAGGAAATCAATAGGATAGGTTGTTATCACAACAAAGAAACAATGAACATTTATTAAAAGAATTCAAGAATAATGATGCCCCAAGAGTAGAAAAGTGGAATAGCAACGTTGTAAGTTATGTCATTTGATTGAGGATGCAACTTGAATGCAATGACCTCAATGTTGATATTTGTAGTTTCATCTTTAACAATTATAATATAAATATAAAAACCAAACAAGACTAATTTTTTAAAAATTGTGTTCATTTTTTAAACCAAGATATTTTATTTATTATTTATTATTTTTGAAAAATAAAGTTTTTATGAAAATCAAGTGAGTTAAGTGTCTTGAATAGTTAAATTTAATAGCAATAAGAGATTTAGGATTCAGAAACTTGTGCAAATATTTGGGCAAAATAATTAATTCTTGCAATTATTAAATTGATATGGAGATATTTCAATTGATCATTTAAAAAAATTAATCAAGCTTCTTCAAGATTGTTTACAAGATGTTATAATTGTCTATCATATACAATATATATTGTGCTAAGGACACACTATGCCTAACTTTCTTTAGAATGCTTGCGGATGTTGTCTATAATAAAGATCTACCTCATAGAGTTGCATCTAAGATTATATAGACCAAATACATTACATAACTACAACAACTTTTTATCTAATTTTTTGTTATCAAAATTTATTATTATTTTTATTTTTTAGTTTTTTAGAGACTAATTGTAATATTTAAAATAGTTTTAATGATATAAATATATATATATATATGTATATATATAAAAGTTAAAAGAGAGAGTATTATAATTACAATTAATAATAGAAATAAAGATAAAAATTGTAATTTAATCAAAATATTCTTTTCCAATAATAATAATTATAAAAATTGAGTAGGTTAATTAAATTTATAAGCTAATAAGTAAAGATATAAGAACTATTTTTTAATTTTTCAATAAAAAATATAATATTTCAAATTTTAGTAATATAAATAAAAAATTAAAAAAATTAAAATTAATCTAAAATTAAATTCAAAACTTATTCTTATAAGATAAAACATATAATAATTTAAATTCAATAAATTTAAAATAAATATCTTTATATTGTAGGCTACAAAATTTATAAAATAAAATAAATCAAAAAATAAAATAAATATTATTATTTTTTAAAAAAGATAGAAAATATTAATATCATAAGATCTATCAATTATTTATTTTAAATAAATAAATTTTAATTCCATTATTTTAAAAAATAAATTCTAAAAATAAATTCAAAAATATAACCAAAGCTTATTTATTTACACTTTTCCAAAACAATATTAAGGATAACTTCTAAAATGATAATTTTTAATTTTTTTGAATTGTTTTATCATTTGTAATATATTTGTAAATATTTATAGTGAGATATTTTTTACTTCATTTATAAGAACTTTATATTAATATAAAGAAAAAAATAGCTCCTATCATTGTAAAAACAATTCTTAAGAACATACATATATTATTTACTTTTAAGATCTATGATAGAATATGTTTTTTAAAAAACATATAATAATTTAGGAGAATGTTAAATAGATCCAATTTTTTTATTATATCAACCTATCCATAATAAAAAAATATGGTAATCATAATAAATATGTTTGATTTGCATTGTTTTTAGATCCAATAATAGAAAAATAAATTTAGAGTTTTTTTTTTTTTTTTTTTTTTTTTTTTTTTTTTTCATGATAGTTAAGATGGGTGGATTAATTTAGTAGAATTCTAATTCTGTTTGATATTCTTCTATATTTGTATCATAATAATATTAATAATTATATCTATTATATGCTTTAGATAATGAATAATAAATTATTGCATAAAGATATTTTAAAAAGTTGAATATAATTTTAAAAAAATACAGTAATATTCTTATAAATATAACGTATATTACATCAAATATAGACATTAAAGTAAAAATATATGATCTAAAAGAATTTATTTATATCAATGTGAAAACATAATTAACTGAAATATATATATAAATATATATATATATATATATATATATATATATTATTCTACTAAAAAAATAACTGAAAAAAACTTGTCCCATATTTTATTGATTTAAAAGTTAAAACAAGTGTAGAAACAAAATTTGTGCAACTCCACAATGTACCTCTATGAACATAATCCCACACAAACTCTCTCTCTCTCTCTCACTCTCTTTTTGTCTTCCCACTCAACAAGTTGCATTCTGCAAAAGGAAAGATTTCATGGTGCTCTTTTATCTTCTTCCTCCTTCCTACTCAGCAAGTTGTTTTCCCCCAAACAATAAGTTGTAACAAAATAACAAAAATGACATGTGGTCTCGTTTTTATTTCTCAGAGGGTCCCACCCACCAATCCTATCTATCTAGTAGTACTCTCATGGACTTCCCGATTGCTGGACATGTTATCTAAGAAGTTAGTTCAGGTTCAGGTTCAGGGTCCATTCTCGTGCAGGTTCAGGTTCAGGGTCCATTCTCGTGCAGGTTCAGGTTCAGGGTCCATTCTTGCGGACTAGATGAAGAGCGATGACTGAAGTAACTCCCACTGACTTCGGCATATTCAAATGCCTCGTATCCCAACACAAAATTGCTTTTTGAAGCAGAGATTAGCTGCAGGATTGAGTAGACTGCGTTGACTGGAAGGGTGGCGGTCCAACGGTTTCAGAATAAAAAGTTTACAGGCACCGGCCTAACTAGTCCGCAAAAGACCATTCCGACTTCAAGACAGAGGACCAATCGTCGATCTCATGCAGCAAGAGAGCGACAGAGCAATACCCAGCAGATTTTCATATGGACGCTGCACTGGTGTCCATGGTCTGCACGTAGTTCGTCGTAGTTTCGGCCGACGAATTCACATAACCGCAGCTTGGGACGCAGGTCGTGAACCTGTCGAGATAGTGGTATTCCCGGAGAGTATCAGCAAGAATTTGATTGTTGACTACAAGACTTGCCGAGGAATGCTTTTTCATCCGCACGTGCTGCTCCAGAACGTCATTTTGAATATTCATGACTATTGTTGTTGACATCGCCTACAGTCGACAAAATTGTGGACTGAAAGCATTGTTGACTGAATCGAATTGCAGCTTCATAGAGGTCGGGAAGTTCGCTTTTTCGGTTCTTGATTCCATCTTAAACCTGTACCGGATTTTTTTTGTGGTAAATGGTCTTGTGGTTTTATCTCTGTAATGTCACGTGAGGGCCAAGGGATGGCGTTGTATCATGGTTGCACGGAGAGGACTGTTCGCTTTAGTGAATGAAGGATGTGTGATCTATTGTCTTACCACCAATAGTCATACCTGGTGAATCTGACTTCGTTGTAGAGTACATGAGTAGGGCAGGTAAGCTATGCATGTTAGTAGTCGATTCAAGTTCCGCTACGCAAGCTCTTTAAGGTGATAAAGTTAAAATCCTAGCTTTAATTGTGAAGCTTCGTGGTTGAATAGCTTGCCTATTCAATACGATGTGGCAGAGTCTGGTCTTCCATTGTTTACATGTCTGTAAGCGTTGTTTAACTGAGACGATTTAAAAATGAAATAAAACAGTTGTAAATGTGAATAGTGTGTTTTCTCTGTCCTATTCTTGCCAAGAAAAATCTTAGTAAAACCATGCACTGTTACGTCTGAATTGCATGACCCTAGGCCTCGTGAATAACAGTCATCCAGTCTCAGACTTCCTTCCATCTTATAAATATGTTTCTGTGAATGTACTGCATTGTACATTCGCAGTTTCTCTCGACTAAATTCATTTGAGCATTCTTCTCATTGCAGTTTCAGATTCATAGTATCAGGTCTAGCGGCATTTCAAGCTTGAATTATATTGTTGATAAAATACCGAACTATTCTATTTTCCTGCCCTCTCGACTACGTTTGCAATTGCAGATTGCTAAAGTTTCCAATTCCACAGTTTTTTTTGTAGTACTTGCTTCATAACACAATCCGTTTCCGTTTTCTATCATGGAATCCACTGATGCAGGAAGCTCTGGTGCTTTTTCTATGAGAGATGGAGAACCAGACCCAGTTCATCGCTGCTCAGATCATCCGTTTCCCTGCCCAATTTGCAACCCAGGCCGTGACTTGCAGAATTCAGCAAGTTTTCGGAGGATGCAGCGTTGCATTCATGATCTGGACCATGTGAGTATTCTCCTTGGGGCTTCAAGGTGATGCGAAAGGAAAAAAAAAAAAAAAAAAAAAAAAAAGGCGTGGGATGCAGCCTGGTCCATGGAACTCTTTGTCTGCACAGAAGTCTGATGCGACTAATAGACCTCATCGAATAACCCAAGTTATATTATATAATTAAGAAGCTCCGTTTAGTGCTATGGGTTAAGCACAAGATGCGGATTCGTTTGTTCGCATAAACAGTACGATTGTTTTGTTTATTTCATTGGTTTCAAAGTGAATGCTATGTGGAGACAAATCTAATTGTGCCACTTGTTTTGGTCCCCTTAGCGTTCCTTGTGTGTAGCACCGGAGTAAATTGCGTTGAGTAAGGGCTCGGCATACTTCACAGGCAGAGCCCTTGCTCAACTAGATTTTTCTCTTATGGTTCAAGTCGAGGGGCACGACATAGTATACACATCACGACTCAGCTATTAGTGACAATTCCGAGCTTCGCAACTGCTGGATCTCACATCGCTTCTGCACTTCTCAGAAGCCGCCAAGACGAGATCAACCTTGAGCGAATGTCTGAAACAGGTTGATAATGTTGGCTATGGTGACCAAGAGAAGAAACCCCGTCTGCTTCAAGGTTGTAGGCCTTTTCTCGACACCTCTCGTGAAAACCGAGCAAGTTCTAGAAACTAGACCATGATACAAGAAGTGCAGACACAGTAGGTGGTGATCTCTACTCTCGAGACACAAAAAAGAAAACAGTAAAACAAAATAGTTTCCGATCGTTCAGTTTTCAGTCTTAACTTGCGCATCAAGTCTCGTAACCACACCATCCAACCACCCATTGCTTATCTAGTCGAGCTAGCACCGCAAACCAGCCACAGAGCGGAGCTAGTGCTAAGCAGAAACATTCTTCCGAAGGTGAGAGAGAGAGAGAGTATGTATGTGTGAATATTGATGATGTTGTGGCGTTGGAAGTGAGATCGGTGTGTGTGAGAGGTTGTGGAACTCCGAAATGAGGCCTACTTCGAAGCTATAAAATGGAGGTGAAACAAAGGTAAAGGTGGAGTGAGTGTAACGGGAGGGAGGGGGATGACTATTTGCTGATAAAAGGAGAGATTCTGTTCCTTTGGAAATGGTGGTGCAACATTCAAGGCTTTCCGTTCCCTTTGGTAATTGGTTCTTTTCGGTAGATAATGATTGCATATAAACTTAGAATTATGTTCAAGGAATGTTGTGTTTAAGGTATAAACTTAGAATTGTGTTCAATGAATGGTGTATTTAAGGTATAAACTTTGAATTGTGTTTAAGAAATGGTGTATTTAAGGTATAAGTCTTTGAACTATGTTGAAGGAATATTGTGTTTAAGATAAGAATGTTTCATCATACCATATTTTTGAAGAGAATTGCTCTTTTTTGTTAAAGAAGGTGATAGATTTATTTCTTTGAGAATGTTGTTTGATGCTTGTGATTTTATTTTTTATTGGAAAAGAAAATAATGCTAAATTGTTTCGTGGATGGCTATGTTAGAATCCTTAGAAATTTATGTATATTCCAAAAAGAGCATGACTAAAGGCTCATGAATAGAAGGAAATTGGACCATGTATGTATTTGAGTTTTGTCTTTAACGTATTCTTTCTTTTTGTCAACTTTGAACTAAATTACAATTTAAAGAGACAACTTTCTTTTATATATATATATATATATGTCTTTTGTAGATGTTCTTTACAACATGTGCTAGTCGAATTGAAAGTACATATTCTTTTTTTCTTAAATATTTTGTATGTTTTTAATGATTGTGAATAATGAAAATTGTAAGCAATAAAAAAAACATCACAATTTATTTTTACTCATTTCAACAACAATAGATAGTAGAAGTATTTTTTTATATACATAAACCAAGGGGGTTGGGATGAGAGCTGGAAACAAGAGGAGAGGAATAGAGGGTTGGGATAAAGAAGGCTAGGAACTAAAGAAGTATGGGCTAGAAATGAAGGGGGTTGGGCCATGATTGTAACTATAGTTTTTGGAGATCAATTTTCTAATGTTAGTTACAATAGAGTGGATCTATTTAAAAAATGGGTGGGTCATTCCATTATATATATATATATATATATATATATATAACATTGCTACTATGCATGCTTTTCTAATTCTACATGATATCCAACTGATTTCTGTTTTGGTCCTTGGAAGTTATCTTCAAAACCACTGAACCTTAGAAAACTCCTCCTCTTATAAATACACAACCCAAGAGTTTAGGAAAGCTAGGACGTGGATATGATATTTGGGCTCTCAGCGCATCCTGCTCCACTCACCTCGTTGCCACAAACCAGTGAATGTCGGTGAATGTCGATAAATGGCTCTCCGCGGATCCTGCTCCACTCACCTCGTTGCCACAAACCAGTGAATGTCGGTGAATGTCGATAAATGGTCCAACTTTCAGACTGCGTGCCATTTACAACAAGTTCGTCTACGCACAAGGTTACCAGTCTGTAGCCTCACTTTAATAGCGAAGACAAATCCACCCGCAGTTACCCGGAAGAGTAAATTGCAAGCATCTCAACAACAACAGACTCTGCTCACTTTGCAGTCTTCGTGTGTCAGCACTGCTACCGACAGAATGGATCCGAAGGCGGTTATCTGAGCCCGATCGTGGCATTCATGTCTTGGAGTGGAAGCGATGCAGTCTGAGAACATGATATGGCCTCTAGAAAAGGCTCATTCATGTCAAAGGGGTCGCCTCCAAGAACTCCCGCTATACCTACAAAGACTTCTTCTCTCGCCTCATAGATTGCGGTAGCAAGTGCCTGACTCTTCGCACAGCCAGGGCTGCCGTTGTAAGCTTTCTGCCGTGGAAACTTCCTTGAGGTTCTTGAGGTGGATGACCTCTGAGTGTCTGTGGTGGCACGACAATCGCAGCATCCGTGCGTTAGAACTTGCACAGAGGGAGGCGGTTGGATGAACATAATGACCCGTGGGATGGATTTCAGATGGCTGTGGGTTGGTGAAAAAGACAAAAAATAAAAAAGAAGAAAAAACAGAAGAAAGAAAAGGGTATTGGGTTGTGAGTGTTGCTGGTGGATGAGAATAGCTCAGTTTATGGATTGAACAGTCTTTTCCGCTGAACTCATTAAATGCAAATGAAAATGTAAAACAAAAAAAACAGTGAAATAAAAATATACAATTAATTGTACTTGAGTAAAAATGTGGATTTCTTTTTTCTATTTTCTGAATCTAATGAAATTGCAAGGTCACTCACAAGTGATTGTAATTAGCTAGACATGATACTGGGATTTCAAATTTTTCTTTTTTCTTGGAGGACATATTTAATATATTAACTTATGAAATATTTAAATTTATTAATGTATATATATATATATGTGTGTGTGTGTGTGTGTGTATATATGTGTGTGTTTGTATTTGTAAATCTGTCTGCCAAAGAATCAACAGAAATTTAAAAAATGAAAATAAATAAAAGCCCAGTAATTGAGGCTAACTTGCTTCTATTAAAAAAATAGATGCAAATTCTCTATGAGTTTTTAAAATATTAAGGAATACAAAATTGATCAAAAAGTTCTTCGAAGAATCTTATTTGGTGGTTTCATATCTTCATCTATTCGACACACCCATGTTAACAGGACAAAATCACAGTAAGAGTTGGCATACTATGAGCCGATTATAAACCACCGTCTGAACAGCTCATATTCAAATGGGGAAGAAGATCTCGTGATCCACGACGCCACGGAACAGGTCGGTGAAAATGCTTGCAACGCACCTCCGAAGCCTGGTTTTGATGCACCTTCGTGAAGATGGACTGTCCACAAAACAAACTAGCATGCTAAGCACTCGGTTTTTAACTGCGCTGGGACGACGTTGCGCCGCACAGTTGCGCATCACAGCACAGAGGATCATTATCCGTTGTTTCTAGACCAGGAGTGAGGGATATCATACCAGGGACGATGATACAGAGAGATGTCCGTGAGAAAATTAACATAACATCCATCTCAGGTTCTGTCAGTGGTTACAAGGTGTTTGGATAATCGGCGAGCTTAGACATATGTAGAGCAGTAGCTGATGTTTTTGTCCTTAGAACTGATTGGTTCGGCAAGTAGCTGAACGTGGGCGACAGAGGTAAACCCAGTGGTTTATGCGCAAGCCAATACTGCTGCAATGTTTTGAGAAGATATGATGTAGATCTAGGACTTCCTGGTGGTATGAGGGTATGAGAGTATCACTTGGTAGCAATTTAGGTAACTAGAAAGCCAGATCGGACATGTGTGGGTGTGTACGATATGACACAGATTGAACGAAGAGATTGAGGTACATAAAGTGAGAGTCGTGGAAAAGAGTTTTTCTCAGAAAGTAAGCGCGCAATAGTCAACAACATGTTCCACTGTTGTTCACGATAATTTCCTAATGGTGAAGTTAGCTACAGCTAAACACTGGAAAGTAAAGCAGTTTTGCATCGAAACAACATTCCTGCATGAGTAATATATTGGAAGACGTCAAAGATGATTTGACCAGACAGCTTCACATACATCATGGCACGACATCTGTGTTGCTAACTGAAGAAAAAACTGTATTGCCTCAAATCGGAATCCCCTCATATCTCGATGTAGCAGTCGAACGTATATTTGACTATCTCGATGTAATAGTAGAACGCATGTTTGACTACCAAGCGTGCTTTAGTGGTAGTCTTCTCTCTCTCTCTCTCTCTCTCTCTCTATATATATATATATATATATTTCCATCCACATCATTGCTAACTCAAAGCAGCATTCAAAGTCAAGAGAGAGGCGTTTTTTTAAACTCATATGATGCTCTATTTTCATTCATCACACTCGGCATTGTGATAACCTTGTCAATGTATTTATCATGGAAAAAAGGACAATTCTGTTATCAAGGTAATTATCAACATCTGTCCTAGAGAGGAGACCCAAGAGATAAAGTTCAACCTCTTTATGTTGAAGTCCTACCTCTTTATCAATAGGCGGTAGGATATTTGTAAGCCATGGTGTTCACAAATTTGAAGAACACATGTGCTCCAACCAGTATAGATCGTTACTCAAAGTGGCTCTTAAAAAACCCACTGAACGCCAGCTATTCATTTGGTAAGACGGTTGAGCGTTTCGTAGAAGCCGTTCCATGCAGATGTGAAGCACTTCTTCATTCGAGAATATCTGAGAATTATATAGATTGACCTGTGGTGTACAAAAGCAAAGAATGTAGTCATCGATTCCTTCAACAAAGCTCTCACATTCCAACTTATTCTCTCGTACCAACGATTACACAAAATCCATTAAAAGCTTAGTAATAGACATGAGTATATTTGACAAAGAACAAGTTGCTCAATAAGATGAGAAGACAATCTTTTAAATTAAAAACTAATGCTAGTCATCCCATCAGGGAAAAATATACTTGAGCCAGCATTTGAAGAGCACTCGTACAACTAGTAATGCAATAGAGCTGTCTTGGAAATATTGTTGTGAGGGATGCATCGTCGTTTTCTCACTCATTTCCAATAGCTTGTGCTATGCTTTTACGACTATAATGAAAAATTCGAAGCCCTATCTAAATTTTTCAACATCCACATCGTTACATTTGTTCTGAGGAAAATCATTCTGCCTTACACCCTTGGTAAGGTGTAAGGACAACAATTGGAAATGTGAAAGCGTGATGAGGATGAAGATGCACAAAAATGGAAAGGGACTCAGGGGACGATGTCTTCAATTGTATATAGCTCAGTGCAACAATCTAGTATCTATTTGCATAGTGAACACCTTTAATTCCTGTAATAATCAACCTTAGTTTTCTAGCATTCCGAGTTGTCTCGATCCAAAACGCCACGAAACACAAACTGGGCTTGGATGCGAGCGTTAGATTCAACAGAATTATGACTTTATTTCCGATCTTCCACTGTATATCAGAACTGTGCCCCAAATATACCACCAACTCTACATCATTGGACTGACCCAGCCCCACGTCTCGAAGGTCATTAAAGAGGTACCGACTATCGTCGGAGATCCATAGGTTGAAACTTTATTGCATGCGACACGCGTGAAACCAATAACGTCCACACAATGAAGACTAACACGCGGCGAACCTTCGCTATCCCCGACTATGAATTAGTCGGTATTGTAGAGCTACATGTAGGGGTGACACACGTTGCGGCATGCCGTACCCAAGCCGGAACTGAGGTCAATGAGTGACTTACCGCAAATCTGTGCGACAAAAGTCGGAGTTTGTTTAAGTACACATAAATATATACATATTTTTTGAAGAGAGAGAGGGCGACAGAGAAAGACGAACTTCAAGTAATATTCGATGATTCATCACAATCAGGGAAGAACAGCCAAAAACATGAGAAACTTCGTACTTTGTAGATCTAGGTTCGGGTATGAACAGAATGAAGTGATGAATCGTTGTGTTGTACCACCACATGCTCTTATCCCACCAGTACATCTAGCATAGTTTACGAGTCTCCTGCCACACGACTTCGCATCATCTCCCTCTAGAACTCAGCAGAGGGCTACAGGCGTCACACCGGGTAATCTCTCTGACAAACTGGCATCTCGTTATGATATACACCAGTAACGATGTCTTTCTGTTATCGAGTTGCTGCGATATGATCAGGATTATTTCTAGTCTCAAGTACATGGCCTTTGATAATCTAAGTGACTTCATACAAATTCTCCTTGATCTTTGTCGTATGAATCAACTTTAGCTTCCCACAATGACATCGACATGTTGGTGACTGCACTCCTGGAATCTGTTTTTCAGTGACAGACCTCACCAACAGCAAGAACTCGCGATTCAAGTATGCTTACGAAAAGAAATTTTGTAAATTTCATTACGAACGATGGACATCGTTCGTGTGTAAGAAAGAAGTTCTGCAAACAGGCGACTTCCAGTATGGCTTTGAGAGCCGGTCGGAAGCCAAGATCTTCGAGGGACGCAATCAGTGTTCCATCATGCTTGCAACAGTTCATGAATGATATTGCCCCGCATGCAATGGCTGTAACACGTTCTCCTGGTGAGAGCTTATCGCGTCCTAACCACGTCTTCGCTGAACCCGACCCTCACGTTTGTAAGGAGTTCCCTTGCAAGATATGTAATCGGCCCCGTGAGGTATAGCATGATTCATCACAATCGGTCACGTTTCATCAACTTCATCCTGATTAACAAATACAACAATGTTCGCCTCACTAGACAGGGAAACATCACCTGCATGTATTGGAAGCGGGCTGGATTTATTTCATAAACTGATAGCAGCAATTTCATTCACACGATAGCAATGCTGCAAATACTAAATTGACAATAAGAGATTATACTTTCTCATGTATGCTTGTCTCCTTCAATATGGAAAAAATAATGACCCTTTCAATTTGTGGTGAAGCAGCACCTCGGCAGTTGATTTACTGGATATTTATCATGAAAATGTGCATTTTGAACATATTTTGAATAATTTTGGAATATTTTTGAGTGAATATATGCTGGAAACAAAAGGAAGAAATAATGCATCGTAAACATTTGGGTTACTCAAAGGACGTAGAGAAAAACACTCCTCTCAGATAAAGTAATACCGTCAGCTCAACTCAAACGTGGTTACTAACCTGATGTTCAACCTCTTCATTTCAAATGAAGGGAATTCATATGCCCCCTTACGTGTAATGCACGTCCATGCAGTGGCGAATCTGGGTCCACCAGACAGAATGCGGCTTTTAGATATTAGAATCTTTCAGGTGCCAGCCCCCTTCTTTCGCATCCTAAGACTCGTAATCACGAGTACTTTGTTACTTTTAGAGCACCCACGGTTATAATGGAGAAGAGAATGACGCGTAGACAATGGATCTTTCGTAATTGTCACCTGAAAATGAAACCATACATCATAACAGAAGACCAACTATCCGTCATCCTCGTAGGTAGGTTTCATTATCAAGTCCAATACTCTTCGCCTGAACCAGGAACAACAGAACGTCGAACTTGATTCAGTGACGAGACAATGGCAGGCCTTTCACTGTTCATCAGAGCTGACCCCAGCTAATCATATGTTTCTAATCCGAAAATTCATTTAAGTCAAATAGGTTTCCTTCTGTGAAACTTAGCATATTATTAGATCTTCAATAATGTTTCGATCTAGTCCGGCCAACAACAACGAAAGCACCAGTATCACTGTGCATTGCAGGGTTGCCTATAAAATACAACCAAATTCTACCCTAAAAATAGAATGAAAGGACATCAAACAGGTGAAGTAAAAGTTTCTATGCGCAGAAGTTCCTCACATAAAAGCAACTCATGGTTTAGCTAGCTCGTGAATTACATTGTTTGTAATCCATAAGTTGTCACACCGAACATACAGTTGGAAGAAAATGAAGAACGCAGACTTTGGTGTTTACGGTTGGGGTAATTAGTTAATGCAGCCGACATGAGAGTTTCACCTAAGCCTTCGTGAAAGTTGTCTCTTAAAGAAAAAAGCCAGCGTAAGAGAACAGAAAGTCATATTCTGTGAGGCGGTCCAGCCAGATGTTCTTCAAAACTTCATTGTTTTTTGACAAAAATCTAGACAGAAGGTCCAAGCTCAGCCCGTCGAAAGGAGGTGGCCGTTTACTTCATCCTTGTCTGTACTCCAGCTGTTAAATATGAATTAATTGTCGGCGTGTTGGACGAATCACTGTACGGAAATCGAGGCACTTCACCGCGCTTAGCTTCGCTGCGTTACTCATGACCTTCCAGACGATCTACTTGCAACTTCTCACGATCGATATCCGGTATGTCGTCACAGTTTACTGGTCACTTACTCAAAAATTGCGAAAGCGACACTCACTCCATGTACAGAGTTCAATAACGTGTGTCAATCTTAAACAGCAAGGACGTTTCTATGCGGAGCCAAATATAGTTTCAGGTGGCCATGTGACAGAGTGCCTATCAACTTGGGGCCGACGTCAAAATCTCGACATGCCAAAAGCGAGCATTACGAGCCGTACACAAAACACCGCAAGTTCCCTAAAAGATCTCCATTGCCATATTTGGACACCTAGCAAAAGGTTTCAAGTTGCCAGCGGAAACTGATCGGTTAGATAGGAATTTGGTATTAAACCCAACCCAGGCATAATCGAGAAACTCAGGGAATTCTCAACCGCAATTATTCTGCATGACGATTGTCACGTGCTGAAAAAACGCATGGATCCCACTTCGTTTTCAGCACCGATTTGGAATGACGTGCTTCAAGCTCAGGTCAAGATACGGATGAGACTTCGATTCTCTTCGATCGCATGGAATCCAGACCATGCGGAGACCGCTGATGTCATGACATGTGGAGTTGATGTGAAGTTCTTCTTCACTCACAATAAAGAAAAACATTGTTCAGATTATCTATCCATCGCGGACCCCCCCTAACGATGTGTTACCTGAACCCCCCACCAGTCCTCATGACAATAAGTACCACCAGAATTCAGGTTTGCTCTCCACCGAGGGTAATCATCTGGCCATTCAGCTGCTGAACTTCTCTAC
The DNA here is from genome assembly GCF_059467195.1 of Physcomitrium patens. Lineage (NCBI taxonomy): Eukaryota > Viridiplantae > Streptophyta > Bryopsida > Funariales > Funariaceae > Physcomitrium > Physcomitrium patens. The sequence continues at coordinate 15,749,220 of NC_143416.1, forward strand.
CTTCATGCACGATGGACTTACCAACACCAATAATCAGGGCACCGACTGATTCGGTGCTAGCCAGGCGGTAAAGCGCTCCAGAGGCTTGGTCCTTGATTTTCGAAATGCGATGCGGATCGGATATTTCTGTAGCAACAAGCACATGCGATCACGATCGTGAGAGCGGAAACTTCGTCGCAACTGCGCTTTGATTTAATGCATGATTAACGCTCCGATCGACGGCCCGGCTTAAGAGTGTCTGAGCATGGCCTCTATCGATCGGTCCTTGACCGGGCTTACCGACAGCGGTCATGGAGCAGTATCAAGCCCCCTAGAATGACCCTGTGGCGGTGGGATGGCTGACACCCATTTCCACCAGGAATCGAACCCTCGTGGATTCTACATTATCACATACTCAAGGTACTATGACGTATGTTTTGTATTTATATTGAAAAAGAATTAAAAATTTGAATTATGACATAATCTTTCCTTGAATATGTGTTACCAAATTTAAGAGGTTGAATATGTGTTGGATTGTCTCACATGTATTGCAAGGAAGAACACTAATGCAAATAGGTGCTATGATTGAATTCAAATGCTAGTTCATCAATTAGTTTGATTTACATAACGTTGTTCTAGAATTATTTTTCTATAATTTTAATATCGTCAATTAATATTCTTTAAAAATTATGCTCCACCTTTCTCTTATTGTGCAAGGCAATTGCATTTCCTAGTGGATTATAGAATGGCATTTTTTCATTAATTTAGCAATTCTTTCTTAAAAATTCTAATCTATTCTTATGAAGCAATGCCTCAATTTGTGACATACGTATTGCTTTTAATATATTTTTCAAGTGAATAATATATTAAATATTATAATTTTAGTAATTAAAAACCAATTGTAATTAGCACAATATATACTATTTAGTATTATCTATATAATTTTTTCACCTCATAAATAGTTAATATAGACTACTTTTTACTATTTCAACTATTAAAAGAAAAACCCAAAATGCTGAGAAATTCACTAAAAGCTTAAAAAAACTAGTATAAAATTTGAACTTTAACTTAGTATTTATTTTTAGGTCACAAAAAAAAATTAATAATGAAAAGCTTTGATACCTTGTAGATTAAGCCAAAATTAATATAAAATCATTTAGATCAAATTCAAATGTATATAGAAAATATAAACTATTGCAGTTAGTTGCTCAAAAAATTATTGGTCATATTAATTTAAGATATTAGCAAATTTTTCTTTTTAATTTCATATTTGATGTTTATAATTATTAGTTATACTTTTGTAAAACATTAACATTATTCTCCAAATTTTTTACAATAACTTTTATAATTGAACACTGTTGTTAAGTCCAAAATAAATCTATAAAACTTATGTAATATTCTATATATATATATATATATATATATATATATATAGAATATATTTATTTAAAGAGAGAGAGAGAAAGAGAATTCCTAATATATTAAAATTTACTAAAATTATTCATTTTAATTTTAAAAAATAGTAAAGAGAATTCCTGTTTTTTAAAAAATATTGACAATTTATACAAGCAACCAAATTTGAAATTTTTATGTCAATTATACAATACCTGATATGATTACAGCAAAATTCTTATAGTATATCTAGAATATATCTACTGTCTCAAAACTCTTGGGTATTATTTAGATATTCTATATCTTAAAAACATTTCTCTAGATTTTTATTAATAAAATCAATAATTAAAATTCAGAATTTTATGTATCAAAATAAAATATAAAATTCTAAAATAAATAAATGAAATATGAAAGAAGTAATTTTTCCACAAAAATCCCACTACATGAATAATCTACACAATTGCTTTGTATTTATTCACGCTACAAGGCGTTGGATGAAATACGTTGACGATGTATTCTGTGCATCCAAAATCTCACACATACATCCTCACACAAAAAAACCTACCAGTGTGAACACGCGCAATGCTCGATGGGCGGATCGAATTCTGTCGGTGGTGGAGCTTCGGAATGAAGGCCCATGGTCGGTGAAGCATCGGCGTACATTCTCCCAGAAGCTCCCGCCTTCGAGGGATCAGCATTCTACGTGAGCCGGATATGGAGCCGAATGAAAGACCGCGTTGACGTCCTCGAAACCCACTCTCATCGATGCTGCAGCGTCGGCGCTGCTTTAGCTGCGAGATGTGCACATCGACGGGATTGTCGGCACTGGAGCGGCGAATTGTACTCAACTCATTCCAGAAGAGTGTCACAAATTCACACCCATCATTGCAATGCGGCACCAGATGCTCAGCCAGTCATCACTGGAGCTGGGCTGTGAAATGACTGCAGACTGCGGTGACATTCACTGCAGTTGAATGGACCTGCACATGTTGCAACATACCCACAGCAATCTAGTAGTCTAATGTGAGGTTTTAGGTTACCAGCTTCGCACTTCCTGCCTTTGAAAAGTTTGAACTGCTTGGTGTTGAGAGCGGCACTTTTTTCGAGTTTTCTGCCAGTTTTTTGTTGCTGTAAGCCCGAGTCTGAGACGTGTCAAAGCTTTGCGGTGTCTGAAGCCAGGATCCTGTGTTGGCTTTCCTCGGTCTCTCATTTGAACATCAGTCTCTTTTTGATTGACTCTATGTGGTAGAACACCTCTTTTGCTTTATAATACGTCAACGTAATGTGGTGATTGTTTCCATGTTGATCAGTGTGCGTCGAAGCATGGGGTTGGGTGGGAGGATATGTGCTTTCCCAACGTTTTACAAAGATTAAAGCCAGTGAACAATCAGTGGCTCAGGATGTGCATGTGGCGTTGCTTTTAGTACATTAATGAATTAATTCGAAGGACTTGTATCTGAAAGTGCTATAAAAGTTTGATAGATGTGGATCAAGTGTGGTCATGGAGCACCAGATAGTCTGCAATGTTTGATACCTTCACAGAAACTTGAATTTGCTTAGAAGTGATTTTGCACATCTCTACTTAAATGAGTTGGAGTGGGATTCTAAAGAGGCTGCAGCCACGGATTTTGTGGATTTGGGGTGTGATGAGCAAAGAAGAAGAGTAGTAATATTGGAGACTTGGTATGATAAATACGAGCAATAGTAAGCAAGAATTGCCGTGTATGCCAATTTTTAAAACATGATTGTACTTCTTTATTATTTTTTATTTCAAACATGTACTGCATCAATTCCACTAGGTCTTATGTTACAGCATCAAACAATTGTGACATAGTATAATTATTAACAATGATAATAGTAACAATAATAATAATAATAACAATAATAACTAAAAGCATCAAAGCCAATCTTCATTTCATTTTTTTATTTTTTATTTTTTTTATCATAGAACCTTTTTTACTAGGGTATTGTATGTAAGTAAAAACAAAAGAGAAGAATGACTAATCAATGTTAAACAACTTTGGTATCTGGCTTTAATGTCACTACATGTAATTTGTGCAGAATTAATATTTTGGTATACAAGATCTTGATTTATTTTTTAATTTTTTTTTTCTAATCATTTAGATTAGTATTTCACTTTCCATAAAGTGAAATACGTTCATATTAAAACGTTCATATTAAAAATAAAATAAAATGACACTAGCTTCAAGATATTAAAAATTTGTATCAATAACTTAAAATTGAATGGAATGTTTTTCAATCTAATATCTAAATTAAATTTATATAATAAATATGAAATATAAATATAAGTTAGTTATAATGATTTAGTATATCAGACTTGACAATGTGCTATATCAAATAGAAAATAATAGATTTAGAATAACAAATCAAAGACTTTATTTCTTATTAAATACTATTATAATATGTGTATTTTTTTCTTTTCTTTTTTACATTTTGATTACATACATGTTTTTGAATAATCTAATTTCCTACAGTATTCTTGAAGTGCTCTATCTCATTTAAAAATTTATAATTTGATTTAAAAACTAATTTTGTGTGCAAATATGATTTTTGAATAGCTTAAATTATAAAAAAACTATCACAAATTAATTATAGGAGATGTTTTAATACTTTTATTTAATTTTTTTATATTTTACCATAATATATAAAAATTCATGATAAAAAAGTAAAAAAAATAAACAGAATTTTTTTTTAGTAATGTAATTAAAAAGTTTTTTAAAATCATTACTTGACATTATAATAGTTGAATGATTCATATCTTTTAATATCTTGAAGCTAGTGTCAAAAATATTATTATATTGATAAAAAAATAAAAACAAAAAACAAAAACAAAACAAAAAACAAAAAAAATTTATAAACCATCATATATCAAGAAACATCTTATGACCAAAATCAATAATAATATGAGTTTAATATTATTTTATTTACATACTTCGAATTTATTTGTAAATGAATTTTTTCACTATTAGTGTTTACTTTTTGAAAAAATTATTATTACAATTCTATTTAGTATTTTTATTTAAAAATTATTAAATTTTCTAATATTATGTAAAATTTTCTCTTATACACAATTAAGATGCACAATCTATAGCATTATTCTTAAATTAGTCACAATTTGAAGCTAATATTACTATGGTTTAAAAAAATCAAGTTTGTATATATTTTTTTTTTTTTTTTTTTTTTTTTTTACTTTAGTATTCTAATATTTTTTAGAAAGCTGTGTCTAGTTACCTTTTTAAAAAAAATCTTAAAAGTATATTCTTGATTTCACCTTTATTTTAATGTATTAAAATTAAACACAATAAAACAATAAAATTAAACACAATAAAACACTTTCACAGTTCTCATCCTTCCAACTTTGCCGCAGGGCTCGATCCGATTGCAGCAACATGATCACACACCATTGAATCCACACACTTGTTGCATCAAAATGGGTTACCAACATTGCATGACGGGGAATAACAATAATCCATGTGGGCAGTAATCCATCGTTCTTTGAGCTGGCTCGTCGATGCATGTAGTCCACGCTTCCGATGCTCTGGAGTGTTCCGATGTGGGTTGTGCTGCAGCAAGTTTTGTCCACAGCTATTTGTTTCCTTTTTGTCGCAGAGTCGCAGCGCCGACGATTTGGAGTACCACTTCGCCGCGCATACAAGCAGCGCTGTAAAAAAATAAGTGAAAAAATATGAATATATATATATATATATATACATTATTGTTTGTTATTTGTATATACATATTCGTGGACTTGAACATGTATGTATATACATATAAAATTGTTTGTTACCAGTGTCTGCAGGAGGAGGACTAGTTCAATCAGACAAAGCTAGGCGCGATTGGGTTGTATCTTTCACGCGAAGGGGTTGTTTAGTCTAGGCTGCGTAACTGTCGCGCATAACACGGCGATAAAACACTTCCCGATTGCCATTTTTTTAATGGGTTATCAAAGCTTGAAGAAAGCTAAAACCAGGAAAGGAAACCCAGAATCGTGGCGACTCATCCTCCTTTTCGGCGACGGTTACTTTTCTCTAGTCTGGGACATTGTCCAACCATGATTTGACATAAAATGAGGATTCTGCGTTGGCAACCTTTGATACCATGACTCCAATTATAGCATCTCGTATGCGTCATTTTACCACCAAGTTGGAGTACGAGTTTGGGGGAGTATATCCCTCTGACACTTTGTTCGATGCTCCCAATAGATTGGGAAATATAATAATATAAATTAGACAATTGTTGAACTCGTCGTGCGACTCCGATTTTCCCCTAGATTCGCGCCTCTTCATTGAAGTTCTGACCCTTAAAATCGACTCACTTCCAGCAGTGAGCGGCAATCAGGGCCAACAACGTCATCATCGCCCAATGTCTCCTGAAGCGAATTAATAGCGAAGATGGATCCCGGGTAATCTCCGAGAATTTCTACCGAAAACTGTCACCTGGCGAATGCAGGGTCAGGGACCAGTATGGAGCCCGGTTCTGGCACTGCTCACGAAATACAGACAGTCTGTTCGTGGCATACACGCAGACAATTCCTGCAGTCTGGAAGTCCGAGACTGATTCCCTCTGCGTCCACCACCATGGCCAGCACACACTCACACACAGACTGTTAGTCATTCTAAACAAACTCACTCCCAACTAATTCTGCCACAACAGCAACCCACAGAAGCAACCACAGAATCACACCACTGGTAGAGCATGATGAAAAGCAGGTTCGATATGTTGCTTTTGTGTTGCAAAATTCCAAGCTCCCACGATCTGCAACGAACAGGTCGAAAACACCAACGCTTTCTATCTTTCTATCTCACTTACTTTTGTTTGTTTGTGTGAGAGCCTCAGTGCATACAATTGCATGGTGGCAGTTTTCTTCTTCTTCTTCTTTCCTCCTCCTCCTCTTCCTTCTCGGTGGACCAACTGCTACTTTTTTCTACTGGGAAATCCGATGCTGGATGTGGGGTTTCTGAATTTTTATTTAAAAGGGCCTTGGATTTCGTGATCTTTCTAGAGCGTGAAAAATGCTTGCCCTTCGCGTTTTGGGGGGAATATACTTGTTTTTGAAAACGTGTTTTTGGTGATATGCAGTTTCTTTAGTTGAAAGAAATTGCTGTTTTCCGATGAGATGGGTATTCAAGATTTATTGTTGTATTTTCTACAACGTTTTGATTCTTTTGAATATATGCATGTGTATGCACCTATTGGAGAGAGAAAAAAAAAAAACAACAACAACAACAACAACAACATGAGTTTCATGCAAGAGAGATACATCAATGAGAAAACCAAAGGATACAAACAAGTTTTTTCTTTTTTTTTAATTTTTTTTTATTATTGTTGGTTGAGAACTTCATCGTATTTTTCTATTTGAAATATTGGTTTAGATTCATAACAGAATCTAACATTCATAAAGTAATAGTTAGAATTTAGATGAAATTCAAAAATTAATAATAAATTCACTAATGATCAACCATATCTATATATATGAACTAGTGGAAATCCGTGCCTTTAGCTACAAAAAGTATTTATATAATTAGGAGCTTCTAAGCTTCACACCTAGTGGTTACATAGTGCTACTCTTAGCAATTTGCAGCAACAACATGTAGATTTTGATCTCTGATTGGTCAAAAGTTGGATTATTACTTCACTTTTGATGAAAACAATGAAATATGCTTCCAATCAGAAATAGTTTTTGTCTCTTCTAGTTTATTCCGTTGGTTTATTACTTCTTGTTGTTTTATATAAGAGATGCTTCTAAATTATTCAAGCTTAGTAGTGATGACAAAGATACATTATTTTTTAAATAAATATGTTTGAAAAATATAAAATAAAATAAGAAATTCGTTATAAAAATGAAGTTTTTCAATATTCAATTACAAAAAAATTAATTAACTATGTATTTTCTACAATAAATAATCTTTAATATTTTAATTATAAATTATATATCATACTTATATTATTCAAAAATTTATACATGCTCATGATATCACTATTTTTAATCTCTTTTTTAATTTAAAGTTTAGTTACCTTTAATACTATACTATTTTAAATTGATAAATGATTTTAATATAATTGCATATTAAACAGGTATTTTTTTAAAATGATTTTAAAATTAAATAATTACTAACTTAATGTTAAAAATTAATGTTAAAAATTAATGTTAAAAATTATGTAATTTTTTAATGAAATATTACTTTATTTCTCTAATTTATTTATATTATTTAGATTAAAACTAAAACCATCTTATGTAATTTTTTGGTTGATAATATTAGTATCTTTGGATATATGTTTTCTTCCTAAAATAAATATAGAAGATATATGTATATATATAATGAATGTTAATTCTAACTTAAAATAAAAATAATAATTTAACAAGTTATTTGAATTCTAAGTTTAAAAAAAATTACAAGATTCTAAAATTTAAAATGTATATATATATATATATATATATATATCTATCTAATCGGCTTTAAAAGCATATATTATTAGAGGTAATAGACTGTACTTGTTTTAATTTTTTAATTTTTTTTGTTATATTACATGAGCAAGTCATTTATAAAGAGGCTTGAAAGTTTCAACATGTTACAATATAATTATTATTTAAATTAGAACATAAAAAGATATATATTTAATATATTTTATAGATAAGTATCTCCTTGTTTTATTGTGTTTAATTTTAATACATTAAAATAAAAATATATTAAAATAAAAATTATTAAAATTCAAGAAAAATTACTGTAAATAATCAATAAATTTTAAAATAATATTCTTTTGCTTTACTTTAATAATAATAATAAAAAAACAAAAATATTTATATAAAAACTTTAAAACTTATTTTTATGTATAAATTTAAAATAAAAGATCTAATATCAATTATTATTCTATAAACTAAAATAATATCTAACTTAAAAGATGTTTTCTTTTTAAATTTATACCTTAATACTTTATAATTTTTTTTATAAAGATAAGAATCAAAAAGATACTAAGATTTATAAAGAATGATGATATTAGTTTTATTCAATAGTTTATATTTATAAGTGTTATTTAGATCATTTTAAAAGAAAATACAAATTTGTGTGAAGAGCTAATTTTTTATAGTTTTAAAATTTAAATATTAAATATAAGATTTTTTATTTAATTAAAAAAATAAAAATATATTAAAAAATATATTTATTTTCAAATACATATGATTTATTTAGATATAATGAGAAATTATTAGAAATTTTAATTTTTTACTCAAAATTAGATTATTTGTTAAATAATTGTTCATCTAAGATATTAAGTAGTATTTATTTGCAAGTATGATAAATTATAATTCATATTATTTGATAATCTTAAACTATCTCATAAGTATGCAATTGGATTAAAAGATTTATTATATCTATTAAAATTAAAGAAGTATAATTGGTAAACTCATATTTTACTATTGTTAGAATTTTATCTAAATTTATAATTATATTATTATTGTTGATGATTCATGAAATTGCAACAATTTTTTTAAAAGCTTGGTGCTTATTTGAAAACACACGTTTAATTATTGTGATATTACAAACCACTTTAATTTAGGTACTCTTTTTATTACCTTTAATCTAATTGTATTGAGTAGTATATATGTGCTTGTTGACTTTGTAATAGAATTTAATTCCAAATGACAAACTAAGTATTGTATATACTTGGACTAATACAATTAAAAAGAAAAAAAAATATTGAATGCCTAGTCCAAATTAATTAAAGATGGTACTCTTAGATGTCAAGGACATGAATCTTGAAGAAAGGGAATCCTCAATACACTCTTCTATCACTAAAGAGAACTAGAAAGTCACTCAAAAGGTGATGTAGTATTAACTAGAATGGCTATTGCCAAAAACAAGAAGACTAGAAAGTCTTGAAACAAGACCAAGACTAGAAAGGCATTGACAAGAGTGAAGAAGGCTTCACTCTTACCTCCATATATACTATCTAACTAAGAGCCACGTGGTAATGTCTTATAGGACCTCCAACATGTGTTGACTTTGCTAGCCACATGTCTTATCTTGCAAGGCAAGTTATCCATGTATGTGCCACTTAGTTGGCTTATTCCACAAGCTATTACACGGAGGTAACTTGTTCCACAAGCTACCAATACATGATTAGCTTTTTGGCCAAGTTTCTAACCTATGAACACATCTAAAATCCAAACCACGTCTATCAAGCTTCTAGGAAGCTTTTTCTAGAAGACTTTATAAAATTATTCTATTTTATCTACTTCTACTTAATCATATAAGTAACTATTGAGGTAAATATATATATATATATATATATATATATATATATCCATGACATTACTCTCCCTTCTAGGGACGAGTTCTACGAAGAGCGGTCTTCATATGTTGAGGAAGTCCAAGATGCAGCGAATCATATTTACTACATACTCCGATCTTTGCTCTCTTCGAAGATGGTTGATAGGTCTTGTCAACCATCTATAATGTCCTATACGAGGGCGAGAAGACCACCCTGTTATTTGGTCATTATTAAGGCCTTCATAACTTCCTTCAAAAAAAACATTTGAAACATCGTCAGGAGTAGTTCTTACCTCTAATAAAATCACTAAACATCGAGATTCTCTTCCAAGGTCGTGATACCAAATACGTTGTATCTCGCCATCTATTCGAGGAAGGATATGTCATTCTTGAGGATCTTCATCTCAATTTTGTCATCTTAAAGGTTGTGATAATCGTAATGTCTCATCTAATAAGTCTGCAAATGAAAGCTCTTGAATTGAATCTGTTGGTTGTTGGTGCTCCATCTCATCACAAATACATAGAAACTATAATGAAAGATAGAAGGTAGAATGCTATTTTTCTTTGATCTAGTATCTTTTATAGCAAAGGTTTGCTATTCTTCATCTTGGTTTTGATGGATGTCGTTGATGAAAGACTTCAACTTTCTTTGCTGCATTTGTAAGATTCTTTGATAGCTCCCATGTACGTTCACTAATATCATATCCGTGCCAATGAACAAGATATTCCAACCTATTTCAATGCCACCTTGAGTCTAAGACTTCTTCCACATCAAACTCTTAGTTATTATCCACTTCTATAGGAGGGGGTGGCATTTGTCTTCTTTCCAAGATATTCATTGTCTTATAGGGCTTCAGAAGTGACATGTGAAATACAGGGTGGATCTTCATAGACTTTGATAGATGTAATCAATAGGCAATAGGATTGATTTATTCACAAATAAGAAAAGGTCTCAGCCTACGATAATCTAATTTATCACAAGGATAAGTAGTCTTGATATTATGATGAAGTAACCATACCTTGTCGCCTATATTATATTGTGGTTGCTCCTTGCGATAGGCATCTGCATTGGACTTTTGTCATTCTTGAGCTTCCTTTAATTGTATCTTCATTGTTGTATGTAGCTCTGACAAGTAATTTGTTAAATCTTCTGCCGCAAGATTATCAACTTTTAAAAAGTCAAAAGTATGAAGACGTGGATGATGACCATAATTAGCAAAGAAAGGTGTTTGTTGAGTTGAAGAATATATCAAATTATTATATGCAAACTCTGTCAATGGTAAAAAAGTTGTCCGATCATCTTGATGATAGTTGATGGTATATCTCAAATACTGCTCTAAAACTTGATTTACTCATTCTGTTTGTCCATCAGTTTGAGGATGAAAAGCTGAAGAAAGCTTTATATCCACCTTTAGAATCTTGAATAGGGTTCTCCAAAATCTTGATACAAATTGAGTCCTCCTATGTAATATAATATCTTTTGGCAATCCATAGATATTGTTAATGAAAAGTTTAGCTGTTTCTTCACCTGTGATAGATTTTGTACATAGTACAAAATGTGCCATTTTGATAAAACAATCTACTATCACAAATATAGACTCATAAGAACCTAAGATTGGAAGATCCGTAATGAAATCAATAGAAACAGAAGATCGTGGTTGTTCTAGAATAGATAACGGTTGAAGAAGTCTATAAGATTGATGACGAGGAGTTTTTGATCTTCAGCAAACATCACAAGATTGTACGAAATCTTTGACTGCCTTCCACATTTGCAGCCACCAAAAATCCTTGGATATTAATTTCAATTTTTTATTGTATCCAAAGTGTCCTGCTGTTGGAAAGTCATGACGAGCTTGAAGAACACATAATCGGGCTTCACCTTCTAGAACATATAGGCATCCTTCAAAATATAATAGATTATTATTGAATTCAAACTTAGAAGTATCATAGGACTTAGAGGAAGTATCTTTGATATCTCAAACAAGAGGGTCAGAGGACATACTTGATTGAATTTTCTTTACAAATATTGAATCAATAGTCAATATTGATTTTATAGCTCAAAGATGAAAATGCTCGGGCTTCAAGAGAATTGATCTTTGTTGGTCAAAAGATGCATCTCTTTTTTTTGGTATAAGATAAGAACGTCTAGAAAGAGCATCCGATAGACCTTGTTGTTTTTTGGGTTGATAAGTGATCTTGAAATTGAATCTAGATAAAGACATGCTCCAATGGAATTGACGACGATCCAAGACACGTGCTGACATGAAGTACTCAAGGCTCTTATGGTTTGTATACACAGTAACTGGACATAAGGTATCTTTTAGATAATGATGCTATTCTTGAAATGAATCTATGATTGCAAAGAGTTCTTTATCATGGATCTCATAATTAATCTCGGCTGTTGAAAATTTCCTCGAATGGAAAACTATTGGATGGACTTTGTCATTTGTTCCCATTTGTGACAACACTGCACTTATAGCAAAATTTGATGCGTCAATTTCCATAAAAAATGCCTTCGAAAAGTCAATGGAATATAAGATTGGTGCAAAAATAAATTCCTTCTTTAAAGCATCAAATGATGCTTTTACTTCTTTATTCCACTCAAGTTTGCCTTTATAAGTCAAACATATAAGTGGAGCTGCAACTTGAAAAAAACTCTTGATGAAGATTCGATAGTAATTAACAAAGCCCAAAAAGTATTGCACAAATCGTACTGTTCTTAGAATCTTCCAATCTATGATAGTTTGAACCTTTTTGGGATCCATCATAAGGCCTTCATTGAAAATGATGTATCCTAAGAAATCAACTAGAGTAGTGTAGAATACACACTTTTTCAATTTGGCATATAATTCTACATCTCTAAGTTTCTATAACACGCGACAAACATGAAGCTCATGTACTTCTGTGTTCTTAGGGTAGATTAGAATGTGGTCTAAATAGGAAACAACAAAATCATCTAAAAACTCACGAAAAATATCATTCATAAGATGTTGGAAAGCGGCTGATGCATTCGTGAGTCCAAAACGCATGACATTATATTCAAAATGTCCATACCTAGTTCAAAAAGCAATCTTCCATTCATCTCCTTCTTTGATATGAACTAAGTTGTATGCTCTTCATAGATCTATTTTGGTATAGATCTTTGCTTAATTGAGTTAGTCAAGAAGTCCTGAAATCAAAGGCAAAGGATACCTATTTTTGATGGTGATCTTGTTGAGTCCTTGATAATCCACACACATTCGTACAGATCCATTTTTCTTCTTTACAAATAAGTTAGGAGTCCCTATTGGAGATTTAGAATGGCGTATGAATTTCTTTACCAAATTCTCATCAATGTACTCTTTTGATGCAGCCAACTCATTCTGTGATAAGCTATAGATTGGTCTGAATGGTGGTTGAGCTCCTTGTTGTAGATCAATTGAACAATCATAAAGTCGATGCTTCGAAAGAATATCTGTATTTTTTTTTCAAAAACATCTTGGAATTCTTGATATTGCTTAGGAATACCACTTGACGTTATATCACCATTAGAAATAGGTGTAGCATATATAGCAAAAGATGATCCTTCTTTTGCAGCATGCATGAAAGCTTTTGCACCTATTAATAAAGATTTGGACGTACTGGACTTACATACTTCTACTTTACTAACGCAATCTTGGATTATACTATCAAAAAAGTTAAGGTTACAAGAAATCCAATCTATTTGAGGGTTATATTTTTCTAGCCATGATAATTCTAAAATAACTAGATTAGAGGGAGATTTTATTACATTAAATACTATTACATTGTTGTGATCTTTAATTGCTATATCTAAAGGAATAGTTTTATGGATAATATTTCCAAAAGACAACGAACGACCATCTATGACTTCTACATGTACGGATTTAACTTTCTTCACTAAAAATATTTTTTGATTTTTTGCAAAATCTTCGTCTATAAAACAAGTTGAGGCTCTTGAATCTAACAAGGTAAAGACTTTGTGATTATTAGGTCCTAAATATACTTCTATTATAAAACAAGATGAGGGATTTGAAGAGATGATAGGACCTTTATTAGGTGTTGAACATGATTCCAGCTGCAAGGTTCCTATTGTAGCTAGAGAAACTCATTTTCCAACACACTATCTTCTTTGGTAATTGTGCTCTTTATTTTATAATTGTGTTTTTTCTTAGGACAATATTGAGCACTGTGCTTAGCTTCTCCGCAATATAAACACAATCCTTTTTGGCGATGTCGAGTCTTTTCCTGCTTTGTAAGAGGTTTAAAACGTATCATATCAATTTGCATTGGTTTCGACTTTGACGAATACGTTTCAAAAAACTTGGGAGCTACTGCTATTACTTGACTTGTTCCTCTCCAACTAAATCTTTGTTCTTGATGCCTTTCAAATAAATGATTGTCGCTTGTAATAGCTTGAGTAATAAATTGTTTCAAAGATTCTACTTTTGGCATTGTTAATAACAAATCTTTGATCCTATCCTTCAATCCATATCAAAATTGGTTGATAAGTGCTTTGTTGTTCTAGTCCACATCACAAGTAAGATTTTAGAATTCGAGAGTATATGTAGTCATCGATCTTGATCCTTGCTGTAAAGAAAGAAGCTCGGTCTTTGCTACTCGTTCTCGATCACTTTTTCCAAATGTAACTGTAAACACTTCTAAAAATGAATTCAAATTGTAGAGGAGTCGTGAATCTTTTTTCATTAAAGGTGCAAACCAAGAGAGAGTACTTCTATCTATCATAGGTCATAGTAATAACAAATCTTTGATCCTATATATGATAGTAGTGCGCTTATAAATCCGACTTGGATAAATCCATCAAGATATTGGAAAGGGTGCAACCTTAGATAGAACTTGACTTGTTACAAAAATTCTCAAAATTTTGATCTTGTTCCATCAAACTTCTTAGGCATACTAATCCTTGTCCATGTTATATTTGTAGAAGCAAAACTCCTTGGATTTGATTGTGACGTTGATCTACTTGCTTCTTTCAACTACACAACTTCTTGTCGCAGACTCTGAACTTCTTCTATAGGCGTAGGCATAGTATCTCCATGATTCACGTTAGAAATACGTGAGATTTCTACTTTTAGAGTGTTGACAAGCTCATTAAAATCTGCTATAGTTGCAAATCTATTCTCACTTCCATTGAGAGTAGCATCCATAATCTTTCCTTCCATAGACAACTCAAACGAATTCAAAAGTTAAATTAGAGGGAGATAATCCACAACTTCTAAAAATAAATTCCATAAAGCGGAGTAATCCTCTCTCTTTAAGAAAAAGATCAGTGTTAGAAAACAAAATTTTTTGTTTAAAGGTGGATAGTCCGCAACCTTCAAAACACAATAATAGAAGTGGGATAATCCACTCACTTCTAGAACAAGATACAAACAATATGTTAGCACTGTTGTCAAACTGTCAAAGACATGAATCTCAAAGAAAGGGAATCCTCAATACACTCCTCTATCACTAAAGAGAACTAGAAAGTCACTCAAAAGGTGATGTAATATTAACTAGAATGGCTATTGCCAAAAACAAGAAGACTAGAAAGTCTTGAAACAAGACCAAGACTAGAAAGGCATTGACAAGAGTGAAGAAGGCTTCACTCTTGCCTCCATATATACTATCTAACTAAGAGCCACGTGGTAATGTCTTATAGGACCTCCAACATGTGTTGACTTTGCTAGCCACATGTCTTATCTTGCAAGGCAAGTTATCCATGTATGTGCCACTTAGTTGGCTTATTCCACAAGCTACTACACGGAGGTAACTTGTTCCACAAGCTACCAATATATGATTAGCTTTTTGGCCAAGTTTCTAACCTATGAACACATCTAAAATCCAAACCGCGTCTATCAAGCTTCTAGGAAGCTTTTTCTAGAAGACTTTATAAAATTATTCTATTTTACCTACTTCTACTTAATCATATAAGTAACTATTGAGGTAAATATATATGTCTATGACATAAGATCAAATTGATGTCCTTAATGAACTACATGAACTTGTAAATCAATTTATTAAAAATCTTTGTCAACTTATGTGATGATTTGAATTACTTAGTAATTTTTGTAAGTGACTTTTGGTATTTTTATTTTAAGTAACTATTGCCATGTCGAATGTTATTTTTATTGAAAAACATTACGTCATTAAGAAATTTTTTATTGTAGAATTGATTTTAATAAAGTTAATGGATTTTTAAAATAAGGTTATATACATGTGAATAGACATGATTCTATTGATGTATCATATAAGCAAGAATGGCTTTGCAATTTTTAAAAATAAGAATTTTTGATGTAAGTATATGTATATATATATATATATATATATATATAAGGTAGATATAAACAATTTTTATTGTTGATAAGTTGCTCTCAAGTACATTGAAGCACCATAAGATCAGATTTAAAGAAATAAATACATTATTAAAGTACTTGCTAAAATTCACTCACGATAATAGTTGCAATAAAAAACAAAGATAAAAGAAAACATTGTTATTATTTGTTTGTTTTTAACAATCATCCATTTGATGCATTTGAAATGACACAACATACAATTGACATTGCTCTAGGAAGACAATAAATATGCAACTATGATCAATATCTTGTCAAACACTTCTTTATAAATAAAGACATAAATTTTAAACAAAAAATCTTGATCCTTTATGTTATTTAAAACAAAAATATATTCTTTCAACCAACTCTTAAATTTATTAAGCTTCAACAAGTCCTAATAAAAGTTATTTAATAAATTTCCATTGCAACTATGGATCCAACTAAAATAATTGTTGTCAAATAGATTGCATTGCAAAGCATACATTCTATTGCATAAGCACAAAAATAAATATTTTTGATAAACTCTTGTTAATAAAGGCATGTAGCTGATTGTCATTATCGACAATCTTTTTGAATAATTTGGTTTTAGACTACTTTAGATTGGCTCTAAAATATCCCACAAACCATGGTTACAAATTGTATACTTTGATATTTGATATATATATATATATATATATATATATATATGGAGAATACAATTATTATGCCAATGATTACTATTAGTACTTTGACCAATTTTTAAGCTATCTTAATTTGTACCTTGATATATTTTTTAATATAATAGACTTGTGTTAATTGATATAAGTAAGATTGTTGTCTATGATGGCAAGAACAACTTGAAGCAACTTTGTTCACTTGAGTGATTAAACATATTAAAGAAAGTAGAAATCTCATATAAAGCATTATTAAAGTTATAATTGAATATCTTATTTTAAGCTCTTATGAAGCTTTGATTACACATTTAATTACAACTAACTTGCAATGTTGTTCATAGGTATTTTGACATTTGACAAAATTTTAGAATGATTATAAATTGTAGTACCTTTCTTAATGTTGTTTAAAGTAGTGATTGATGGAGGAAAGAAGTAATACTCTTTGGCATGGTTTTGCACTTTGTAATATATGCTTTTATATTAATAAACATGATTGAGACATTATAATTGTAACTATTATGCTTGAAATATTTTAATTTGAACAAACTATTTAAGCATTCATCACCAAAATCTTTCCAACAAACATTCATCTTTTGTTTTGTTTTATTTTCTTCAAGTTATTTAATTTTATTGCTTAGAAGTATAGAAGACATAAATCACAATAATACTCTAAAGAAATAATAAACTCTTTTATTATTCAAAAAGATAAATTAGATAATTTAAAGATAGATATAGGATAGAAATTAAACAAATTATTGCCAAATACAAAGAGACTAGAGGTTCTTGAATTAAGATAAAAATACAAAAAAATTTGATGAAAAGAGTGAAGAAGGCTTTACTCTTTTTTCCATATATATTATCTAACTAAAGAACAATATTGCAATATTTTATGAATCATTTGATATATGTCCAACTTACAAAACACATGTTTAACTAATAAAATAGGTTTCTTACTTGTGTCTCATATAGCCAACTTGTAACATAAGTTTTCAACTTATAAAACAAATATTCAACACATGCAACACATATTCAACTTATTGGTCAATTTTTTAAGCTATTAATCACTTACAAATACTTAAAAAATTAAATCCACATCTATAAAGCTTCTAAGATGATGGTTTGAAGGATAATATCAAATTTATTTATTTTACTTCTATTTAATATATTTTATCTTTTTAATTACTAATGTCAATATTAATGTGTGTGATATTATTCTCTCTTTTAGGAACAGGTTCCACAATGAGTCATAATTGTTGAGATCATTAAATGTAGCCGACGCTCTCCACAATATTTACTATTGACTACAGTAATTATTGTAGCTACAGTATTTAGAGTCTAGTAGAGAAGTATTGTTCATCCTCTTATCTTCTCTCTTCTTGTATATGAGACACAACCAGATCAATAGATTTGTGTGTGTGAAGCTCTCTCTCCTTTGAAACCCTCTTGTGTGTATGACTTACTACTATTCTTGAGTATGTATGAGTTACTACTACTCTTGTGTGTGTGTATGACTTACTATTACTCTTGTGTCTTTCTAAACATTCTCAACACGTTATCAACATGATTCTCTTCTACACACTATCACAATCTTTTGCTCTAATCTTTGATTCTTCAAACCTGTTGCTACCCTTACTTAGTGTCTGGATCATAATCTTGTTCTTCTTGCTGGCCACTCATACATTAATTGCTTGCTTAGAGCACTTATTCCACTCTCTACCTTGCTTGCTCTGAATACTTGATCCAGCCAAATTCCACCCTCTGCTTGCTCCCTGTTCCCTGCTGCGTCCCAAAGTGCCGCCTAACTGCCGCCAAACTACTGCCAAATAGATGCTAAACTACCGCCAAATCCACCGTTGCCTCCTTGTTGCCGCTATCGCTGCCGCCCGCCACCGTCACTGCCCTAACGCCGCCGTCCACTGCTGCCCACCGCTGCCGCATGCCATTCCTTGCTGTTGCCCGCCGCTGCCACCCTGCCGCCCTACCACTGCCTACTGCCGCCATCTTATTGCTGTTCTGCTTCCTTAATCTATAATTCTTTCTCCTTAAAATATATATATATATATATATATATATATATATGTTTTTTCAAATTCAAGTTTATCATTTTATTTGACTTTATATTTTAAGGTACGTTTTACTCAACTTTTCTACTTGATCTTGTATTTTCTTTACAATTTTATTTATAATGAGTGCTTTAATATCTTCAACTGCTTCTACTATGGTTCCTACTATTACCAGTGCATCCCAACATTTTCAAGCTCTTTTATTTCCACCATTGACTGTGGATGGAAACAATTATCTATTATGGGCAAAAATGGTAAAAGCAAATTTATTTGCAAAACAACTCTTGGATGCCATTATATTTGAAGAATCTTCTACAATAAGTATTTCTATATCTCCTGCTATTTGTTGGAAAGGACTTCTTTTCCTTCGTCGTCATCTTATACCTACATTACAACATCAATATTTGAAAATGGAAGACCCTGCAGAACTTTGGAAGAATCTTAAATCTAGGTTTGATCATTAAAAGACCATTTTTCTTCCACGTGTACGTCATAATTGGACACATTTATGTGTCTTGGATTTTCCAAATTTAAATACTTTCAATAGTGAAATGTATAGTATTATCTCACAATTACGATTATGTAGACAAAGCATTTCTAAAGAAGAAATGATTGAGAAAACTCTCTCTACATTTCCTCCTGCATCTGCTGTGTTTGCACAACAATACAGGAATATGAAATTTCAGAGTCATTCTGATCTCATGTCCTATCTACTTCTTGCAGAGAAGTAAAATGAGCTATTCTTGCGTAATGCGAAAGCTCGTCCTATTAGAACTACAGTTCTAGAATCTCATGCACTTAATATTTCAAAATCTAAGAAGAAATTATATAAACATGGGAAACATGCTCATAAGTATCAGGGTAGTCATAGTCAAGACCATTTCTACCCATATAGAAAGAATAAACGTTCTACTATTAATTATAGTAGAAAACAAAAATTAGAGATGCGTTCTTATCATAAGTGTGGAATGATTGGACATTTAACACATGCGTGCCGTACTTCAAAATATTTTATTAAAATATTGGAAGAAAATAAGAAATTACGAGTTGAGGCTCGTGAAGTTCATACCATGGATGCATCCATGGATTCAATTGGTGTTGATGACTTAGAGGCTTATATGAATGATAGAACCTCTAATAATGAATCAAATGATGTACTCATTGATTCTGCAACAACACATACTATCTTGCGAGATAGATGATTTTTTATTGAAAAATCTTCAACTTAGCAAACTAAAAATATGATGACCATGGCTGGAGCAAATGCATTTTGTTTCCAAGAGGGCACAGCGATAGTAAAATTACTTGCGGGTTCTATCATAAAATGTAAACATGCAATGTTTGTACCCTCAGCACCTCGGAGTCTGATCAGCTATGGAGATGTGCGTATTAATGGTTATCACCTCTCGACCGCCATTTTAAATAAAAAAGAAGTTTTGGTTCTTGCGAAGAACTATAAAGTTGTTGAAAAAGCTTTTGCTACAGAAAATGGTTTATACCGAATTGTGATTCGGCCTCCCATTATATTTAATTTTGCATCATCTATCTCAGAGAATCATGTTTTTCTCTGGCATGGACGATTGGAACATCCAGGATCCACATTATTTAGAAAGATCATTCCATGTATAACTAGGTACAATTTAAAGCCTGCAGATATAGATTCTATGGAATTATGTCGTGCATGCATGCAAGGTAAAATGATTACTCGGCCTTCAATTTGGAAACTTCCACAAGAATTACCACCAATGCTTGAAAGATTGCATGGTGATATTTGTAGTCCTATTAATCCAATATCAGGACTATTTCATTATTTTTTGGTCCTTGTTGATGTATCAGGTAAACAATCACATGTTTCATTACTATCAACTCGAAACATGGTGTTTATCAATCTTATATCTATGCTTATTCACTTTCGGGCATATTTTCCTGATTATCCTATAAAAACATTGCATATGGATAATGCAAAAGAATTTGCATCAAAGTCTTTTGAAGACTATTGTACTGCAACAAGAATCGAGTTGACATATTGTGTTCCACATGAACATGCTCAAAAAATGGACTTGCAGAGTCATTTATAAAGCGTATATAACTCATTACGCGGCCACTCTTCCTTCACTCAAATCTACCTGCATTTATGTAGGATCATACAATTTTATATGTTGCACCTTTCTTTTCTTGAAATTGTTTCACCACATGAGCTCATTTTGGCTTGTATTCCAAATATATCTCACTTACGAGTATTTGGTTGCCGTATTTGGATTCCAGTACTAGAACCTCAACGGCGTACCATTGGAGCTCATCGACAAGAAGGCATATATGTTGGTTTTGATTCACTAAGCATTATTCGTATTGTTGATCCATCAACTGGTACATTATTACATGCACGTTTGTAAAATTGCCGTTTTAAAGAAATTATATTTCCATCTCTTGAAGGAGGAGTATCCAATCAATAAAGAAATAAAGTACTCATATTTGAAGCACCAGAAGCGTTTACAATGAATCCCGATCCTAGGACATCTTTGGCAGAAACTGAAGTTGCTAAGATTTTGCATTTAAAACAGATCACGGATGAAACACCTGATGGCTTCAATGATGCACCTAGAATTACAAGAGTTCTTATTAATGAGGCTCAAAATGCACTTGCTCAAATTGCAGTGCTATTGACTACAATACCTCAAGTTATAACAACAACAATTAAAAGAACTCATGGACCAGATAAACAACCATATAAGAAGAAAGCTATAAAAATAACTAATCTTGATATTATTTCTCAAGAAATTGCCACTCATCTTGTAAGACTACCAATTCATGATGATATATCCATGCATAATGTACCTTCAATTCCTATGAAAAACAATCTTGGAATTGGAAGGAATAAGAACAAGTTGAGTAAAGAATTATCTATTCTATATTGTGCTATAGATGATATTTGGGACAGACCATCTATTATGGTAGATGAATCATTTGCATATATGATTATAGAAGCCCTTTCTTGCGAGGAAGACGATCCTGAACCTCAAACCATTGAAGAGGCGATGCATCGCTCTGATTGGTCAAAATAGAAAACTACTATTGAGGAGGACTATGCCTCTTTGCGTAAGAAGAAAGTCTTTGGTCCAATTGTAGACACTCTTACATCTCACCCTGTGGGATATGAAATGGTATTAATACACAAGCGAGATGCTCAAGGCCAAATAACCCGCTATAAAGCTGGACTTGTTGCTCAAGGATTTACTCAACAATTTGGCATTGTTTATGAATCTACATATTCTCCAGTCATGGATTCAATTACATTTCGATATATTATTGGAATGATAGTTCATACCACCTTGAGATGTATTTGATGGATGTTGTTACTGCATGTCTATATGGTTCTCTTGATGCAAATATTTATATGAAAGTTCCACCTAGCTTAGAAACAGGAATTCCAAATCAACCCGCTCTAGGAAAATATCGTGGTATTAAATTATGTAAGGCCTTGTATGGTTTAAAACAATCTGGACGAATGTAGTATCAATGTCTTCGAGATTATTTAATTACAAATAATTTTATAAGTGATCCACTAATCCCTTGTTTGTTTATCAAACAAGATAAAACTGGTTTTGTGATCATCGCTGCATATGTTGATGATCTTAACCTAGTGGATACTAAATTTGTATGTGTTACAGCTACAAACCTATTTATACATGAATTTGAGATGAAAATGCTAGGAAAAATAACTTTCTGCATTGGTCTTCAGATTATGCATCTTACAGATGGTATCATTTTTTTCTACTAACTAACGTATATTAGACAAATTTTGCAAAGATTTAATATGATTGATGCTTATCCATTGTCCATACTAATGGTTGGACGTGGTCGTGATGGTCATGATCCATACCGTCCATGCCAGGAGGAGGAAGAAATATTGGGAGACCAATATCCATACCTCGCAGTAGTTGGGGTACTTTTGTATTTAGCTACATCTACAAGACTAGATATTGCATTTGCAGTTAGTGTTCTTGCAAGACATAGTGCATGTCCAACACTACGACATTGGAATGGCATCAAATATTTATTACGTTATTTAAAAAATACTGAAGACTTGAGATTATATTACACAAAATTTGTAGATCCAAAATTGGTTGGATATTATGATGCAGGATATAAATCTGATATTGCAACAGCTAAATCTCAAACAGGATATGTATTTTTAAGACATGGAGCTGTAATATCTTGGAAATCAGTGAAACAAACAATAACTGCAACTTCATCCAACCATGCAAAAATTATTGCCTTACATGAAGCATCTCGAGAATGTATTTGGTTGCAATCAATTGATAAATTCATTCAAACAACCTATAGATTTTCATATGATGATTCTCCAACTATCTTGCATGAAGATAATAGTGTTTGTATTGTAGAGATGCAAGTTGGTTTCATTAAAGGCGACAAGACAAAGCATATTGATCCAAAGTATTTTAGTTATATTTATAACTTGATTACTGATCAAGCACTTATAATTAAGAAAATTGAATCTACAAATAACCTTGTTGATCTCTTTACCAAAGCTCTCCCATTAAGCAATCATCGTTGATTTACTTATGGCATTGGTATGCGGCGACTTGCTTTTCTTGAATAAGAAAGTTAATGAGCTCTTTAAATAATAAAAAAAAAATGATGTTGTACTCTTTTTCCTTCATCTATGGTTTTGTCTTTAAATAAAATAAGGTTTTCTTAGATAAGGTTTTAATGAGGCAACAATTCTTGATCTTGCAAGATCATAGAAAAGTATAGATCATAAATCTATATAAATTTTATATTATATAAATATTATGATGAGTGAGGAGGAGTGTTGAGATCATTAAATATAGCCGACGCTCTCCATAATATTTACTATAGACTACAATAATTACTATAGCTACAATATTTAGAGTCTAGTGGAGAAGTATTGGTCATCCTCTTATCTTCTCTCTTCTTGTATACGAGACACAACCAAATCAATAGATTTGTGTGTGTGAAGCTCTCTCTCCTTAGAAACCCTCTTGTATGTATGACTTACTACTACTCTTGTGTGTGTATGACTTACTACTACTCTTGTATGTGTGTATGACTTACTATTACTCTTGTGTCTTTCTAAACATTCTCAACAATAATCACATACTAAAATTTTTTAAAGTATGGCAAATTATTTTAGTCACATACTTTGATCTTTATTTATTTTTTAAAGTAGTTGATATGTCCTTTCAATTGTTGATAGTATTTCATACTAGAGAATGAAGACCAACCCATTATTTGATTATTATTATTAAAGCCTTTATAAGTTATTTCACATAAAAAATTTGAAACACCATTAAGAGTGATTCCTATCTCTAATAATATCACCAAACATTGAGAGTCTATTCCAATATTGTAATACCAAATATTTTATATATTATTTCTTATTTTAAAAAGATCATGTTATTTTTAAAGATATTTATTTCTATTATAACATCATAAAGGCTATGACAATCATAATACCTTTTTTAATAATTCAAAAATTAAATTAATAATTTAATTATTAATTATTGAATTTTTAATCTATCATAGGATTTTATTAAAGTTTGTTTAGAATTTAAAATTTTATTAGAATTTGGTTTATAATTTAGTATTATATTAATAATTAATTTAGGATTTAAGATTTTATTATAATTTTATTATAATTTGATTTAGAATTTGAGATTTTATAAGGATTTGATTAGAATTTATTTAGGATTTAAGTTTTTATTAGGATTTGATTGGAATTTTATTTGAATTTGATTTAGGTTTAAAAATTGATTAGAATTTTATTAAGATTTGATTTAAAATTTAAAATTTAGAATATTATTAAGATTTTTTAAAAATTCAATTAGAATTTGATTTAAAATTCTGTTATGATTTTTTAAAAAATTAATTGAAGTTTGATTGGAGTTAAATTAAAGTATATTAAGTTTTATTTAAGAATTATCTTAAAATTAATTAGAATGAAATAAGATTTACTTAAGATTTTTTAAAGTTTTCTAGAATGTACTTAAATTAATTATAAACTTACTTGGATTCTTTAAAAATGCCAAAGGATGTTTCTAAACATCTTATGTATTGTTTTGGATTATAAATCTAACTTTATGATAAATTCAAATCCTTCTATAGCTATATGCTCAATATATTTCCTAATTAGTTTTCATATAGCACAACACCGTACTAGTGTATAAGATATTCTAACCTATTTTAGTGTTGCTTTGAGCCTAAGGCCTCCTTTATTTCAAATTCTTTATTATTATTTACTTCTATAAAAAGAAGTGGTATATGTCTTCTTTATGGTATATCTACTATCTTTTAATTTAATAAGAGACATATAGAACACAAGATGGATTTTTATAGACTTTGGTAGGTATAATTAATATGTAATTATATTAACTAATTTATTAATAAAATAATAATTTAACTTGTTATAAGAGCTAATAGTCTAGATATTATGCCAAAGTAATCATATCTTGTCACGAACATAGAATTGACGTTGTTCTTTGCAATAGATATTTGTGTTGATTGTTTTTCATTCTTATGCTTCCTTTAATTATGTATTCATTGTTACAAAAAGGTTTAATAAATAATTTTCTATTTTTTTTGTTATAAGATTATCAAATTTGGAATAATAAAAAGTATCAAGTTGTGGATGATAATCATCAAAAAATAACTTTTAAATAGGAATATGTATCATATTATTATAAGTAATTTTTTTCAAGGACATAAGAGTTGTCCAATCATCTTAATGGTAATTATTGGTACATCTTAAATATTATTTGTATACTTGATTTATATGTTTTTTTATCTATTAATTTAATAGTAAATGGTAAGAATTTTTTTTATATTTACTTTCAATATATTAAAAAAAAAATAAAGAACTCAAACATAAGTTAAGTCTTTCTATCTATAAAAATATCTTTTAGTAATTTATGATAGCAATAAATATTATCAAGAATATTGAGGCTATAAACATGCTTTAATTTAGTATAAGCACATCTAATGTTATTATGTACACATCCAAAATACATGGAAGATTGTGATTGGTGGTATATTAAAATATAGATCTTTCCACTTGACACAAATATAGAAATGAAAAAATCAACAATCTCTTCTTTTAGTGATTACGTTGATTGATCAATAAGTAGGATCAAAGAATGATTTTCCTTGCAAGACCACGATGAAAAACTGAAATTAATATGTTTGTACTACGAAATGTACCTATTATCTTTAATAGTGAGGATATTATTAATCTTGATAGCAAATATTGTATTTTCAATATAAAAATTTGTTTATATTATTATAATCTAATGTTCTTTCCAAAGGATCCAACATTGCATAATAATAATGTAATGCTTTGATAAATTTTATAATAAATAAGGCTCCATTATAGTTGGCTTTGACTTCTAGTAGTGTTACTACATTTGATCTTAGGTTACAAAATATGCACAACAACTTTCTTAAAACAGCCTCATTTTTGGAGAATAAGTGCAATTCTAAGCAATTGATAGCCAAATTATCATTAGGCCAAATATTTAACATTGCTAAGGTAAGATTCTTCAAAATTAAGAAAACTAGGATAAATTCAAATTATTAAGGACATGAACTTCAAAAAACTAAAATGCCAATACACTCTTATATCACTCAAAAAGTCTAAAAATTCATTCAATGATGATATAGTATTAAACTAGAATGGCTATTGCCAAAGACAAGATGATTAAAAAGTATTGAAATAAGATTAAAGACTAAAAAGGCATTGACAAGATTGAAGAAGGCTTTATTCTTGCCTCTATTTATATTCTTAACTAGGATCTACATGGTGATGTCCTATATGATCTCCAAAATATGTTGACTTTGTAAAACATTTATCTTAACATGTAAAATAAGTTTTCTATGAATGCGCCATATAATTAGGTTGTTTTACAAGCTATCAACATGTAATTTACTTGTTGACTAAGCTTCTAACCTACCAATTAATTATAAATACATGTGAAATCAAAACAATGTCCATGAAGCTTCTAGAAAACTTCTTTAAAAAATATAATAAAATAAATCTATTTCTATCTACTTCTACTAAATAATATAAGTAAATACTAGAATAAATATGTATATCCATTGTTGTATTACTTATATTCTTGTTTGAAAATATGTTGGGCACCTAAATGTGGAAGATAAAGTTATATTTTACAAGTATCTAAGAAATTTTAATAGGTTTCATCTATATTAGAGTATTACATCTATAATTTATTTTTTCATCTTTATTTATATTTTTAAAAACTATCAAATTGTTCTATAAAATAATATATTTTTAAGTATTTATAAAATAATTATATACATTCAAATATATTTTAAAAGTATTTATAAAGATAATTTTTTCATAAATACTTTTAAAATATATTTTTAGAAATAATACATGTATAGTTTTTAAAATACCAAATTATTTTATAAATACTTTTAAAAGTCATTTGAATATTTTTTGATAATTTTATAAAAGTCTAAAATGTTTTATAAGAGTTTAAAAAGTTGTAAGATAGTTAGGATTCTATAAGAGAAATTTGATTGGATATTTGATATAAAACCTAAACTTTTAAAATATTACACATTGTAAAATTGTGTCTTTATGGAATGTTATTGGAAAAATATTTTGCCCCAAAGAAAGGACAAAGACCATTATTTGTACCATTACATGATCATACTTAAAAAAACCAACCAAGTACAATGGCAATGCTTGGGGGAGTGGAGAACATAATTTTATCCAAGTACAATGAGAGGCCACGTCTATGTTGAATGTTTACATTGAACGTGAATGTTGTGTGTTTTTTCCAAAGTCAATGCACAAAAATTCCATCCATACCAATCAACACAATTATTGAAGCTTCACCAAAACCCCCATTCATTTCCTTTGTCTGAAATCTCCCTTAATATGACTTGCAATACAGTTTGAAGGACATCACGTTTACCCAAACCTACATGACAAAATTAGGTCACTTGCTTCTTCCCCAATTCACCCATCATTGTCCTAAATGTCTCCCAACAATAAGTTTGTCCCATTATAACATATTATTTTGATATTTATCCAAAGAAAAGTTCCATTTATCCACACATTTGGACCAAACTACAAAAGAGAAACTTCAGAATTGTCAACATGAATGATATGAATGAAAAGAAGAGCAACCGAGGGTCAAGTCATCCATAGAGAAAGCCGCTTTCGATTAGGGGTTTTGTAGAGTCGGCAAAGTATACACATCCGGGGGATGAAAGACTGATGAACGAAACAGAGAACGAATGAAGAAGAGTCGAAGACTATGGAGGGGTGATGGGGAACGACGAATGTAGATGGATGAAGGAAGATTAAAATGGGTCGCTTGGCGGATATTCTGATGCAGCCGAAAAGAAATGCACCCCTTAACTTTTCCTTTTCTCTTTCTCTTCATGATTTCTTTATTGTACATGAATCTTGATGCCGACTGAGAGAGCGAGAGCGAAAGCGAGAGAGTGAGAGAGAGGGATCTGTCTTTCTCTTCGTGAGCTTGCTTTGGTGGTAATTCGTGCATCATGCACTTAAACGCAGGATGATATATCATTGAAGTACTACATCCCCTGACTGATGTAAACTACAGCGGCGCTGTGGATCCGCATATAATTGTGTGTGTCCGAATCCAGGGGGGACGAAGATGCAGATCCGGATTTTGACCGCGTTGCTGCTTGTCAGTGCCTCCCTGGTGGTCTTATTTTTAGCCCCCTCGTTCGCTACAAAGCCCAAAATTCCGAGCGCTGGACTCCGCGCTCCTGGTGTACCGACTTCATGAGGTTGACGGCCTCTCTGTCAGGATTCTCGAGAGACTCCGTTGCAAACTTGTATATGCAAACTAGAAGGTATCTCTTTTTCGGTATCAGGGATTTCGAGGGAGAGTTTAGTGTTTGGGGACGAAGACCTGTCGGTGCAAGTTTGCTCTTTCAGACAAAGCACAGTGTGTGTGTGACTTAGTTTGGTGGTAGAAAGTGTGGAGCTGGCACGGATTCACTGAAGAAGACTTTGTGAACCAGCTTTCTGAACTTAGATCATCAACGCTGGTTCATCAACGCAGCTGAGTGTGCAGAGTGTCAGAGGCTTGTGATATCGCTGGAAGAATAGCTTTTTTCGCCCTAACCTCCACATTTTGGGCGATTGGATCGTTGAAATCTTTTGGGCGGCTGGAAATTCGGCGACGACACGAGCTGTGAACGACGTAGTCCTACTTGCGGGAACGATTCCAATATTTTGAATCTTGGGAGCCACTTGGGGTCACTCTTCAATGTGTCAACTGGGATTATGTACAAGGAATTTCTTATAGGGTTGAGAGCTTCTCCCCTTATGGATACTTGGAGGTTTTTCACTGTCGTTGTATACGTCACGATGCTCTCTTTCATTCTGAAGAGAAGACTTTGGTTAGGTCTCGGCCATGCTCCTGGTTCATGAGCACACAGAGTTGATGATACCCTGCCCTCATCCTCCTCGACTTCTACGTAACGCTCTTCAGTCTTCTGATGACATCCTGTTGCCAAATTCCCTGAGTGCATTTCGTCCATTATCCATGTCCCTGTAGTTTAAATTGGGCGGGCTCTCTCGTGACTCAGAAGTGTGTGATCGTTTGTTGTTAGTTCTGGAGATTCTCTCACACACCAGAGGCCGCATTCTTCCGAATTTCTGTTGTATTCCGATTGCCTTAATATCTCTCTGTACATCTCTAAGCGTGGTGGCCGTGGTCAGTGCAACGAACATGAGCTGCACCATGTGTTCAGAACTGTTCACTCCAGGAGCGGTACCGGAGATACTGCGCAACCACGAAAACCGAATGTGCCTTCCCACTCTGTCATTTTCTCAGTATCTGGATTATTTGCAGGCCAGAGGGCAAGCCAATTGCACTACTGTGTGGACCAAAGGCACTGTGGCGTACCGCTGCCGCACTTGCCAAGTCAATGACTCAAGGTTTGGCATCAAACGCTCTCTTCCTCTCCTCTCCTCTTCTTCGCACTGTTCATTTGTCGGTATCTCTCTTTTGACTCTTTCATTTTCTCCATTTTTTTCTTTAGGACTCGATTCTGGACATGTTAAATCGAGGCCCTGGGATGAACAGCAAATTGACGATTTTTGTAGGTTTACATTTAACAATAAGAAGTGCCACATTGTTTGTGAATAAAAGATTTGTTCAACTGTGCAGCTCAAATGAACATGATAGTAAGGTTAGTAGGTTTTCCATTGAACCTGGACAATACGGCTTATTACAAGATGATCTAAACATTAATCGCCTTTTTTCTTTTTTCTTTTTTTATTACTTCCTGATTTCCTGCTCTTCGTGACTTTTTTGCAGTGCCATCTGTGTGAGTTGTTTCTTAAAGGGTGACCATAAAGACCACGACTACGGTAAGTACGCGGCCACATCTGGTCTACTTTTGATCGATGGTGGATTCTCATACTTTTCGATTAGGCAGTCTCTATATCATTTGATTCCATGTGATTTGGCCAATTATAGCTGACACGAGCTTTACAAGTGCAGTAATGTATCATAGTGAGTCAGGCGGGTGCTGCGACTGTGGGGATCCAGAGGCTTGGCTACCTGAAGGGTGAGCACAATGTTGGGGTTTAGCTGGCTGTTGTATGTGCTATCAGAAGTTGTCAAATCCCTCTGGGCCAAGTAGAATGTTTATGGCATTTTAAGTCTTCCCTTTTGAAAGCCCTTAAATTGTGCAGCTATTCATATGTCAATTTTATAATTCAGATTATGTGTTACCTATAATTTGAGTAGGGATGGCACGTGAAATTCCTGTTTCGTTGAGTCCGAAATTCCAACTTACTTAACTAATTAATTCAATAGTTTAAGAGTAATTTGTGTGCCCAAATCAAGAATGCCGAGATGCTTTAGTGTGCAATACACTGAAAATCTGTAGGAGCTTTTACGAGGTTTTAGCTTTTGTTTTACAGATTTTGCAGCGCACACAAGAGCGTGGATCGTTATGAACCCAATGTGCCTCCTGATCTTGTGGAAGTTACACAAAAGTCATTGAGCAATGTTTTGTTCTATCTTGCGGTCATCGTTCTCTGCATTTCAGAGGAAAGGGGTGGATCTCCAATTCCTTTTCAGAGGAAGATTGAGGTGGCTAGTGTATTTCTCGATTGGCTCAAGAAGGTAAGTCACCAGGACTTCTTCAACGTTGGGTTCCCTTAAGAAATCAAGTTTGTAACTCGTATTTCCTTTTCGGCTATTGTTAGGTTCTTGAACTTGAAAGTCCTTATAAAGCTTGATCATCAGGACGCAGGTGCATGTCGGGATTTTATACTGCTATAATCTCTTTAGCTGAAGTATGTTTTGAACCTCGCATCCCTATTGCTAATGGCAGTTATTTCTGATGAGAACTATTTTTCCAGTTGTGCGGCGTGGATGCTCTCCGGAAGATTGTGTGTCTAGAAGTTGTTCAAATGACTGTAAAGGATAGGGAGACCCTCGAGGTAAGTTGCTTGATCTAGGCTTTTACTCGTCAAGCTGATGCCAAATGACAGAATTGAAGCAAAATCTGGTGTCATCCTTATGCTTCTTAAATTCTTCCTATACTTTTTTAGTAGCATCTTTCATCTGGTTTTGATAGTAATTTTAAGGAGAGCGGTGCTCATTTAGGTAACTTGGCCAGGTTTCTCCCAGTCCTGTATCATTGTGGATGGTAATTCGCTTATTGAATACATTTTACTATGGTTTTACAAAACACGCAGGGCTTTGCGCAGATGTTATTTTGTCATATTGCGCACCTCTGCCATCTTTTCTAATATACCTGGTATGGCATGATGCATCTCTCTAATCAACTTTGTCTTTATCTGCAGTTAACATCTCCTTTACAAATTCTGTTGAAGACACTCGCTAACATGCCAGAAGAGATCTTGGAGGGGGTGATACTTTGACTAATTTTTACCTTGAGCGTGTTGTTGATTAATTCTAATTAAATTTAAACCATAACATATTTGCTGAGATTATTTCTTTTTATTTAATTATTTATATTTTTCTTGTTCTTTTCTACGTGAGAAGGTGGTAGTATTGGCTCCTTTGTAATCTGTATTATTTGATGTTAGCAATGTGATGTTGTCCTTCCATGCTCTGTTTTGTCTAAAATTGAATTGTGTTGTGATCGCGCAGGAAACAACTTTGTTTTTGCAGTTGCTGTACAACCAAGATTTTAAGCAGTACTACTCCATGGAAATCATGAAACACTATCAAACAATGATTGAAAGCGTTATCGATAAAATTGTTGACAATGGAGATCCTCTCATTAGACACTTTAAAGCTCTTGACTCAAGTCTGGATAGAGGTACGTGAACACGCACTGTGACATGCCAAGATTCGTGAGACAAGTGAAGTTTTTTACACATCCTTATGGTTGTATTTGGTCTATTTTACAAAATCAGCTGTGATCTTGTTTATTGCAGTTATGGTGCAACTGTTTAATGCTCCCAACTTGGAGTTAATTAAGAGCAAGAACTTGCTAAAATTATTTGTAATGGTTTTAGATAATATCTTGAAGCGCTGCGTGAAAAGGTAAGTAATGGAAAACATGCCCTGCGTGATTGAAGTTTCGTGGAAAATATCGGAAATTCCTTGCCTTAGGATGTCAATGTTGATTAAACATATTTCTTAACAATATGCCTACGATGTATTATGAATTCTTATGTATGCTGGCACCCAATTTGTTACAGTGGTTGCAATGTAGTGAACGTTAGAGATCCAAGAATCGAGAATAAGGTTAGTTAAAGCAATTCCATTTCAATGCACAGTGATATAAAATGTTTCATATTTTCCATATTGCTTTGATAACATATTGCTCCGCTTATAATTTTCAATATAAGTGCTGGTGAAGAGTATGAGTTCTGTTGCATTTGTCCTGTAGTTATACTTGAGACCACAAGGGGACTTGCGTTTAGTTATTGCTCATCAATCCGTAGCCCAGTATCTGCTTGAAGAGCGGCTAGATGTCTTTACTTCTATGCTGGATGTCCTCATTTTACTTCAGGTTTGCGGCTTTTCACCATATTTGTTCTGTGAAACTTTGGAGAACTTGCTGTTATCCTGATGAGTCATTTTTTAGTTTACATTATTTTCTTGAAACGTTGGACGAGAATGTTCCAGTAAAAATCGTAGGATTGTATTGATCGAAGTATTCCACTAAATCTTTCATTTCTAAATCTGTAATCACATTTCATAGGGGCATTTTGTGCTTACGAATTTGAACGAGATTGTTTACAGTATTGTCGCCTTTTCATGCAGTGGATGAACCCATATTATCCAACACGCTATATCGAATTTGAAGAGCACAATGAGTGGACATTGGCTATCCAACTTGAGGTCTGAAACTCTCGAAACCTTGCTAGACATTTCATCTTCAAAAAGGCACGACAGAATAGTTTAAGGTAGATCTGGATTCAAGAGCAAAGAAATCAGGTTTCAGCAATTTAAAGGACGCTGATTGTTTACGTGTATAGAGTCCTGGGTTCTATATTCTAATTACGTGCACCTCAATCAAATAAAACAGAAATGTAGTAGATGGTAATTGAGTGTCTGTTTTGATTCTACGTCCATGTCATGGTGTTGTTCAATTGTGTTTCTTGCAGATGAATACTATGGCAATCATATTTCAGTTAGTCTCTAGGTGCCATTTAATTATTAGACCCGAGCTGGAGGATCCAACTGAGACATCCAAGAAAACATTGCTATCAGCAGCCAAGTGCACGTTGGACCGGTTGTATAATTATTTAAAACAGGCAAGTGCTTTCAGCCGGCTCTGTTGACCTTACTTTGCATCTCACTATTATTTTTATATATGACACTCACATGGCAAGTGAATGGCATCAATGGCACACTGAATCTTGATAAAGACAATTTCTTAGAGTACTGCAGTATTTTGAGTTCCCTCTCTTATATACCGATTATCAGGGACAGTATCTGCAGGCTTTGAATTATGTTACTGTAATCACCTTTAAAAATGTCAGGATAAATCGTCCACACTTTGTTATGGTGGAATTAAAAGTAGAACTAAAAAGTACTTTCAATTTTTTGTTAAAATGTGGTTCTGATAAACCTGGTGTTTGGAAGACCAAACAATTTTTAGGAAGTGTTAGAAGGACCACAATGATTCATAAATGGATTGTAGTTTAACATCTTTTTATTGGGCAGGAATCAACACTGAGGTTTCTAAATGGGAAATGCCCCAACACTTCGGTATCACTCCATATTCCTCTGCACAGGACGTTGAGTGCTATTATGGCAAAGCTCGTGCTGCTACCTTGGCCTGATGTGAAGGATGGCTTTCTTTCCTGCCTCGAACTAAACTATTCTGAACAAGAGGTCTGTTCAAAGATATTGCTAGTCGTCGAATTGCTGTAACCACAGCTTGGGAGTACCTTCAGAATATGATGAAGATGGTCTCATGAGTAATCCAGTTCAATTTTGATAACAGTAGCTTCTGCATTTACAGTTGCAGTACAAATTCATCTTTGGATGCTCAAGATGTTAATATTATTCTTATTGTTGTTTGTATGTATGGTTGTGTCCATGGCTGATCAGATCCTTGCGTTGATGGAGCACCCTTTACGCATAACTGTCTGGATGGCACAGGTAATTGCTCTAATTCTTTTACTTCTATTTCTGTTAAATTTACACCTTGAGTCTTAGTAACTAATTGTAATCCTTAAGTTTTGGGAGGGGGAGGGGAGGGGCGTATTAATACCTTGTTTACCAAAGCGTGAATTGGAATAGTATATTGTTATACGGTAGACCATCAAGTCCCAAAATAGCGTATTAACCCTGTAGCATGTGTGCTACATCGGCATCGTGTGTCTTAACAAATGATTTCTCTTATGCTCCTGACCAGTAGCATGGGAGATATAAGAGATGACCAAGTTTTTGTAGATTTGTGATGGATGATTGTTATACTCCACTCATCTGCGGTTGTTGATTGTTACCCTGTTGACTGTTGATGCAGATTCGAGCAAATCGTTGGGTTGATATGTCTGAGGATTTCAACCGCTTGGAGCTCATATATCGGGGAAGCTTTTGGCATGATCAGTAAGTCACCATTGTGAGATAATTGTGGCGCTTGTGCAGCTTGGTCACATCCTAGATTATTTTTGTTGGAGGTGGAATAGTGTAAGTTAAAAGTAGACGTTCTACATGAGTTCAGAGATCTTGCATTTTTGGATCTTTGGTCTTGTTGGTTGTTCTAGGTTAACAACCTCTTAACTTCTGTTTGTAGTTTCTAAACTTTTCTTTCAATGAAAAATTCAGGTCAATGGACATGGATATATTATTGTTGCAATTTTGTGCTGTTGCTCGAGAAAATATGGAGCGTGCAGTATTTACGAGAATGGCAGAGCGCTTTGAGGTAATCACGGTAAAGACAGCTTTGGATGTTGTGAGGAGCGTAGCTGGTCCTGTTTATGGAATTCCAAAAGTGGTTCCAAAGCATATTAGAGCTATTTCAAAGTTTCTACATCGAAGTGCTTTGCAATGCTCAGGAGAATTTCTTCCAACCTTCAACCCAATACACTTATGTATTTTTCCTTATAACTAAATACTACTTGTTCTTTGGCAGCTGAAAGATCTAGTGTCTTCTCCTATTCTAGTGCATGGAAACCTTGTAGGAGATAAAGTTTCTTTATTGCAGGATTTTATGCGGTTAATACTGATGGTAAAACTCCTGGCTCCTCCAATCTTGCAACGCCGTTATACGAGTGATACCATGCTGTCCATTTAACCTTGGTTTCAAGTTGTCATTTAATCTTTGATACTAGTGGCATCAATTAACAGAATTTGGCCAAGAATGAGATTGTTTTGAGGTAAATTTTGGATCACTTTTGTTTGTTTTAAAAAGCACGTGTCTTACATGAGCCATATTCTTCAGATTGTACGTGAGCGTCGTAACACGGGAATGAAGGAGGTGAGAAATTCTTAGTGCTGTTTTTTTTATTCATTTTTTAATGGCATGTTACGAAGTTCGCTTTTATGTACTTGAACTTCATTATGGTTTATATATATTATGAGGATTGAGACAGTATGTATCCGATTTTTTTTTTTTTTTTTTTTTTCCTAACGCTTGATAAGACCTTTAACGTCTTGCGTGTGACGACGACGCTGTAATTAGTAGACCATATCCAATAACGAGTTATTGTGTCGACCATCTGAATATGTGCTTTTCTATGATTACAGGAGGACTGTCTACGCTATGACGTCATACAGTGGCTTTGTGTAAGAGACCAGACATATTCCCAGGTGTGATTGTCGTTTTCTTTCTCATTTTCAGTGGCCTTGACACATAAAAGCAGCTGTACCACTAGGTTTTTTGGCTCATCACATGATAGCAGCTGCATGCTTCTTGCAAGATGTTTTGGCCTCCCGTTGATGATATTCTCTATCTAATTATGTGTTTCTATATCAGCTCTGCCGTGCCCTCAGTGCAGTCCCAGTGGATCATTTCAAACTCACTGAAATGTTAGACAAAGTAGCTTATTTTCATGCTCCAAAGGTAATTTCTCCATCATCCACATTCCTATGATCCCTCTCAAAATACTCTTTAAGTAGAATCTCTTACTGACTAAAGAGAACGTTCAAACCCAGTGGTCTGCGATCATGCTGAAATACTATAGGAACTTTTTGAACTTTGTTAGGTATTACATGTGTTAAACGTACGCAATAGTACGTGCCAAGCCTTAAATACCAATTGAAGTCCGAGTGAATTCAGTTTAGTTTACTGATAATCTTGCTTCTTTGAATAGGTTCAAGAGCGAGGGTATTACCAGTTGAAGGCCGAGTACTGGCAGGAATTTGATCCGTTGTTTGTTCACTTTTACTCAAATGAACTGGAAGACGCTCAGGTATATGTTCCTTGAATGTCCGTGAAGTATTTATGCTGGACCTTACTTATTCCATATGGCTGCATTTGTATTTCAAAAAAAAGAATGTGTGTGTGTGTGTGTGTTTTTCCCTACTAGTTCATCAAGAAATTAGAAATTCGGAATATCATGGTTCACTGATTTGTCAGTAATGCTCAGTTCTTCGAGTGCACTGTGGACACATGTGTGATCTTAACATGCGTTCCAGGACGCTATAAAGCATCATTGTGTGTTTGTCATTTGACTTGGATCGCCCGAGGAGATGTGTTTAGATACAGATGTTCGATTTTCAGTAATTATGTAATTTTATGTATGACTTAGGTCGTAGAGGTTCTTAATGAAAATAGCTGATATTTTTTCTGATGATATGATCTTGTGAGAAATCTACAGGAGAGAGCAATAAATGTCGGAAAACTCCCACACTACTGGCGGATCAGATCTTATAGCGACTTTAAGCCGCCTTATAATCGTTTGATCAATCTTCTTCATACAGAGGTATTAGCTTCTGTGCTTTGCTTGATACTGTGGATTGGTCATTACGATGCTTATCTGAGTCAGGCTTCGCCTCTAGAATTCAAGTGAGACAATAAATGTAGCTTTTTCTCCAAGATTCTTCTCTGGAGGTCCATATATCATAATCCTTTTCTTTACTATTTATGGTGATCAGCTGCAAAATTACATTTCACATGCCTTCGCATATATCGATCTCAATAACTCAGCACTGTCAACCGGAGTGCTACATTTGTTAAATAGCAGGTTGTTATCAGGTCACTTAGCGCGAAGCTTCTTGTCGGGTTGAGCTTAGAAATTGCGATGAATGGTTAGAGTCTAGCTTGAAGAAGTACTAACTCTCTTGGATTTCAACTCACACTTACCAACGCCTCATATGTTGATATACAATATGGATTTTGTAGGAATGCCATCAGCTTTTATGGAATGTATTGAACTTCGTCAGTGCACTGGTCATGAAAGATTCCACAGCCACTGCCTGTGAATCACTTGGAGTTACAGCCCTGCAAATGATGGGGCTCGCACTTCTAGATCGGAGGTATTTCACCTGAGCACATACGTTTGTTTTATTTCTCTTGAACATAAGTTTCCAAAGAAGTACGCATATATATATATATATATATATCAGCTAGACCTGTGTATGACGAGTGTAGATTGCTCATGGTAAGATTGCGTATTTTAGTTATTCGAGAACAAGTCAGTTGAGCTTTGACATAGTAAGGTTACTAAGCCTTTTACAGCCATAGGCATGGTAAATAGATGTATGTCAAATGAAATTGAAGTCAATTTAGCGTCCGTCTTTGTGTGGTTTTTTTTTGATATATATTTATTTGTTTATTTTCAATGAAGGGAAAACCCAGAAAGATTTCCTGCAATCGCAAAGGCGGGGACTTCAAATCCCTTGTCTTGCAGCGACATCTTACATAGTATTCATCGTAGTTTTCAATTTGATGAACATACAAGAACTATGGATTGGGGAATAAGTCAACCTACATCTCCGAGTATTTTCGATTTTCTTCTCAAACTGCAAGTTGTGGAAAATGCTCCTCGTAAGCTGGATTCTGACCCTTTTTCATTAGTGTTGCTACGTGAGGTTATGTGAGATTGCTCTCTTACAGTGCTAGTCGCAAGACCAAGTTTTTAGTGGGATTATAATAGCTTGCTATTAATAAATACTACGGCATGCTTTGACAAAATTTCTCAATGTCCAGGGTTGGTTGATTCTGTTAACTACATTATGCAACTCCTGCCGGCATCTTCATTTAACTTCATATCTGGAGCTTCAAAATATAGAGACTTTAACCTTTCGTCCAAATCTCATGTAAATGATCCTTACTCAGCTGCTCTTTAGCCCTCCAACATTTTCCCGGTTTCTCTTGCTTGCAGATGTAGAGGGCTACCAAATCTCGCGTGAAGAGTCGTGGATGAGAAAGCCGTGGTTTCTTATATTAGGGTAGGGATGTAAGGATGTCCATTAGGTCTGCAATGTCCAATGTTTAAACTACGTGGAAGGAAGCCTGGTTTCAAATTGTGAATTGTGAATGTTGATTGTGAAATGTAGAAATGTAGCTGTCTTTTCATTCTG
Source organism: Physcomitrium patens (assembly GCF_059467195.1). Lineage (NCBI taxonomy): Eukaryota > Viridiplantae > Streptophyta > Bryopsida > Funariales > Funariaceae > Physcomitrium > Physcomitrium patens. The sequence continues at coordinate 15,787,948 of NC_143416.1, forward strand.
GTCTCATCTGTCACGTTCTAGATGAGCTAATTTGCATGATGGCTTCATGTGTTTATCAGGCTCGAGTGTATACTACAGAAGAAAATGAACGTATCCAGAAAAAAGAGCGTCAGGAGGCTATTATGGCTCAATTTAAAGCCAAGTATGATTTATCCTGGACCATTACTGACGCTTTTCTTGATTATCTACGCTCTATGCTTTAGAATTTCTTCCGTAGACGTTATCATTATTTTAAGAATAATAATAATAAAAATTATACTTGTTGTTTTTACCATTGTCATTATTGTGGTTGTGATTACGCAGTATATGAGTGCACGTTTTAGTTGTATTTGAAATTGCTACCTGCTGACAATGAAAATTTTCATCTGCTAACATCTGCTGTCTGCAGTTCTGAGACGTCTAGTTGAAGATTTTATTCCTAAGAGCATCGTTGTGGTTGTTGGGATAGGCAGAAAGCATTCTGGGAGGAATTCGAAGTTAGTGATGATGAAGGAGAAACTGGTAGTGCTACCTTTGCAACCAATAATTTAGAAGCGAGGAGCAGTGTCCAGGATTTAACAGTCGTCCCGAGCGTTGGTGCTGGAAGTGAAAAAAAATTGGTAGAACCAATCGAAGTGCATGAATGTGCTTTCTGTCGGAGTGAGGTAGATTCTGTTTCAGTTTTATGTTCTCAATTCAGTTGATGCGATGATGATAAGCTTTCGTGGGGACGGATGTGCTGAATTTCAACTTGTTAAAGCAACAACATTGCTGTTCACTTGTATTGCAAGGCTTTATTTATTTAGCTTTCTTATTTTCTTCGTTGAGTCCTTAAAATTCAACTCTTGATGCTTATTAGTCCTTCATTCTTCCTCTTTGTAGTGTGGTAGCAATGACAAATCAACAGGTTGGATTGCTCTAGTTCAACGTTACAATATTCCAAAGCTTGTCATAGGGAAGAGGCAGGGGGTGTACAGCAAAGAACATGCCAATAACATAGTGAAGTTGAGTAATGTGACTCCTAGCGGTGGATCACCCAGTGATGCCAGCGCAAAGCAGTTGGTAGTTTGCATGGAAGAAAACATGATTGATCATATACCTACAGAGCATGTTCGTTGCTGTGGTCATCAGGTAACGTGGTTGTTTCTTGTGTACCATGATCTCTCCAGGTGTACAAATTGGGGCAAGAAAGTGTCCATTGGTTTACTTCTGTTGAAGTCTATTGTCCTGTGATATTATTGAGGTTCCTTTGGGCTGCAATGTTTGATGAAGTCATCTAGTTATCAATTGTGGAGTTTTAACATTACTGTCAAGTCATGCAACAAATTATGAGTGTTTGGAAGCCAAATACGAATGACAAACTGAAGCTATACTCTATTCTGTGATTTCAGATGCATCATGAGTGTTTTCAAAGTTACCATGCTTCTCTTTTCAAAAGAGATTATGGAGAGGCAATCTATGAAGGTAACATCTTGAATCTATTAATGGATATATTGTTATGTTTTTATTATTTGACCATTTGGTGCTCTTTTATGTAGATGCTTGCCTACTTCGCTGGTGCTATAAAGGTGCTATGGTGCAGTTATATTTAATCAAAGCATTCTCAAATCAATGCTTGTAAAACAGTAAGCAACTGTTTTCTCTTTGCTCACTGTTTCAAAGGCTGCAACAAACGCATGACTTTATCATGTGTGCTTGTGGAATTGGGAACCAGGTAAAAGCATTATTGAACTTTGCAAGTCAGAGTTTCTCTGCCCAATATGCCGTCGACTAGCAAATGTGCTACTGCCTGTTGTGTATCAAGGAAGTTTGTCGAAAATGATGCAAGCTAGTCTGGATGATGATTTGGATAACCGACCGGATCACTGGATGGAGTTTTGGAACACGTGCAAAACCCTGCCCGAGGCATTGGACCAGTTTGCTTTTCAAGTATTTTTATCGCACATTTTCTCAATTTTCGCTATTAACGTCTGTCGCACCTTTTCTAACAACAACAATGATTGTTTGCATGCTGCGTCATCTTTTAGATCTGATATTTGTCTTGATGGGACCTCACATTTGCAATGATTTGTGGTCTTGTGACAGAGTTTGAATGTGAGGAGCAATTTTTCGAAAGTAGAGGAAGCATCAGATTTACCGAAATGCCCCGTAAGTGATTAGAGTGTGATGTCAAATGATGGTGCTTTGATACCCTCAGAATCTTTTACTGTAATGTTTCTGTTTTAAGATTGTTTTTTTTTGTTTTTTTCGTTTTCCAAGTCTTAACCCAGTTTCTATCACCAGGGTTTGAAAATCGCAGTCCTGGGCTGTCCAAAGTACTATCGAAGTTTTTCTATGTACTGTCGTCATGGTCTCTAAGTAGCTTCTTTCTTGGTCTTGAGCACTGGGAATGAAAATCCCAACGACCGTAATGGTCTAATACGCTTCATGTAGTTGATAAAGTTGGTATGCCTCTCAGTCTATGGAAATGACATTGCAAATCTTTTGCAGGTATATTGGGAAGTTTTTGCTTCGAATATTGCTCATTGTGAAGTAGAGACAAGGGAGGAGCTTGTTGACGTTGCGTCATCGTCCACAGCCTTGAATCCGGCAAGCGATCAGCGCACCTGGGGCGGGGATTCAGGACATTGGATTGCCATTCGGGAGCTGGGGAAATTAGCGATGGTCTACAATACTCTCCATAGACGTAAGATCTCCTTTCACTGTAGCAAGTTGTGAAGTAAAATTACAGAAATGTCAAAACTTCTGAACACAACTACTCAAACATGAGGCATGGATATATGCTTCTTGGAAAATTCCATGTAGAATCCAATAGGTCAGAATGTTTAGTGTCCTCACTTTCGCAATCAGGTCGAAGTCTTAGTTATAAAGAGAAGCTCAGGATTGTGCTGTGATGAAATTACAAATACTAGTGTCTTATTTGATACGAACATCTTTTTCTTGTGTGCACAGAGAAAGAGGTGGTCTCCAAGGGGGAGAAGCTCAAGCAAATGCTCTTACAAATCTCACGGTTTCTACCTAATAGGGAACCTTTAATCCACAATGAAGATTTTAGGAGCCTTTTCACGTCTGTATATGATGTACTTAATAGACTTCAGAGAATAACAGAGGAAATTTTTCAATCGGAAGAACCAGACTGCGAGATATTGAATGAGAGGCTCGGCCCTGCGATTGAGACAGCAACATCTTTGTACAAACCAATTTCAAGTGTATATAGTTCTCAAATCTCAAACAGGAATCTTGATGGGCATTATGGAAGGCCCCCACTTTGGCCCCCATCGGAGCCCCCAATGCTGGAAATGCATCAAGCCAGGGGTATGAGCGAAGGGTTTGCACCAGGGGATGACGTTGACATTAAGGTGAAAGAAACTTTCTCCTCACGGCAGGCGAACTCCCATTACCCTTCTGAGTCAGAAAATAGTATTCTCACTCAAATCGACATGGAATGGAGCTCTGCCTTTCAAAAAGGCAATGTATTCGATACCGATCCGTTTTGGCTTCTCATCGGACTTCTGAGTGTGAGTACTGATCTCTTCAGTTCGATTGGTTTGCTGTTGAGGGATTTTACTTGTTTTATGAAACTTATGTTCTCATCCTGCATTTAACTTGATACAGTAGAATCTTCTCGTACAGTCTCACAAGTTGATCACCTGAGAAGATATATAATGGGTGTTGAAAACTGCTGATTCTAGTCACCCTTGAAAGCAGCGATCTGTAAAAAGGGTGCATTTAACTACAACATTCTCGAATCAAAGTCATAGAAATGAGTAGTCTTGCCTCTCGAACGTTTTTCAAAGAACTTGGTATGAGATAGTGAAGTTTTAACGCTGTACATTCATTTTCTCTTCGCAGGCATTTCCAGTATGGCCCAATGTGGAAGATATTCTGCTGCTAGTTAAGTTTTCATACACAGTGGCCTTGACTCAGGTTTTACGAGCGTGCTCCAAGTTACAGAACAATGACGACCGCAATGTGCTGACCCCGGAAAGCGGCTGGGATGATGTAGTTCAGTATACGTGTTTGCCTTTCCTGCGGAGAGCAGCTTTGCTGGTCTGTATCTATACAATTCTATTCTTTGCTAAACTGGCATTTCACCATTAACTATAATATGGAAGTTCGTATTTTTTATTTTTTCAAAACGGTTTGTAAGCTCCAAAAAAATGGAAGAAAATGTGGTCGACAAGATTCATTTGACCTTGTTTGAATCAAAATAGGATTTAAGTTAATTTGCTTATAAGATTGATAAGTTTCAGAAGAGATTGCTATAGCTTTTTAGTAAGCTTTGAAACAGGGTACTCTCACTACATAGCTGAAGCAGATAATCGCAAATTGCATGTTGCAGATGAGTAATTTTCATCTGGTGGATTTGTAGATGCAAAGTATCACGGGTGAAGGCTGCAAGAAAGATTATAATGGCCCAGGTAAGAACTTTTCTTGACTGAATGGAATTATTATTATAGAAAGAAATGGTATCAAATTAACCCGATTGGAAGCATACTTCAGAATCACTTTTAATTCGTTTATCGCAGCTGCAGACATTTTAGGACTTGGTGTTTATTTTCAATGTTCCTGTTTGGATCCAGAATGACATTCAGTCTCTTATAATAGAAGAAATCTCGCGCGAGACGTGATTTTAAAGCTTCTTTCCCATAGTTTCTGGTCCCCAGTCAGTGAACGCTTAGACACGGGCGAAATTATCCTGAGCACTAAAAACATTTGGCTCTTTCACTATCAATCTCAGTTCAAGTTTGAAATGACTCTTCATCTTTCCATTTGACGTCATTTATCGAAAATGGTGTTAGAACTTCCTCGAAGACATTTAAAAGCAGAGGGCGCTTTCTTTTTTATTGCAGGAAGAAAAGTGATGGATGCTTTGTACTTGCAACAGGAGTTGGGTCTTGCGAATACCCACAAAATCTTCAATAGTGAGTCGGGGTCCCATCCTTTCTCAATATCTTGTCATTTATGGAAGCTTGAAGGATTTAGCTTTATGTGCAGTCATGTGACTTTCTCTGAGAAACATATCAACACCACGTAGATACCTATTGCAAATATATATCGAAGCTTGTTCATTGTAGATTTTTGTTACTGACTGTACGAGATACTTTTTCTTCTACAGCAGTTGGGGGTGTTGCGGAGCCATCTTTAATACAACAGCTTCTTGAACACGTTAGTGAGCAAAACCCTGCAGTGAAGGGTCTGGATGGAATTCAAATCAGCACGTCAACATTGTATCAACTGCATATTTGGTCCCTAACATCTGGATTGACTACAGAATATATGTAAATATTATTTAAAAATATTAAATTAAACTAAAAAAATATGTGAAAGGTTTTAAATCATCTGGATGTTAACGAACGAGTGTGTTGGGGTGGGTGTCAAATTTTACTATGACAATGATGTACATTACTAATAGTAACTTACTGATTTTTTTTTTTCTTCTCTTCTCTTTTCCAACATCACACGAATTTGATGACATTTTCCGAGTTCTCATGCTTTTGTCCTACAAAAATGTTATATGTGACTTCGGGAGGGTGTGCCTGGTGTGTTCAATAGAATCTTTTGAGCAAGGAGCACTCCCTGATGGAAGTACCCAAAGTTGTACATCTGGCACCTTTGCCGATCGTTTACCAGGTGAGACTGTACCCCTAGGATTATAATGTTTCAATTTGATGGACTAATAATATAACTCTTTCACAACTTGAAGTCGCACAGCTTGCTAAGTGAATGGCATGCCTGCTATGAACAATGTATTGTTCAATGACTATATTCCATTCTCAAAGAATTTGTGAGGACACGTGCTTTTATACTCATGGACTGGTTAATTTCTAAATCCACAGGAGCTTTTGCTACGGAGTATAAGTGAAAAGTGCATCGGATGCGACACTGTACCCATGTAGGTTTCTTCCTGGGATCTATTCGAGTGCTAAGAATCAGTAACAGAACTGTTTAGAGCTTTTATTTTGAAGTGGGAGAATTTCGTATTTCATGCTATACCAGATAGGTAAATCTTTCCCAGTGTCACATGAATATGTCTTGATATGTGCGTGTGATCTTGTTCTGTTGACAGGGAACCGGCACTTTGCCTTGTGTGCAATGTTTTTTTCTGCTGTGGAACTGAATGCTGTGTAAAACACGATTTGGCAGAATGCTCATATCATGCGGAAATTGGTAACATATTACTTATTATCTACAATTGGAAATGCTTTTGATATTGCTTAAGCTTCACCTAAATATTCAACTTTAGTAGCAGCTGTTGGTTGGGCAGGAAAATACCATATTTATGTGAAAGTCCTCGGTTGTTAATTTCTGTTGTTGTGCATCTCTTCTTTCTGGTATCAAGCAAAAGCTTACTCTTATATGCAATAAGTAAGACTTGTAAAATACATAACTTGAGGCAATTGTGTAACCATGAAGGTGTTGAGAACTCTTGCAACCAGCAGTAGTTTCACACGCTAATTTTCCACTTAGCAATGTGTTCTTTCAGAGGGTTCTGGGATTGGGATTTACTTGCTCATGCGCTCAACTCAGTTAGTGCTCATTCGTGGTGGTCGAGTCTGCATGGCGCCCTCTCTCTACTTGGACCAGCATGGAGAGGTTGGTTTTTCAAAGCCTTCATTGCATCGAATACCTTCCCTTTTTGTTCGTCTGAATCTTCACGTCGTACTCTGGGGTAATTTTGTTAGAGGATGTTGGTTTATAGCAGTAGTATTTCCATTGAACTATTTTGTTTGAGAGAGCATGTGTAGAATGAGTTTAGCTGAGTTTCTTTTGGTATTAGGATGCGTGTGGAGAGCGGCAAGACGAATCGGAGTCGTCTGATGGGCCAGTATGTTTTACTTCTCCAAGTGTTACTCTTACCTCCTCTTGAATTTCACTGGACACTGTTATTGATGTTTGATAGTGGCAGGAAGACACATTTTTGAGGCGTAATCAATTGCTTCACCTTAGCAAACTTCGATTGAATGAGGTGAGTGGCGGTTTTTGATAATCTCATTTGAATGTTATCCTGCTTGCCAGAAAGCTTAGATAGATCCTTCAGGGTAGTATCCGAAATGTCTTGGCATGCTGATGCTTGGTTAACTGCACAGGTGAGACGCTTGTGGCTGACAGCAGGTTTTGACCACGACACGCATATTCTTCATATCTCTCAGATCTCTGTTGGGACTCTCTGAGACACATCACAAAAGGTTTCTTGACATCGTTCCTTGGTTCATTTGAGCCTTCATCGATACGTTGAGTTTGCAGCACAGTAGTAGTAGCAAAGCAGCAGTGTAACAATAGAGTATCAGTTGGAGTTGGCGGCTTTGATTGCTTCGACTGCCATGGGCTTATGCTACCATCCTGTTGGTTCGTCCTTATAGTTCCCAGTCCTAGTTCATGAAAAGGACTAGATATTTTCCATAAAAAAATCATTGTTTTGTATGAGGACCTGTCATTGATTTAGTCATGTTAATAGTGGAAACTCGTGCCGTAAAAGAAATAGTTGTAGTCAGTCTTGTTCTGGAGACATCCCTTGTGAACTGAAGTTGATCTTTTGTAGTGGTACTTTGATGATTTGGAACCATCTCATCTGAACTTAAGTTAGTATTCTAGTTTGATAGTCTCACTATTTGAAACTATTTGGAAACTTTTTAAGTGAACTCAAATTAATATCAGTCTTATAAAGTGAAAGTATCAATTTTTGTCAAGCAAAGGGCATGTCACGTCTTTTGTTTATATTTTCATGGTTTGTTCCTCACTATTTTTTTATATTATTTTCTTTTTATTACATGAATGTTGTAGTTCATTCAAAAATATTCGTCTAAAGTGTTACTAATGATTCCACCAGTGGTTTAACACAAATTGATCTCTTTGCATTCTGGTTCAGAAAAGAGTGTTTATTTTATTTTATTTTACTTTACTTTTGATTTCTTATGCATACATGCGTGCACAGATTGTGCACGCATAGAGAAGAATTGGATTTAAAACGTAGTTGGTTTGCAAAGAATCTATGATCCCCCGTCAAAAGGCTTCTCACAGAGGTGAGCGCTTCTGGAGCTTCATTGCACCTAGTTCACCGCGTTGGGTATGGCCTTAAAAACAAATTTGACAAGCTTCCAACAGAACATGCTCAAAATGTAAACAATATTAAAAATAAATAAATAAATAAGATGCGGCAAATTAAGATTATGTTTTGTGCTGAATCACGTTGACAATCACACCAGCCAAATGGCTGTGAAGGCAAGATAAAGTTTTAAATAAAGAAGGGACAAGTTTCATCCATAGCTTCCCAGATAAGACGAGACAACCCACATTCTTAACACCAAAAGGGGAATCTATGATGTTGCAATAAAAAACAACAATCCAAATATTAAACTCATGTAAAGGTAGTGTCAATGCAATACACGAGTGAGCAGAATCATCTCACGAGAGGACGGTGTGCCAAATCACGCATGGCACCGTGTATTGGACACGAGAGCGGGTCCACGTGGCGGACAGAGGAAAAGACGTTTGGCAGTGCCAGCGTGGACCCCCTTCCCGATGCGTATGCGAAGGGATCGCAGCACATGAAGGATCGTTTCGAGCATTACCCACAATCCCATTCAGAAAAAAAAATAAAAAATAAAAAATAAAAGTTCTCTGGGTTTTGGTTTTTTTGATTTGTTTCTGTGAAGCTTGTGCGAGCTTGGTGAGCTGCGGGGTGGTGTGAGAGGGGGAGGAATCAGGGGAGGTGGTGATGCGGAGGGTTTTCCTCTGATTGTGAGAAGATTTTGCGAGGAATTGATTAACTTCGTTGTTTTTCTTAAGGGGTTTGTTCATAGCTCGGAATTGACGGGGGTGGTTTGAGGGGTTGGAGGAGTTGGGTGGATTGACGGGGAGAGGGGAATGGCGGATGCGTGGGCGAGGGAGTTTCACGAGACCGCTTTGTTAACGGAGGAGATTGACGGGCGGATTGCCGAGAAGAATGCTTTGCCTGCTCACTCGAGCGAGAGCATTCGGGTCGTTTCTGTCAGTCGGCGTAAACTGGCGGTATTGAACAATAAGCTAGATCGCCTTGAATCTCTTCTTCAGAGTGACTCCTTGAAGTCCAGCTTGTGAGTGGATTCCATTCTCTGTTCTACAACTTCAGCTTTCAGTTTGAAATGTTCCTGTCTGACCACATTCGAACTTATGCCGAAAGAGTGGTTTGCATTCCCTTATCTCTCCTTAATTGATTGCGTACGACTAAGCGTGCTTAATAGGGTGAATCGCTAGGGGTTGAAGGTTGTACAATCTCGTGATTTTGGTACATCTTTCAGATGTGAGAGTGCGGCCCTTGTGAATTGGCTGTACCCTGGGAATCAAGTTTGCACTACTCTATTGTTTGTTAATTTCATTTCGTACTCTTTGAAAATTGACTTATGCTGAAACTAGGAACGAGAAGGAGTTGAATCGTCGACAAAATATGCTCGTGGATATCCGCTTCAAATTCAAGCAAATGTCTGAGTCGCTTTCCTCTACACGAGACAACAGGTGCACTTGTTGCCACTTGGATGTATTTAAGTATTCGTCGAGCTTGGTATAGCCTGTTGCTGGGAGAATTTCCCAAACCCATTCTGCAGTGTTTTACAATGTGTCTTAATCAATCTGCAGTTGATTTCTATGTTGCAGTGCTTCTGCTGCCTCTCATTTACAATTTGATTTTTCAGGGCAAGTTTGATGGAAGGTGGGATTGCGCCAGTCGAGACTAGTAGAACCCAGGATTTAGATAACACCGGACTCGTAAAATTACAAAGACAAATAATGAAAGAGCAAGACCAAGATTTGGAGAGTCTTGAAAAAACAGTTTTGAGTACCCATCACATCGCTCTTGCTGTTAACGAAGAGCTGGACCTTCACACCCGATTACTTGTAAGTTCGATTACTTTACTCTTCTCTGATTTTATATATATGTATATATGTATACAAACGCACATATTCAAATCCATTTTCAGGTTTTTCTAGTGTCTTATGAACAAATTAGACGAATACATGTTCAACCTCGTTCCTTTTATTATTGCAGGATGACATGGACCAGGATGCGGATGTAACGAATAACAAAATTCTGGTGAGTTCATCTTCTGTTTTATTTGCATTTAAACAAGGACATGAACGAGTTCAAGGACGAACTACCCAATCTGAGTGTCACAAAGACTGAACTTGGCTTCAGGAATATGTCAATCTTTAATCCAAGTTTCATTTCATATCCTGTCATAGGGTTCCAGGTTAGAATACTTTATTTAGGCAGAATGATTCTGTATTTAGGACATGCACGATTCCACCTCTTTTATAGTACCATGCATGCGAAGAGTGTGATACCAGTCTTTTGCTCCTTAGGGTTGCTGCTCATATCCGTTCATTTTCGATCTGCAGGCGGCACAGAAAAGACTTGGGTACCTGAACAAGAACTTAGGTCAGGAGTGGTCGCTTCTTACCATGATCATTTTGATGGTTGTTGTGGTGGTCTTGGTCTTGGTTTTGTTCAAACTCTTGTAGTAACTAGTGTTTTCAGTAGATGATTTGAATTTGAGTGAGCTAGAGTTTTAGTGCACAAGCACACGGTCATGTTTCAGGGATCGTGTTGAAGGCTGTGATGCTTGCAAGTGCTTGAGGGAGAAGCGTTGTTTCGCCCATTAGTAGGTGAGTAATTGCTCAAAGAAGCACATGTGGGAACTCTAGTTGCAACATTACTCAAGCATGTATGTATATATATATATATATATATATATTTGCTGGGCAATCAGAAGGTTGCAAGCATGTACTGTAGTTATCAAGGTATACTATTTTGGCATTGCCTCAGTTTACTATTTGTTTCGCACAATTCAGAGGCTGCCGTACTTTTTTGTAACCTTGAGGAACACTGTGTTACATTGAGATGTAGGAGGACGTTGCTAATACTTAAGTTAATAGACTGATCACGTCATATCATTCTTAATGGTAGTTAACATGTGACAAATAATCTTGACCCCTTGTTAGAAAATAATGTATTTTAAGAATAAGTGTGAATATATTGAGTGTACACGAGATAGATTTGTTTGTTGTTTTATTTTTGTTTATTTTTTTAACACAAATGGGGTCTATTTAATGCTTTAATTAAATCTTTCCTTTGAAGAACATGCCCACTTAGGTTGTAACATCATAAATGCATGGTAAATTTAAGACAATATGGTTGTTTGTTTTGTTTTGTTTTTTTAAATAACAACACTTCTAATAAAAAGTCCAAATTAAGATTATTATTATTGTTATTATTTTATCACATAAATAATCAAGTTATTTTGTGGAGTTCTACAATCTTATTTCATAGGACTATTTTAACTCTCAACATATTTTAGGAAATCTATAATTTATTCTATTTTCTAAAAGATGTTTTACAATTATCAAGTAATTTATCCATCTTATTGTGATTATTATCCAAAACACTTGGTTATATTCAAATAAACTGAAAGAATTTTTTTCTGACTTTAATAATTTATTATACATATATTTTAAAATACAAAGATGTTTTATTAAATTCAAATGATCCATAAACAAAACAAAAAATCTTGTTAAATCTTTTAAATTTAGGTGGTAGATTATTAGCAAAAAATGTTTGATACTATAAAGCATTTTGACATCCTTAATGTCTACAATTAGAATCTACATGTGTAAAAGAAACATAATCTAATCATTTATTCTTCTAACATGAATGTAATTCTAAAATATATATAATATTGTTTTAGCTGGCTTGGGATATATAAGATATATTGTGTAACTATATCTAAATTAATTTTTAATATCTACACATTTATTCTAATTCTAATTATTTTATATTATTTAAATTAATATTACTTCATTATAAGTTCTAAGTCAAAATAAGACATTTTTTTGTTAAAGAGAAAATTAAGATTCAAGATTAATATCTACTTAGTTTTATTCAAATTCTAAGGTGGTTATTTATACCTAATTAATTTTTATCTTAATTAACTATATGGTTTATAAAATCTTTCTTAGAATCAAATATTAAATATCATTAATAAAGTTTGAAACTTTCCCCCTTTTCGTGTTTTATATTTGTATTTTAAAGTTTATTTTTATATAAATTTTTTGTGCCACTTAGACACTTTTAGCATAACCTTTCACTAAGTTTTTTACACTTTTGAAGAAATTAGAAGGATTATTCTTTTGTTGTTTTGATAATACAATATTATAATATATTATTTTGGATTATTTGACTACTTATTATAGCTTAATTTTGACAGATCTAGACAAAGTAAACCATGTAATTATAAGCAAATTTATTTATTGATGTAGTAGTTGAAAAATTGCTATGGAGGTGTAATTAAATTATCTTAAATAAGCCTATCAAACACTTGGCTTTAAGAATAGATATTCTATCTCCAATAAAATTATGTTAGTATTTAGAAAAGTCAAATATGAGATGTTTTTAAAATTCTTCATCTTATGATGTAAGTTTGAATTTAAATTTGATTCTAATTAATGATTATAGCATTAGATTTGTTGAATTGATTGTAGCTTGATTATAATAGAAACCATGTATGTATTTTTAACTTATACTCTAAATTATAAATATTTTATAGATTTGTTTTTAAATGCCACCATATAAATTTATTCTATGAGTTGTATAAGAAATTAGAAAATATATGATTAAGCAATTAGACTATAAATATCCAAACTTTCTCAAAATTATTCTATTTATCGATGTGAGTTGAAGTCCAAACTAAATTTAACCCATATTTTCTTGAAATTGTAAGTTTAGTGATCATAAGTGTATATTGGTCAAATTATTGAATATTGGACTCAGAAGGATAAAGAGTTTTCATGACCTAAATGATTAATGAAGTTTTTAGGGCTTCTTTTAGATCATTAACATCTCAATGTTATTTAGATTTGGATTATATATGCCGTGATACTTTGTTGCAAGTTAAGTTAATGCTTAGATAATACATTAAAAAGAATTCTTGAACATAATCTTAATTTTGCAAATTATTTTTAATAAGCTTCTCCAAACAAATAGAAAAAAAGTAGAAATAAATAAATAAATAAATAAATGAATAAATTGTTCTAATGTTATAGATATTTTAGTTGGATTTAATTTTATAATATTGTAATAATCTTTTTTTTTAAGTATTAAATATATTTAAAGTTGATGAATATCTTAAGTTTGAAGTGATAATTTAAATAGAATTCCTAGGAATTTACTTACTTTGGCAATTGATGCCAAATTCCCTCCAAACTTGTTTGTTTATTAAATCTTAATAATTCTTTTATTATACCAAATCATTAAGACCTACAAATTTTATTGCTTGATTAAATATAATTCTTATTGTGTATAAATTAGAGTTAAAATTCTAATATAAAATCCAAAAATCCAAAAACCTTATCACATATTTAAGAGAATCTAATTTTAAAAAGTTGTTTAGAAGTCTTTGATTAAGTGCGATTTTAAAATTATTAGGATGTTATCTAAAATAAACTTACTACAATATAATGATAAAACTTGAAGCAAGGTTTGATGATCTCATTGGAATAATTTCAGGGCATTAATGGGGTAAAAGTTTTGTTAGCTTTTTAAAATGTCAATGTGTACACTACATATGAAAAACTAACAATTTTAGAAGAGCAGAAAGATTGGCCATACTTAATTCAAGGGCAATGAATAGAATTGATATATTTATAACTAGGTCAGAGAAAGAACCAAACAAACAATAATAAACAATGATTAAAACTCTCCACTATTTACATGTTAATTTTGAAGCCTGACTTCATTTTTTTACATTGTAGTTGGGGAAAAATATGTATTAAGGTGTCATCTCCAATGATTTGCCATTGACATTTATCAATAGATTATTAAGTTTTAAGCAATTATAAGTGCAACCATATCATTCCTTGAAACCATTCTGTAAAAAAATTGTGTTTCAACAATCCCAAAATCTTATGTGAATTGGTTCAATGTGATACAGTTGGTATATCACTGCAGACAACATATAAAACTTATCTGTGCACAACAGTACCAAGCACATGTTGAATACAGAGATGGCAGATCGATCATCTTGCACAGCGATGCCAGAATCATCCCGGTCCCTCATACTCCGGTGATGGAACTACAAGCATCGACAGCTCTTCCAGTTCAGCTGAATCAGTTTGTCCTACAAATTCACAAGAAGCTGGTGCAGGATCTAGCGGCACTTGAGAGAGAGTGGAGGATAGACAGAGTTTTAGAAATGAAATCAATGAGCCGTTAATGGTACATCGAGCATTCATGGAGGCGCAATTCACTGTGGTTATGTTCATACCTTGCGCTTCTTTGGACTCTTTCGTTTTGAAGCACTCCTGAACTCTGAATTCTGGGTGATCTGTGAAGAACCCAAAGACTGAGAAAAATGATTTTGCTTAGCGTTGGTCGCCTACGTGAGTATCGCGCTTGTTTTGAGACAGTTCGATGACTGCTGCTTGCAACTTTGTAATGAGGTCGTCTTTGTCGATCTCTGGTATAATTACAAAGAAAAACAGAATAAAAAACTCGTCGGCTTTATAACACCGACATATACCCAACGAGAGCACGTTAAAAGCTCGCGTTGTTCCAAGATAGTGCTGAAATGAATCGATCACTGCTGGTGGACAACGAGTTTTCCTATCACAAACCATAACAAAGAGAAATCAAAAAGAAAAAAGAAAAAAAGAATGTAACGCACCTTGGAGAGGAGCAGAAATGATTTGATTCTCTTCAACAGCATATAAATGGTCATTTTCCCGAATAACGCTGATATCGTCAATCTCTGCTCCTTCTTTGCTCAACAATATCTTGGGGAGATGGTGAAATCTCTCCTCTGCAATTTTCGTACCTCAAAAAAAAAACAGTTCAATTCTTCAACCTGAAGATCTATGGAGAGTTCTAGGAATTATGAATGCATTGGATATCGTCTACACCGTGATTTGAAAATATCGATACACCAACGACACAATCAATACCGCAAAAAATGAATGAACGAAAAAAGAATGGAAACGATTTGTGAGCAGTAGGTATATTCACTTACGGGCAAGGTTGAGCAACTCTCCTATGGAATTTGGCAATACAACAACCTTTCCAACGCCTGTTACTGCATTGTTCAAAGGATGTTGACCATGGAGGACAACGCGGACGGGCGGTGGCGGCGTTGTATCGTCGTTTCTGGGCACGATCTGATTATTGTACATCCTACTTTCATGACAAAAGGCCCAGGGGTTCACGGTTTGTTGCCGGCGAAGGCTTTTCGACAGTCCCCTCAGGGTCATTAACCGTCCCCGAGCCGATTGTTTTCGCATGAGTGAGTGGATTGTCCTTTCGCCCCCAGCTACTCTACTTAGGGAACTAGGAGGAGTTGGATTGTCGACCTAGTCCAAAAACACACACCAATCAGATACAACCTTCATGTGAAAACCATTACCAATGCTTCTGCTCAATCTGACGAAGACGATGGAAATTACTGAATTAAAAGAAATGGCACCTGAAATTCAATAACGGAACCTGCTTTCTTGGACAGCCTCCGCCTTGCGAACGCACTGGACGTTTCCTTGGATGTGCCAGAATGCTGTGAGTCATCACGAGCAGGTTGAGCCTTCAAATAGGACACTATCTCTGGGTGCAGTTCAAGGCGCTCTGCTAGTTCGCAAGCGGAAAGGATATGTCCATCAGTGCTCTTCAAATGAGGATTTGCCCCTCGGGTTATCAAAAACTTAACCATCTCCAATCGGCCATAGTTGACGGCAACGTGAAGCGCGGTAAACCCATTTGCATCAGTTGCATTATTGATGTCAGCACCATATTTTATGTAGTCTTCAATGAGGTCCGTGTTACCCTCGAGAACAGCTTGCCCCAAGAACTTCCCAATATCTGCATTCTTAAATGTTGCGCCCTTCTCCAATAACAGCGTCGCTGTAGCAGTGTCCCGGGAAATAAGGGCATCAACCAATGGGACCTTTCCATCCGCATCTGCACCCAACCAGACAGCATTTGGAATTGAGTGATCACTCCCCACGTCTCTTCAATCCTCTCAACTGTCTCGAATTTGAGAAAATATCCATCTAGGATCCGGAACCGTTCCGACAAGGGATCAATGTAACGCCAAACATAAGACAAATTAACTGAAAGATCGAATGCGATTCAAAACATACCAGCCTTGTTGGGATCAGCCCCGTGTTCCAGTAAGATCTTCACACACTCCTCATAACCTTTCGCTGAGGCAATGTGCTAATCCAACCCAAAAGCACAATCGAAACATAGATGAGAAAAGACACTAAACAACATAAAAGTTTCTCGTCCGTCAAAGTAAATCCTGTTTCTACAATTTCTATTCTATTTGGTAGGACCAAAAAGCAGAAAGGACGTTTAAGTGTAATGGTAAGCTCGTGACGAAAGTTAGAACACACCAAAGCAGTGCGGCCCCAATAAGCTATCTTGTCCACCTCCGCGCCTTTGGACAGCAGCTCTTGCATTAACTCGAAGTTTCCTCCTGCAGCCGCCGCACCCAAGCTTGGGGATATCTCGTTGTCTTCAGCGAGGAGTACCTCAATCTCTGCCGAAAGCTCCTTAAATCGAGGGTCATCAGATTCCCGCAAGCGCTGCACCACAAGACAATAGAGGTATTAAGTTTTGTTTCTAGATGCACTGTGTCACATCTTGCTTCTAGATACCAATCCTTTCAGATAGTGCGGTAATATCAAATCTAAAAAAAAGTGGATCTCGGGACGACAAAAATTTGGAGTAGAAATAGTACCTGTAAGAGATTATCAACAATCCTCTGGCCATCTTCCTTGAAAGATTGCACAATGTTCATGAAAACAATGCGATCAAGCCGCAAGAGCTGTGATAATTTCCGACTTCGCACAGTGAAAGGTTGGGGCATGTAACACAGCACGCCAATCTCTCCAATCACATCGGCAGCATGTGCCGTTGCTAGAATCTGGCACGAAGGACTCGAGCCTCAATACGGTTTGAAAATTAAATTAGCAACCAGGACAATAAAAGTCAAGTAGGAGAAAACAATACAGATGGAGGTAATTACATACTTGCTCTGATGCGGCATCTTCTCTTCGAACTAAAACATCCTGCACCCAGTCAACCATGCATGTTAACTTCCATTAGTTGCTGTCAACTTACACAAATAACACCAACCGCCCACTGTTCTCGGTGAAGGAAGCACCAATCTGTCTCATGAATATCAATGATCTACTTATTGTTATAGAAGTGTTCTAATTGTTAGTCCTGGCAGTAGGAGATGAACTTACAGCAGTACCGTTCACAACGATGTAAAACTCGGAAGGGGCCTCATTGAGCAGTATGATGTCCTCACGAGGAGGGAAAAATTCAACTTTCATCTCCGATACCTTCATAAACCAAAATTCAATTAAATTGTGTCAAACATTATCAGCCAAAATCAACGTCAAAATTCAACACTGGTTGACTTACTACAAAATATTCGTACGTAGCAAGAGTATTTCCTTCGCAATGTGGTGCTCATGTAAATGTGTGTCAAGTACGAACTTTAATTTCGTCAGCCCAATAAAGTATTCTGAAGAGGCATTCAAGGGTGGCGCACCAGCTGAGAGAGAAAATTGTAGGAAGTGCCCTGGAAGAGGTAAACTCTTTCCACCGTATCAAGGAACAAAAACTGCGCAACAGATGACCGAATGGCCTTTGGAAGGGAAGCTATAGTTCCTTGGTGTTGTAGACTCTGTGTCTTGAACTTCAACTGCACATGGGAGATCATTTGCTCTTGAAGCTTCGGAGGCAAGTGGTTTCTCGTAGCAAACTCCATCAATGATTGCACAGAGTCACGCTGACCCCACACCCAATCATATCAAAATATCATCAGTCACATTCAACATGCAGATTCCCACAGAGATTTCCTCAGATTCTTCAGGGCACGTAATCTATTTCTGAATTAGAGAGAAGAACGTTTCAGAAGAGAGGCTCACATAATCTCGTGTTCGCGCTGTCACATGAATAATAAGATTGGTCATATTTCCAATGATGTAAGATGTAAGGGCTAAGTTCAGTAGCATGTAGAAAATGTCGTAAATCATTTCACCACGATTGACTGGATGCAAATCCCCATACCCCACAGTCGTAAGGGTGGTGATGGACCAGTACATACTCGTAACATACCGCGTCCACAAAGACTCCTCTCGAAATCCTGGAAGCGCAGATCCCAGCCAGGTCTCTGATTCTTTAGATTTCGGATGCCGAGCAGCTAATAAATAGTATGAGCAGGCCGCACAATGACAAGTAAACACGGTCACCTGGAACAACACCCACAGACTTGATCAAAATACAGAAGAAAGTCGCCTTTGAGCAGCCGCAACAATCTATTACAATGTGTCTTTACTATCGGATTTGATAGACCATACCTTAACTTCGAGAAATACTAGGTATTGTGCTCATAATCGTTTCTTTTAGACGATAATGTAATGACTGATCCAAGAAAGTTCAAAATCTTCGTCTAGGTCAATGACCCTCAAAGAAATTGAGCACGAGAACATTTATGAAGGTAAATCATTACAAAGTCTCCGTACCAAAAAGAGTTTGAGACACCGAGTCCAGAAGTAACTAAATTTTACGTTCTTCTCCACCCTGTAACAAAGGTTCAATATGTTAAGCGCAAAGATGGAAGGTTCACAGGAATAGAGCGTATGACAATAACAAGATTGGTAGTTGAAATCGGCAGATCCTTCTCAGTTTATACGATTATGCTTTTAGGAAGACGTGCAAAATGTAAAGCTTCAATCGACTCTTTGGTTTCCTTGAAATACCTAGCAAAGACGTCGCTCACACGCCGCAACCGCCAGAGTCGCAACAGGTTAACAAAACTGGTTACAAATCCTGTCTCGTACTTGTGGGTGAAAATCACCATTATGGCGGCAAAAGGAACAGTTGAAGCAACATCTAAAACAAACCATGATCTCAAATACCTGCCAATCATAACAAGGCGACGGAACAACAGAAATGATAGTAAATATTCCATTCAATAAAAAAAAAGGTAACAATAAATAATAAAACATACATGGTGAGCAAGGTGTGAGAAAGGTAAGCTCATGCAACAGTAGAATTATTGATAATCGGCATCAGCAGTAGAGGCTGGTGTTCAATTTGAAGTAGAACGAGGCTAGTGCCCCTCCACCCAAGTGATCCAAAGTCATGCAGAAGACTACCAAGCGCATGTGAGCGATGACCATTATCTGCGCTAAAGCTCAAGTTCGCAGAATGTTACCTACTAGCAATCTTCTTCAAGTTGTCTTCCATCAAGAACGTTTTAGGATCAAGATATGCGACGAAGAAAGTCATCACGATATCAATAAAGAAGAGAGCGTTGACGACACTGTCGACACCCAAAAGGACCCCACGTGGGTTTTGTATAAACCCGAACTCGAACGGTGACACCCATGCTGAGTAGAACACCAACACCACCAGGAAATGCTGCCAATACCTGCCCACCCAATAGAAATCAGAGATCGGAAGCTAGATTTAACTGGATCTGCTTAATCCTGATGACTAGCTACGTCAAGCGTTTAAGAAAACCGTATGCATCACCCTATGTCTCCGAAGCAGTATGACCATACGGACCGACAGTCTTGCATACATGCGGCTGTAGTAACTCATAGGTCAAACCAGGACTCCGTCCTGAAGCAGGTACAATGGCCGGCAATCGTACCATTTCATCTGAATTATTGCAGAGCAGCATTTATGCTAAGCTACAGGTATGCCAACTGAGAGGGAATTTCTCTAAGACATTGCCACACAAAATCCTACCACTTAGTCTTCCTAACTTTCAAATGGTTGCTAATTTTAGATATATGATGACGATGACAACAAGGCCATGATTTCTTCACTTGTTAAAGCATCCACAGAAAGAGGGATTTCATGGCATAGGCAAGCAACCGCAGACAGCCAGACAATAACCAAAAGGATGCGTTGAGCTCATGCCGGTGCATTTGTCGCAGGGAGGTATGGCAATTACCTGTATTGGCGACTGTAAGGATGAATCACATATTTCTTCAGAATCAAGTTTTTGATGCTTTGATTAGATCCGAGAGCAGGCAAAAGACCGCTGCTGAATGCATCACTGAACGCGCTGTGAGTGGAAGCCTTATGCAAGTGGTTTTTCTCCACCAAGCCCATTGCCTGCTTAACGAGGTTAATCAACCATTCAGCCATGATCCCACAGCAGCCTACCACCTCTCTGTCACAGCTGTTAATATGGTAGATACTTCTTTGCAGATTTTCAATAATCGATGAGATTTGTAAGATATCTCAGCGATGGTTTTGTCACTTGAGGACCTTCATGAAATTTCAACTTCCTGGATGAGTAATTTGCGCCCTAACATAGTTAACCTCGGGCATGCAACGGTTCGGCACGCCGAGCTGCAGAAGACGACGGTGCTTTGAACGTCAATAGCACTTGCAACTTAATGCTCCTGCGATAAATTTCGGTGGAGCGCTGACATCTGTGTGATACTGTCAGAATTCAGCTCCAAGCTCGAAACCATTTTAGTTCCATCTCAAACATGAGCTCATCAGAAGACCAACGTACATCTGCAATACGTTGTAAGGAGCCCTCCTACTGCTTCCGAAATTCTCAACACATGCCTATTACGTCCATTCCGCTTCGTTCGTTGTGCTTACACCGAGTTCTATCAGTGTCGATTTCCCCTCACATCCCAACACAAAACCATTTCTTTCTCTGAAAACACTTCAGTAGTGATAACAAAATCGCTGGAACGGCCTGCGCAACCGCGACTATATCTCCGAGCTGCAATTGAACAGTGCAAAATAACACAAGGCATCCACATACCACGCTCCTCCTCCGAGACTGCTACCAAGCAATCTAAAAACCATTCTTGAAGATCAAGAAAGCGCAATACGTCTTCCGGCGCTTGACTCAACTGGTCCCGGGCCAAGCTGCCGCACTTCAACCATGCGCAGGGCCAACTCCCTCAACAGTCTTCGAGGCCTCCACCTCACAAAACTGCGACAGCTCCACCAAATCACAATTCACGAACCCAGTGACTACTCACAGCTCCGACGAGGACGAGGAGGAGGACGACGACGACCCGATCCTTGCAGCGTAACTCTACGGCACCGCATCCAGGCTGTGGTTCACGTCACCAATCACACAAGGTTCCGGAGCACGAGGCACGGCGAAGCACACGAGCCACGGCTGCTGTGATAATAACGACACGGTAAAAAGAACATGGAGTTGCTGACGAGGAATTAATACACAATGGGAAAAAAATTACGAAAAAAACGGCATGAAGATGTGTTGCCACGCTAGCGCCGCCGCCAAGGTAGTAACAGGAAAAGCAGCCTCGAAATCGAGGCCTCCATCATCACCACCACCACCACCACTACCGCACCGCATCGACAACAGCGGCACTGCTTTGAATGCAGCAAAAGGACCCTGTGGAATCGGAACACGGTGATGCAGCAGCGGGGCATGGAGCCGCGGAGGCAAACTCGGGCATGGGAGCTTTATCTCCTGGTGGGTCCCATACTCTCTGCGGCGATTTCCCTATTGAATCTAACCTCTATCCAACGGTATCCTAGGGGATCCCAGTTGCATCCTCTACGAGGGGGATCCTGGTATATCCCATTCCCTCCCTGCGATGCCTTACCCTTTTTGCCGTCTTTGTTCCCATGTCCACGTCCTCATCTTCATCTTTTTCGTCTTTAATATTCGTCGTCGTTGTCGTTATCGTCGTCGTTGATGTTGTCATCTTACCACGTCGATTCGAATAAGAGGGGCAACTTTAAATTAGTTTTAGAACTTTTAAAGTTGGAAGTTTTGGCCCGTTTGTTTTGGATTGGTGGAAACTCTGTGGTTGATTTTTGTTGCTTTTGATGAAGTTGTCCGTTTCTAGCAATAAGGCCTCTTTAGGGTGAGTGGGAAATTTCGGAATTTTTAATTATTATCATTTTTTTTGGTGTGGTTTTGTTTTATTGATTTTTGAAAGGTATGTTGATAAATGTGGTTTTGTCATATAGGAAGAAAACATACGGGATGTAAACGAAATAAAGATAAAGGAGAAAATTTGATGTATTGAGATGTGATATTTTACCTACCTTCGAAAGGAATTCATGTGAGTTTTTTGTTCAAGAAATAAAATATTCAAGAGGATGTTTCTAACAAAAATACTTCATGGTAATAGGTATTTTATGAAGAAAAAAAAGTAAATAAATATATTATTTTAGACAAATTTATGTTTAGGAATGTTAAAACATCACTTTACAATGATGAATTATTAAAACTTATGATAAATCAATCTAGTAATTGTTGTTAAGTTTGTATTGGAAGTTTTGAAGGTAGATTTTATGCATGATTGAAACTATTTGTAATTATGAGAGTAATAAGCTGCATACTTTGCAGCATGAGTTAATATAATGTTAATGCAAAATTTATGACTATTAAGATTAATAAAAAAATATCATTAAATTTAATATATATATATATATATATAATAAAGAGTATTTTTTTATCCATCCATGAGCTTTTATGAGCCAACTAGTATTATTTAAATATAAGATATCTTTATATATATATATATATATATATATATATATATATAGAGAGAGAGAGAGAGAGAGAGAGAGAGAGAAAGAGAGAGAAAGAGAGAGAAAAATAAAATAAAATAAAATAAAATAAAAATAAATATTAAAGCCACACTTCAATTTTTTTAAAGCAACATCTCCCTAGCCATCTTATAATCCATTATGTACCTATTCCATGTCCCTAAATTTATTTCAATCCCGTGTCCCTTGTTTTCATCTCTCATCTCTTAGTCTCAATCCTTATCCCTTATTTTTAGCCTTTGTCTTGTGACGCCAAGTCTAAGGTGAGAGAAAACTAAGGAAGCAATATGAAGAAGGCAAATCAACTATAATTGTGACTTATTTTAAGTATCAAAAGAAAAGATACTATGCCAACAACTGCAAGAATGAAGAAATTGTGAGGAAAATAAGTGAACTTTTTTGTACTCTTCAGCCATACAAGACTCAAGTGACTCAAAATTTCTAAGTGATGAGTCTCAATATATAAATTCTAGTAAAGAAAGGTGGTTTTGAACAAAAACTCACTTTCACCAATTTACATAAGAAACTTGTCTATCTAAGTTTTAAGGTTAAGAACACTGAGGTCACAATGTTGATTGTTAGAGGGATAACCAACTTGTTTATGAAGCCAAAGTATGCCAAGAGATTGGAATTGGCTCTCAAAATAATTAAAGAAGTGAAGGTGTCATTTGCTAAAAGAGGAGAAATAGTCTGCTTAGTTGCTAAGAACATAGAATTTAAATCTAGGAATAAGAAATTTTGAGAGGACTTCAGAATATGTAGCCTCAGTGGAATAGATGCAGTACTAGGAAACACATTTTTAAGGTATTACAGAATGAAACTTCAATGAAAATCCAAAATATAAGTAATCTTAATAGAAGAAGTTGGGAAGTTAGTAGATTTGTCCTTCGTGAACCGCCTTATATTATACAAGTCAAAGATTGCTATTGTTACTCACTACAAGTTAGAAAGAGAATAGTTCCTCTTACACTTGAGAAGAAGCAATTTCAATCTTGAAATTATAAGTAGTGGTCTCAGTAATAAAGAAGAGTAAGAAAGGACCACTCTATATTTTGAAAAACTTATGCAAAGCCTTTTGTTGGAATTTAGTAATGTCTTGACAACTAAATTACTAAGGAAACTTCTACCTAATAGAATAGTAGATTATAAAATTGATATAGTTTTAAGATTACAATCCCTGAGTAAAGCATTGTATTGATTAAATCAAGTCAAGCGAAAAGAGCTCATATAACAACTCAATGAGTTATTGAAAAAATATTATATTACTTAAAGTAAGTTCCCATTTGAAGCCTCAATCCTTTTTGAGAGCAAAAAAAAAAAAAATGGAAAGATGAGAATGTGTATTGATTATAAGGTCTTCAATAAGATTACTATAAAAAAAAACTACCTACTTCCATGAGTTGACAACTTATTGAATATATTAAGTTGTAGTAAATATTTCAGTAGGATTGATCTCAAGAGCTATTATAATTAGATAAAGATTGCCTCCAAGGATATTAAAAAGATGGCTTATAGAACCAAATATGATTCTTATGAATTCATGGTGATGCCCTTTGGATTGTATAACACTTTAGCAACATTCATCACATTGATAAATTCAATCTTTTATAAGAAAAGTGATGAGTTCATAGTGGTGTACATTGATGATATATTGGTTTTCTTCAAAAGTGACAAAAGGCATGAGGTGCATTTAAAGATAGTCATAGAGAAATTAAAAGAGAACCAATTGTATGCCAATGAAGAGAGGAGTATCTTTTATTTGGAGAAATTAGAATATATGAGATATATCAACAATGATAAGGATTTAAAGCCATAATCAAAGTAGATTTAAGCTATCAAGAATTAAAAGATATCTAAGATGAAAAAAGATGTGAGATCATTTTTGTAATTAACAAATGATTATAAAAATTTCATAAAGGATTTTTTAAAGATTTCTAGTATTCTCTTAAGCCTCTTGAAGAAGGATAGCAAGTCCATAAAATAAGACTTGAGTTGTGAAAAATTCTTTCAAGAAATTGAAAAAATATTAATTTTAAGTTTAGTATTGTTCTATTCATAGTTTGATAAAGAATTTGAGATCTATATGGATACAAGTAATTTTACCATTAATAGAGTTTTGATGCAAGAAAAAAAGACTTGTGGCATTCAAGAATACGAAGTTGAATGAGAGTCAGCTTAGATTGCTCACTCAAGAGAAAGAACTATTTGTAGTAGTGTATTGCTTAAAAACTTTGAAGCACTATCTGAGTAGTAGCAAGATCAAAATCTACACCAATAACATCTCTCTCAAGTACTTCATGTGTCAAAGGCATGAATCTCAAAGAAAGAAAATCCTCAATATACTCCTGTGTCATTGAAAGGAACTAGAAAGTCACTCAAAGATGATATAATATTGAACTAAAATAGCTATTTACAAAAATAAGAAGACTAGAAAGTCTTGAAACAAGTCTAAAGTTTAGAAAGGCATTGAAAAGGATAAAGAAGGCTTTATTCTTACCTCCATATATACTCTTAATTAAGAAATATGTGGCGATGTCTTATAGAATCTCTAAAACATGTTGACTTTGTAAGATACATATCTTAACTTACAAGACATGTTTTTTATATGTATATGACCTAAGTTAGTTTTTTTTACAACCTATCAACATGTAGTTAACTTGTTGACCATATTTCTAACCTACCAATCAACTACAAACACATATTAAATCAAAGCAGCATCTATGAAGCTTCTAAGAAGTTTCTTTTAGAAGATATTATAAAATTAATCTATTTTTATCTATTTTTATCTACTTCTATCTAATCATATAGGTATCTATTAGAATATCTATATATATTTGTGACATTATCTCTCCTTGTAGAGATGAGTTCTATGAGGAATGATCTTCATATGTTGCAAAAATCTAAGATGCGACAAATTATATTTGTGATATACTTTGATCTTTGTTCTCTTTGAAGATAGTTGATAGGTCCTCTCTACCATTGATAATGTCTCATATCAAGGTAAGAAGACCACCTTGTTATTTGGTTGTTGATGCTTTTGCAACTTTTTTCAAATAAAACATTTGAAATACTATCAAGAGTTGTTCCTACCTCTAATAAAAACATCAAAAATAGAGAGTCTCTTCCAAAGTGATGATATCAAATACATTGTCGTATTACGTGCTTTCCTACTCGAGAACGCGCCGGGCATCTGGCTGTAGAAGGTAGTATGAAGATTCACTAATATTCAAGCAGTTTATCGGTTTTTGATTGTTGGAATATAAACAACTGCAAGAATATATCATAAATCTATATGGATGTCCTTCAACTGCTCGCCGAAATCCTTCCTGTCCCAGCCGGTAGGTCTCTAGACGTTACAGAGAACCCCGAACAACCCAAACTACTAATCTTCGATACCGCTTTATACTCACGATCTTGTATCCACTAACTGTCTCGTTAGATTAATCCAATAAATTTCATTCACTCTGCATACTCAATCCTATAGAAACCCTTTTAATTCTTCATCACAAATGTAATTCAATTTCACAAAACAGTCAAGAGTAATCACATCCACTTCATTAAAATCCCGATTCACTAGTACAACACTGACTTCAGCAACGATTGCCTCAGTCTTCCCAAAATCCTATGAAGAAAAAAAACCCCAATTCTCTGTCTTTTTTCCCCGCTCTGAAGCATGAAGCTAGCTCTCCGACCCTTCTAAAAAAACTTATTCTCCCCTCTTTCAAACCCTAGCCTCTGAATTTCTTCAATCTTCCGTCTTGGATCCGGAATTGGCTCCGCCGCCAGAGCTTTCTCCTCATTTTTTATCTTAAAGAGATCCTTTTACCGAAAGGACGTTCCCGAAACGACTTAAAGGACGGAACAGCATGAAACAAAATTGGAGCCCCGTAATCGGGACAACATTGAGTCGCCCGACCGATTTAGGTCTCATATTGGCTAAGAGGCCCGTAGTAAGATCTGGATGTTCCCGTAATTGGACCGCATTGGATTGCCCAACCAATTCAGGTCTCATATTGGGTAAGAGGCCCGTAGTAAGACCTGGATTGGATGTCTTGAAATTGGATCCAATTGGCTCTTCGAACGAGGTTCACCCGTCATTGAATTGGTCCTTTTCCTTTCTGCTGACTCCCGTTATTAGAATCGAACGGAGCATTTCAGTATGCCCCGGCTGACTGTAACGGGGTGACTGACCCTGGCCTCTCAGTATTTGCACTGGAATTGGTCGTTGCTCCCAATATTCGAGGTAACTGAATATTAATAAAAGTCTCCTATCTTTATATTTTCACGATATACTCATGTTACAACACGACATCCATCCTCTCTGAACCTGTGCATCCTTCGGTATGCACCAATTTACCCAATTGCTGTTTGATTTAGAATATATTCTCTACGTTTTTATTCAGTTCGTCTTCGTTACCTTTATTATCCAAATCACTTTCATCTTCTTGTTGCGGAATCTCTATACCTTCATTAAGGCCTTCCATATTCATCTCCGCGTGTCTTCGTTTAAATATTTTTACTCGCTTCCCTGCAATTGGTATTTTCAATTTTGTACCATGTAACTCCCGTAATGAGTAAGTCGCATTATCATGAACAGTTGTTACTACATATGGTCTAAACCAACGTTTTGAAAATTTCCGCAAAGTACTATGTTGGTTATCCAGACTATTATCATAAACAAGTATCCAGTCACCTTCCTCAATTGCTTTAGGTCTCAATCGATGTTGCTTATCGAATTGCGCCTTGTTTTGTAACCTTGCTCTTTTTAACCTTTCCAATGCTATTTGCACATCTTCCGATCTTTGCTCGAATTATCGAATCTTAATAGCCAAAAGCTCTTCTCTTGTCAATCCATCTTTCCATGGTAGCATACTCCAAGTAAGTACCTTTTCTTCAATCGGCATAATTGATTTTCGACCTGTCATAAGCTCTACTGGCATAAATCCTGTCACTGAACTATGTGTTGTTCGATCAGCCCATAATGCAAATGACAAAAGCCGTGGCCACTCTTTAACTTTCCCATTACAAGCTTTAACTAATGCTTTCATAATTGGTGGGAGACCACGTTCGCTTTTTGCATTCCCTTCCGGATTATAAGCAGTAGTCAATGATAGTTTAACTCCACATCTTTCAAAGAACTTACGAGCTTCTTGTGCATTTAATTCTCCACGATCTGCAGTGATTTTTTCTACGCATCCGTAGCGGCAAATGACATCTTCAAGTAAAAATCTACAAATCCCTTCTGTAGATTTTGTCCTCAATGCTCTTCCTTCTACTTGATTTGATAAATCTTCATGAGCTAAAACCAAATATCTCATCTGCCATAACCCAACTGGCATAATAACCAAATCAATAACCTATTTAAAATGAATAGCCACAGGATACGTAGGATGAAGACCATCTCGATGTCGGATATTAGAATACGATTGACAAATTTTACATGATTCTACAAATGAGAGCACATCTCGATACATATTTTTCCACCAATATCGTTCCTTGAGTTTAGCAAAAGTAGCCCAGATTCCTCTATGCCCTGCCCATAAACTATCATGGAACTCCTTTAATAATTTTAGTTTTTCTTCTTTTTTGCCTATCACTCGTTGTGGCATCCCAATTCCTTTCTTTGGTCTCTTCCATAAGAATCCATCTCGAAGCAAAAATCCATATACTTTTTTTCTTATTTGTTTGAATTTTTCTGTAGACCAATTCCCTTGCTTAGTCAAGGTATTCAAGTAATGACCAGTATCCAATAATTCTCCTTCATAAGATTCTTCAAGAAATAGCTTCTCTTCTTTGTTGAGATTTGATATTGAATAGAATTTCAATCCGACGTCATCAATGTCTTCAACCATTTCGTCCTCCCTCTCGTATCTTGCTCAAGATAGCATGTCTGCTACTAAATTGTCCTTCCCAGTAACATGCTTAAATTCTGGATTTAGTGACTTAATATAAGCAATCCATCTCAACATTGTAATATCTGGCGTTGAATAGTTAGTAATCATTCCAAGCAATGACAAGCAATTTGTTTCAATTACTACTACTGCCCCAATCAAATAGTCCTTTTCAGCTTTCATAGCCGAAACAACTCCCCAAAGTTCTCTTTTGACTTGCGAATATGCACGCTGACGAATACTTAAAACTTTAGCTCCAAATCGAACTGCAAATCTATTCCCACTTGAATCATCTTGACCCACAACCCATCCAATGGCAATTGGACTAGCGTCCACAGTAAGAATCATTGGTCTATTGCACTTATAATCAACCTTCCTCAATATTGGAGGTGACATCAATAATTTCTTCAATCTTTGCATTGCTTGAATATGCCTTTCTTCCCATTTAAATTGGTAGCCCTTGCGTAACAGTTCATATAATGGATCCGCTATGTGAGCATAATGAGGGATCCAGATTCGATAAAATACACATGTACCTAAAAACCTGCGAATCTCTGTTAAAGAATCACAATCCTCTTTCATCCTTCCAATTGCATCAACTTTAGTCGGATTTGGTTTTCTTCCGTAAGATCCACATAAATGTCCAACAATCACAACCTCTCGTATTCCAAATACGGACTTCATACCCGATAATGTAAGATGAACTTCTCCAAGCCGAGTTAAAATCTTTTCACAATCTTGTATATGATCAACAACATATTTGCGACACCCCCTCGTATCTAAAGTTTCATCCTTGTCTCCTTCTCTGCACCCTTTTATAGGAACATCATCTAGAAAAGGCATAGTCTTTTCCGGAATAAAATCTCTCAATACCTTATTCATCCCATTTATCATATGCGCAACTGAGTTGGTCGCGCCTTGAGGAAGAGTGCATATTCTAACCAATTCAAGTGGTGTCTTCATTGTTGTCATATCTCTACTTCCTTCCGCAAGTTGAAATTGATCATAACATGAATACAAGTCACCCATTGAATAGATCGCCCTTCCTGCAAATGCCTCAGCAAATTCATCCACAATAGGTCCAATTCCTGCATACTTGACAGTTACTGCATTCACCGGTTGCATATCTTGAATAAAACGTAGTGACCCATTCTTCTTAGGTACCGTAAACCATCAACTAGAATACGGCGCAAATGAGGGTTCCAATATTTTCATCTTCATCTTTTCTTTTAATAGTTCCATCAATTTAGGTAAATGTGCCCTCGGTATTGAAATCAGTCTTAGATTCCAAGGTACATGCGGTACAGTGAAGATAACCATAGGTATTATAATATTCGGATCCACACATTCAATTTCATAAGATTCGAAGGCAAACGATCTACCTTGTTTAGTCAACATCTTTTTGAAGCAAGTAATTTCTTCCAGCAATAAAGAACCATCAGAACCAATCTTCAACTCTTCAAAAGTCTCTTTAGTAAATTGATGTCCAATTCTCATTGGATCTCTTAAACTTGCCTCTTTTGATGCTTCTCCTATTTGTTCCTTAGAATCTTCTGGTAATGATCTGGCAATAGGCTTTACCTTCTTATCTGCCGTTTTATATCTCGTCTCTACAGTGACTTCTGGTGCTTGAAAAGATTCAAATATGATATAAACCTCTCTTGAATTAATCTCAACAATCTTATCATTATCTCCTAACCCAATAGATGTAATCAATTCCAATGAATCTTCCAGTCCATTTTCTTCATAAACACCTAAAATCCTCTCATCATCTTGCGATGTACCTATCTTGCATAATTCTCCTTCAATATTATATAATCTTTTTCTTTCTTTTCTTTTAAAATCATCAACTTTCTTATACATAATATTTCCATTCTCCAATATACCAATAAAACTTGCATCAAAAGAACCTTCATCTCGCAAGAGTACCTCCTCTTTTGTACCTCTATAATCTCGCTTTATAGTGGTACCTCCCCAAAATCCTTAAATCCTTCAACAATCTTTGACAATGGTTTTTCCCTCAACCTATCTCGATTCCGTTCATGGTTAGGAGGTACTGTTAGAAATTGTACAACTTTCCTCCCATCCTCGCTCCGTACCTTTGCATAAGCAGAACCATCGTCAAGTACTTTTGTTTCTATCCGTGTTGCCATAATATAAGGTTGTCCTAAAATCAACGGATAAAACGTTGTATCTTGAACAAAGAAATGTTGCTCCGTCGCAACATCCCCAATCCAAATTTTGACATCTGGACAAGCTCCATATAATTCGCCCCATGTGTTATTAGCTGCTCGTATTGCCCATCCATGTTCCATATCAATTGGCCATTTTTGTTTCTTATAAAGATCTTTAGACATGAGATTTATTTCAGAACCATGGTCGACTAAAGCAACAATTGGTTCTTCTATATCTCTTACTTTCACCAATATCTTAGTAGTTGCCCTTGCCCAATACTTTCGAGTATAATGACTCAAAGTTTCCATTTCCTTATCTCTATAATCTTTGAAACATACTCGTTGATTATACCCATTCTTTTCATTTGTTGGTTGCTTGTAACTAATATCAACTTCTTCTTCATCTTTATATATTCTTGCATCAATAGCATGACTCATTCCAGTTTCACCCATTAATTTCCTCTTTTGGTTAATGCTGTCAATGATAACATCATGAAACTCTTTCTTTACAATTCCCAAAACTTCTTTCAATGGGAATTCCACCTTAGCATTTAATATACGTTCTTCCAACATCCCTTTCAAATTTGTTGCCACTTCAATGTCAGAAAGTAGCTTATAAGCAATTGATTTGCCTTTATCTTTTGTCTCCTTTGTTTTTTCTCCCAATGATGCTGAGGTATCCTTTACAGGCAATTCTTGTGAAGCTGCCTCCCGAGCCTTGTCTCCTCGAGTTTGCCTCTTAGAAGAATCTCCTTCTCTAGTATCATCAAAATTTCATCGTCTCTTTTCTTCCATCAAAGCTTCATATTGGCTCTTAGCAATATATGCATGAACTGAAAGAGACTCAACAAGATCCTCCCAATCTTTTGCACCTCATATTGTAGCTGCAGTCCTCAATAACGCTTCTCGAGGTAATTTCCCTTCTTGCATTGTAGAAACGGCAGAAGCCCAAAACTCACTAGTTTCTGTACTTCCACCAAGGTCATCATCTACTCTAACACCATAACTTGCACTTTCTCGTGCTGCTGTTTCGAGCTCTTTTAGGTAATCTTGAACCAATGCTCTCATTCCTCCCTTGCCAAAATTGGTTTGAAGAAGATCATCCCTATCTTTTAATGCTATCTTCCCATCTTTCCAACAAATAATTCCTTGTCGTATCATATTATTAAATTCATTGCAATCTTTTCTAGTGTGTGAAGCATCATCACACCAAATGCATCTTTGTACATATCCTTGTTTTGAAACATTCTTCGAATTATTTGTAGAAGTATTCTCTTCAAGTCTTGCCAATTTGATTTGAAGATCTCGCATTCCTCGTATAATTTCTTCCATCTCCATATTTGCTTTCTTTGATAAGGATGTCGAAGGTTGAACTGTAGGCATTATTTGCGGTGTTGTACGTATTGGAGTTTTGGGTACTTGTACTATTTTTGGAATATTACTCCTATCCTTCCTCCTTTGTCTTTTTGTAAGCAATTCCACTGCATCTTCAACGTTCATCTACTTTGTTGTCAATCCTTCATCTTCTTCTTTGTCTTCAAGAAGGAGTTCTAATTTCCCTTGCATTTCTCCATCAGCAGCTTGATAAAATAGATCAACTTTGTTCGGCTCATATGTCAATTTTTCTACCTTCGATAATTGAGAGTACTGCCTCTCAAATTCCCCTAGTAGCTCTGTTACTTGTAAATTCTTATTTGGCCGTTCAATCCATTCCAGAAATAACTTCTTAGTAACGTGATCAGCATCTTCCAAGAAATATTCGTCTTTCAATGCATGTGAAAAAACCTCCCATGAATTCTCATAACGATCCGTAATCGATGCAATATGGTCTCTTATCTCTGACATCGTGGCAAGTCCAAATAATTCAATCATTTTCTTCTCAGAAACCCGATTTAATTCCATTTCACGAACATAACATCTTAAATACCTTGAAATATTCCTTCCATCAAATTGATCAATTTTATTGACCACTGCTTACAATGCTTTGGTTGCCAAAGCTTCCTTTCGATCATTGCTTTGCTGTTGCTACATTGATAATGAGAAGGCTTGAAACATACTAGCAATGGATGGATCCATGTGCATACCTTGTCATTTAGAAGACCCCCCACCAGAAACTCCTCCCAAAGATCCTTCAAAATTTTTATTTTCGTTCTCCATAAAAATAAAAATAAAATCAAACGAAATCCAATATCTTCTACCTCAAGCTTTCACGTCAGGTTCACCACTTGTGTTGTATTACGTGCTTTCCTGCTCGAGAACGTGCCGGGCGTCTGGCTGTAGAAGGTAGTATGGAGATTCGCTAATATTCAAGCAGTTTATCGGTTTTTGACTGTTGGAATATAAACAACTACAAGAATATATCGTAAATCTATATGGATGTCCTTCGACTGCTTGTCGAAGTCCTTTTTGCCCCACTTGGTAGGTCTCTAGACGTTACAGAGAATCCCGAACAACCTAAACTGCTAATCTTCGATACCGCTTTATACTCACGATCTTGTATCCACTGACTGTCTTGTTAAATTAACCCAATAAATTTCATTCAGCCCCCATACTCAATCCTATAGACACCCTTTTAATTCTTCATCACAGATGTAATTCGATTTCACAAAACAGTCAAGAGTAATCACATCTTCTTCATTAAAATCCCGATTCACCAGTACAACACTGCCTTCAGCAACGATTGCCTCAGTCTTCCCAAAATCCTATGAAGAAAAAAAACCCCAATTCTCTGTCTTTTTTCTCCGCTCTGAAGCATGAAGCTAGCTCTCCGACCCTTCTAAAAAAAACTTATTCTCTCCTCTTTCAAACCTTAGCCTCTAAATTTCTTCAATCTTCCGTCTTGGATCCGGAATTGGCTCCGCCGTCAAAGCTTTCTCCTCTGTTTTTATCTTTAAGAGATCTTTTTACCGAAAGGATGTTCTCGAAACAGCACAAAGGACGGAACAGCCTGAAACGGAATCAAAGCCCCGTAATCAGGACAACATTGAATCACTTGACCAATTCAGGTCTCATATTGGCTAAGAGGCCCGTAATAAGACTTGGATGTTCCCGTAATTGGACCGCATTGGGTTGCCCGACCAATTCAAGTCTCATATTGGGTAAGAGGCCCGTAGTAAGACCTGGATTGGATGTCTTGAAATTGGATCCAATTGGCTCTTCGAACGAGGTTCACCCGTCATTGAATTAGTCCTTTCCCTTTCTGCTGACTTTCGTTATTGGAATCGAACAAAGCATTTCAGTATGCTCCGGCTGACTGTAACGGGGTGACTGACCCTGGCCTCTCAATATTTGCACTGGAATTGGTCGTTGCTCCCAATATTCGAGGTAACTGAATATTAATAAAAGTATCCTTTCTTTATATTTTCACGGTATACTCGTGTTACAACCCGACAACGTTATTTCTCACCATCTATTCGAAGAAGAACATATTATTCTTAAGGATCTTCATCTAGATTCTGTTGTTTTAAAGGTTGTGACAATCGCA
The DNA here is from genome assembly GCF_059467195.1 of Physcomitrium patens. Classification (NCBI taxonomy): domain Eukaryota; kingdom Viridiplantae; phylum Streptophyta; class Bryopsida; order Funariales; family Funariaceae; genus Physcomitrium; species Physcomitrium patens. The sequence goes on from NC_143416.1 coordinate 15,822,079, forward strand.
ATGTCTAGTCTGATATGTATGCAAATGAAAGTTCATGAATTGAATCTGTTGGTTGTTAGTTCTCCATGTCTTTAGCATCACAAATACACAAAAACTACAAAGAAAGATAGAAAGATAGAGTGTTATTATTCTTTGATCTTTTTTCTTTTATAGCAAAGATTTGTTATTCTTTATTATAGTTTTTGATGAATGTCATCATTAAAAAGCTTCAACTTTCTTTGCTGCATTTGAAAGATTTTTTGTTGGCTCTCATTTGTATTTACTAATATCATATCCACACCAATGAACAAGATATTGTAATCTATTTTGATGCTACCTTAAATCTAAGACTTCTTCCATCTCAAATTCTTGATTATTATCCACTTCTATAGGAGGAGGTGGTATTTGTTTTCTTCTCAAGATATTCATTGTCTTACATGGCTTAAGAAAGAATATGTAAAATATAGGATAGATTCCTATATTTGCATTAATTTTGCCTATTTTCATTAATCCTTGTATTAATTTTTTATCATTCTTGAGTTCTCTTTAATTAGGCCTTTATTATTGCATGTAGCTCTGAAAAATGGTTTGCCAAATATTTTATTATAGGATTATCAAATTTTAAAAAGTCAAAAGCATCAAGTTGTAGATAATAACCATAGTTGGCAAAAAAAATTATTTGTTAAGTAGAAGAATGTATTGAATTATTATATGTAAACTTTGCCAATGATAAAAAAGTTATCTAATCATCTTGATGATAGTTTATGGTATGCCTCAAGTATTGCTTCAAAATTTAATTCACTTGTTCTGTTTGTATATCATTTTGAGAATAAAAAGTCAAAGAGAGCTTTTTATCCACCTTTAAAATCTTAAAAAGGATTTTCTAAAATCTTGATATAAATTGAGTCCCTTTATTTGATATAATATCTTTAGATAATCTATAATAATGATAGACATTTTTAAGAAAAAGCTTAGTCATTTCTTCACTTGTAATAGATTTTGTACATAGTACAAAATATACCATCTTAATAAAACAATCTAATATCACAAATATAGAATCTTACAAACGTGAGATTGGAATGTCAATGATAAAATCCATAGAAACAAAAGATCATGGTTATTTTGGAATAGGTAATAGCTAAAGAAATCTATGAGGTCGATGAGGAGGAATTTTGGATCTTAAATAAATATGACATGATTGTACCAAGTCTTTGAATATCTTCTATATTTGAGGCCACCAAAAATCTCTCAATATTAGCTCTAAAGTCTTATTGTATTCAAAATACCCAGCTATTAGAAAGTCATGACAAATTTGAAGTACACATAATTGTATCCTATCTTTTAGAATATATAATTGTTCTTTGAAATAGAATAGATTGTTCTTCAACTTGAACTTAGAAGTATCATGAAACTTAGAAGTATTATTCTTGATATCATAAACAAGAGGATTAAAGAACATATTTGATTGAGTTTTCTTGACAAATGTCAAATTAATAATCAATGTTGATTTTATTGCTCAAAGATGAAAATGTTCCATCTTCAAAAAAATTATTCTTTATTGATCAAAAGATGCATCTCTTTCTTTTGATGCAAGATAAAAATGTCTAAAAAAGATATCTGAAAAACCTTATTTTTTGGATCCATAGGTGATCTTGAAATCAAATTTCAATAAAGACATGCTTCAATGAGCTTGGCAACAACTTAAAATATGTACTGACATGAAATACTCAAAGTTCTTGTAATTTGCATATACAATGATTGGACTCAAAGTACCTTCTAAGTAACAATGCCATTTTTGAAATGAATCCATGATTGCAAGGAGTTCTTTGTCTTAGATCTCATAATTAATCTTGGGTGTTAAAATATTTTTGGAATAAAAAACTACTAGATAGAATTTGTGATCTGCTCTCATTTGTGATAGTATTGCACCCAAGGCAAAGTATGATGTGTGAATTTCTATAAAAAATGCTTTAGAGAAGTAAACATGATATAAGATTGATGCAAAAATATATTCTTTTTTAAAGCATCAAATGATGCTTTGGCTTCTTTATTCTACTCAAGTTTGTCTTTATAAATCAAATGTATAAGTGGAGCTATAACTTGAGAAAAATTCTTGATGAAGATTTGATAGTAATTGGCAAATCCAAAAAGCATTGCATGTTACTTACTATTCTTGAAATCTTCCAATCCATGATAGTTTGGACCTTCTTCAAATCTATCATTAGCTCTTCATTGAAAATGATGTATCTTAGGAAGTCAACTTGAGTAGTGTGGAATTTATATTTTTTTAACTTGGCATATAATTTTTCATCTTTAAGTTTTTATAGTACAAAATAAACATCAATTTAATGTTCTTTTGTGTTTTTCAAGTAAATTAAAATATCATCCAAATAATAGATAATAAAATCATTAAGAAATTCATAAAAGACATCATTTATTAATTATTGAAAAGTAGCTGCTAAATCTATAGTCCAAAAGGCATGACATTATATTCAAAATACCCATTCTTGGTTTGAAATACAATTTTTCATTCATCTCATTGTTTAATACATATTAGATTATATATACTTCATACATCTATTTTTTTATATAGATCTTTATTTATTTTAATTGATCAAAAAGTCTTATAATCAAAAGTAGAGGATACCTGTTCTTCATTGTGAACTTGTTGAATCTTTGATAGTCTAGAGACATTCATAGAGATCCATCTTTTTTCTTCACAAATAAGATAAAAGCCGTGGCTGGAGATTTATAATGGCATATAAAATTCTTAGCCAAATTCTCATCAATGTACTCTTTGAATGCAATCAACTCGTTTTGTGACAGGTTATAGATTGGTCCAATTGGTAGTTGAATTCCTTCATGAAGATCAACCGAACAATCATAAGGTCGATGCTCGAAAAGAATATTTGCATTCTTTTTTTCAAAAAATATCTTAGAAATCTTAATATTGATTAAGAATACTACTTGATGTCTTCTTACGATTAGAAATAGGTGTGGTATATAAAACAAAAGATAATTCTTCTTTTGCAATATGCATAAAAGCTCTAGCACCTACTAGTAAGGATTTGGATGTACTAGACTTATATATTTTTACTTGACTTATAAAATTTTAGATTAAACTATGAAAAAAATTAATATTAGAAGAAATTCAATGTATTTGAAGATTATACTTTTTTAACAAAGATAATCCTAAAATAATTAAATTCAATAAAGATTTTATTTTGTTAAATATTACTATGTTATTTTGATTTTAATTGTTACATCTAAAGGAACAGTCTTATGCATAATATCTTTAGAAGATAGTAAACAACCATTTATGACTTTTATATGTATAAGTTTAGTTTTTTTGATTAATGATATCTCTTATTTTTTGACAAAATTTTTATTTATAAAATAGGCTTAGGATCCTAAATCTAACAAAGCTAAGACTTTGTGATTTTTTGGCCCTAAATAAACTTCTATTGTAAAAGAAGGTGGAGGATCTAAGAAAAGAATAGGACCTTTAGTATAAGTTATGCAAGATTTTAGCTCCACAGTTTCTATTGTAAGTAGAAAAACTTGTTTTTTGACACCTCATCTTTTTTGGCAATCAAGATTCTTATTTTGTGATTACGTTGTTTCTTTAGAAAATATTGAGTAGTATGTTTAGTTTTTCTATAATATAAGCATAAGCCCTCTTGATATTGTCGAGTCTTTTTTTGCTTTGTGAAGAATTTAAAATATATCGTATCAATTTGTAGTATTTTTGGCCTTGATGAAGAAGTTTTTGAAAATTTGGGAGTTATTGTCATTATTTGATTTCTTTTTCTCTAGCCAAATCTTTATTCTTGACATCTTTCAAATAATTAATTGTCACATGCCATGGCTTGAGCAATAAATTATTCTAATTATTCTATCTTTTCTATTTTCAATAACAAATCTTTGACATTATTCTTCAATCCATATCAAAATTGATTGATAATGGCTTTGTCATTTCAGTCCATATCACAAGCAAGGTTTTCAAATTCAGCAGCATATATGATGGCTGACTATGATCTTTGTTTTCAAGATAAGAACTTGGTCTCAACTACTCTTTCTTGATTACTTTGTCCTAATGTGTCTATAAATACTTCTAGTAATGAATTCAAATTATAAAAGAGTTGCAAATCTTTTTCCATTAAAGCTGCAAACTAAAAAAGAGTATTTACTGATAGAATTGTACCTATGAATCCAACTTGAGTAAATCCATTAGAATATTAAAAGAGATGCAACCTTAGATAGAACTTGAATTGTTGTACAAATCCTCGAAATTTTGATCTTATTCCATCAAACTTATCAAACATACTAATCCTTATCTCCATCATACTTGTAGAAGCAAAACTCCCTAGATTTGGTTACAAGGTTGATCTACTTCTTTTAATTGCACAACTTCTTGCTGCAAACGTTGAACTTCTTTTATATGTATAAGTATAGTACTTCCATGATTCGCGTTGAAAATACATGACATTTCCACTCTTAGAATGTTGAAAAGCTCATGAAGATCTATAATAATTGCAAATTTATTCTTACTTCTACTCAAAGTAGCATCCATAATCTTTCCTTTCATAAACAATGCAAAGAAATTCAAAAAGCTAAATCAGAAGAAGATAATCCACAACTTCTAATATCAAATGAAAATTTTCACAAAGATGGATAATCTGCTCTCTTTAAAGAAAAGATTAGTATTAGAAAATAAGATTTTTTATTTAAAGGTGGGTAGTTTGCAACCTTTAAAAGACATCAATCAAAGTGAAGTAATTCACTCATTTTTAAAATAAGAAAAAAATATTAAATTATCACTCTTGTCAAACTCTTAGGGACATAAATCTTGAAGAAAAAAAAGCCTCATTACACTCTTGTGACATTGAAAGGAACTAGAAAGTCACTCAAAGATGATATAATATTAAACTAGAATGACTATTGTTGAAAACAAGAAGACTAGAAAGTCTTGAAACAAGACTAAAGATTAGAAAGGTATTGATAAGAGTGAAGAAAGCTTTAGTCTTACTTCTATATATGCTCTTAACTAGGAGCTATGTGATAATGTTGTATAGAACCTCCTAAACGAATTGACTTTACAAGACACATATTTTAACTTGTGAGACAAGTTTTTTATATGTGTGCCACCTAGTTAGCTTATTCTCCAAGCTATTAATACGTGGTTAACTTGTTGATCAAGTTTCTAACCTACCAATCTACTACAAATATATTTAAAATCAAAACAGCATCTATAAAACTTCTAAGAAGCTTTTTTAGAAGGTATTATAAAATTAATCTATTTTTATTTACTTTTACCTACTTCTTCCTAATTATATAGATACTTAATAGAGTATCTATATATATATATATATCTATATATATATATATATATATATATATATATATATATATGTAAGATTATGACCAAGGCAAAAGCATCTTTAAAAAAAAATGAGATAGTATGATGTGATTGTCTTAATGGATATTGAATTGATTCACAAGCTATACAAAGATAACTTAGTACTAGGCACGTTGAGTAAAAAAGATGACTTTGTAGAAAAAAAACTTACGATACATTGCCACTCAAGACAATTATCTATTGTAATGACTCTTTTCTCATCAAAGGTGTAAAAGAAGCTTATGAGGTGAACAAAGACATACTAGAGATTATATAAGCATTTGCTTCAACTAAAATCACAAAAGTAATAGGGTATAGAAAAGATAATTATATAGATGGTTAGAACCATGGAAGTTTTTAGAATTGGGATTAGATTAGTAAATCAGGTAGGATCCACCATAGAACATTCTAGAAGAGTTTAGGGTGGTTATTTAGATGGGATCTATCATAGAATCTTTTAAAAAAAGAATTTAAGGTAGTTATCTACATGTGGCTTATTACCTAGTAATATTTTAGAAAGTCTAAGGTGGTAGGATAAGGTATAAATAGGATTGGCTAAGGCCTTATGGAGCATTTAGTCAAATATGGCTTCAGACCCTTTCTCTTAGTTAAGTTTGATTCTGCATCTTTTTGTTTAGATCTATTCTGTTGTGTTTTTATTTTCTCCATTTTATCTTTTATATCTTATTCTATTTACTTTCATTTAATTTTATTTTAGTCTATTTTATCTAGTTTTATGATGAGATTTTATGTTGCTAAAGAGTAGAAGGTTTTTGGATTTTTGAGATAGTTTGGTCATATTTCAATGGTATCAAAGTGAGTGTTAGATTGTTTACTTTTGGTAGCATGTTAATAATCATCATATAATCCAAGGTTTGTTATTATAGATATACTGGATACTATATTGAGGGTACTATAAGCTATTCTTAAAAAATCAATCGAGAGGTGAAAAAATATTACATTAGTAGAGTCCAATAGAAAAGTTGTAATATGGAAGGTATGGTAGAGCAATCCCAAATGGAGGCTCAAATATAACATCTCTTAGGCTAGATAGCTACTTTGCAAGGACAAATAAAAGCCTCGAGGATAAGAGAGTCGACATCTGTTAAATTAAAATTGAGTAAGCCTAGTACTTACTTTGAAACTTTAAGACAAAAAGATGTATGTCAATGATTCTTAAATGTGCGACAATACCTCCAATTATCCAAGAAAATACCACTGAAGGAATTATATATACAGCCAGCTATTTGAAGGATGCGGGAGCCATAAGGTGACAACATTGAATTCAAAGCTATAGAGCTCAAGGTGGATTTTGTAACTGAAAAGAGTTTGAGATTAAGTTTAGGAATCAATTTTGGCCCATTAATGCAGAAAAGATAGCATGCAATTAATTGACAAATCTTATACAAACTAGGTCAATGTAAAATTATGTCTTTTAATTCAAGTTCCTATATCTCCAAATTGACAATGTTTTGGAGGCAGAGATGATAGATTGATTCCTACGAGGTTTGAAATCTGGAATTCAATGAGAAGTGGAGCTAAAGAATCCACAAACATTCAAAGAGGCGATTTGGATTGCAGAAAAGGTCAATGCTATAGATTTCAAAAATCATAGAGCATGATCTAGAATACAAAATTTTATGCCATTATCTAATATTATGACACAACAATCAACACTAATGGAAATTGATGCCTTGTAAGGATCATTGACAAGACAAAGATGACAAATATTAGTACAAAAAGGATTGTATTTCTATTGTCAAGAGTCAGGCCATCTGATCAGAGGTTGTCCAAACGTCAAAGTGTAAGAACTAAGAAGACAAGATAGATTTACAATCTCAAAACTCACCAAATCAATAATGAGTCAGGACAAGAAAACGACACTCTCCAGTAAAAAAGTCAGGAGCCAGAATTGGGGGTAGCTATTATATTTCAAAGACAAATAACATAGCCTTTGACAATTATAAAAAAAGTCAATTGGTGCATCTAATGGGACTACAGAGAGGACAACCATGTCAAGTACTTGTAGATTGTGGCTCTATAGAAAATTATACTTCAACTGAAATCATCAATCGAGTTGGAATTAAAACCAAGAAAATCAAGGAAGAAAGTATATATTTTGTAGATAATCAAAAGAACTTATTGAGTGAGATGTATAAAGAAAAAATCTTGAAATTTACAGACACTTACATCTTAAGATAGAGATTTAAGGTAACAAAGCTAAGAAATGATGTTATCTTTAGTATATCATGACTAAAGATGAGAAATAAGAAAGTTAATTGGGTAACAAGGACAATCTCTTTTAAAGATGGAGGATACAAGGTAATTCTTTACATCTCCACATCAAGTGAAGAGAAAAGACAATCTACAACTAAAGACTTACTTATAGAGATGATCTTTATAAAGCAACAATCACAACATGAGCAACTCATGTATATGGTGGTTCGAAATCTTACGTCAGTAGTGGGAAAGACAGCCAAAGAAATGGAATGGGCAGAGCAATTCATATGAGAATATCAAGAGATCTTTCCAACCAACCTAGCTAGTGGCGTACTTCATGATCAAAGTGCCCTCTTTCAAATAAAACTATTGCTTGGAGTCAAACCAGCAAGTCGACTAATTTATTGCCTAGCACCAAAAGAACTTAAAGAGCTACAAAAGATATTTGGCAAATTCTTAGAGAAAAGCCTCATTTGAGAAAGCATATCACTATGGGAAGTACTTGTACTTTTTTCACCTAAAAAAGATGGTGGACTTTACCTTTACATCGACTATCAAGGTTTCAATAATTAGACAATTAAAAATACATATCCATTTTCATGTGTGGATGATCTTTTTGACCAAGTTCTAAGTGCAACCATCTTTAATAAATTAGAGTTTTACAGTAGCTATTAGAAAATACCTATTGCAAGCAAGGATGTGAAAAAGATAACATTTCATATGCACTATAGACACTTTGAATGGCTTGTTTTATCCTTTGGTCTTATCAATGCTCCAATCTCTTTAATGGATCACATGAACAGATTGTTTTGAGATCTTTTGGACAAATATGTAGTTGTCTTCATTGATGATATCCTTGTATATCAAAAAATCATTGAAGAGCATGAGCAATACCTACAAGATATTTTGTGTCGATTGTAAGATAGTCACTTTTATTATAAGCAATCAAAATGTGAACTTTGGAAGTTAGAAGTTACCTTTTTGATGAATGTGGTGTCTTCCGAAGGCATGCATATGGAACAAAATAAGGTGAAAGGAGTAGAAAATTGGCCGACCTCTAAAAATGCTTCTAAATTTTACTTATTTTTAGGCCTTGCTGAATAATTTACTATTTTATTCGACGATTTGCTTATATTGCTACCTCATTGATAAAATTATTCAAGAAAGGTACCCCATTAGAATAAAAACTGGAACAACAAAATGCCTTTAATAAGTTGAAAGAGGCACTCATTATTGCTCCAATGTTGCAATCGTATGATCCTAATCTTCCTTATATGCTTGACATTGATGATTCCTACTTTGCTATTGAAGCGGTCCTTCAAGAAGACTTTGGTAGGAGCCTTCAATATGTAGCATATGAATCATGCAAGCTTATAAGGATAGAGCACAATTTCTCTGCACGTGATTAAGAGTAATTAGCAATTATACATACCACAAAGATGTGGCGACAATATCTATTAGAAAAGCCAATGGTTGTTCAAATTAACCATTGATCCTTGCTACATGATTTATATCTAGAAAACATGAAATTGCAGCATCATTGTTGGAAATAACAACTGTAGCTTTTTGATTTGTAGCTTGAGTACATACAAGGGCAACAACATACTATCCCAGATAGTTTATCATGAAAACTAGATTTGAAGGATAAATTAAAAAAAAAAGGCAGAAGTTGCTACTATTAGTAGTATCATTTCAGATCCAAGTAAAGAGGTAGAGTGGAAGAAAGCTACATAACAAGTTGCTTATTTAAAGATGGTTAGCAATCAGTTAAAGGTAGATGATATATAATATCAGGATCACATTTTTAGTGATGGCTTGTTCTATTTTAAGAAGCAAATTTATGTATCCAACAATACTAAACTCTAGACGCCCATATTTCAAGAAGGATATGACATCCCAATATTTGGACATCTAAGACGAGAAGAGGCCCCAGAACAAATTTCAAGGACGTGATTTAGGACCAGTTTGGATTGTGATGTTTGAGCCTTTGTACGCTTCTAGAAGTCATGTCAATGTAACAAAGTATGCAATGCAGTGTCTTATAGACTATTGCAGCCAATTCTACTTTTCATGGCACGTTAGAAGTAAATAATTATGGATCTCATTACATATTTGTCGCAAATGCCTCATAATCATACTATAGTTTCTTTTTTTGTAGATCGTCTCTCAAAACAACTTCACTTGGCTCTAATGCACTCAAATATTGATGCCTCAATGCTTGCACAAGTCTTCTTTGATATTGTCTTTTGTCACCATGGATTACCTTGTATCATCATTTTAGATTAGGATCCATGCTTTACAAGAAATTTTTGGGAAGCCTTATTCAAGCTACTAAATACATGACTTGTTATATTTATAGCCTTCTTTTTTCAAAAAAATAGAAAAATAGAGCCTGCAAATTGGACCTTAAAAAATATGCCACGATAATTCATCATAATCATTGGGATGAATACTTCACGCCCTTGGAGTTTGTTTATAATAATAATATTTAAGCAAGTACTAGTCATTCACCATTTTTTCTTAATACCAATCAACATCGAATTATGCCAACAACTCTCCATCCTCCTATCAATAGTAACAACTTGAAAATGAAGGAATTTATATAATAGCTTACGACGGCCTTACAAGAGGCATGGCATTACCTTATTATTGCATAAAATTGATAGAACTAGTATGTGGATAACCATTGGCAATACAAGATCTTTCGGGAGGATAATCAGGTGTTACTATCTAATGCCAACTTGTTACTTTCTACATTGAGCCAAATCCATAAACTATCACCTCAGTGGCTTCAACTTTTTTGTATTTTTGCAGTGATTTCTGATATCACATATCACCTCAAGCTTTTGCCATATATTTGGGCCCATCTAATCTTTCATGTTTTGCAACTAAAAGAATTTTATACTATGCTAAAGCACTTTTTGGATCGATACTAACCACTACCACCACCAATTAGAATTGATGACCAATAAGAATATAAAGTGGACAGCATTTTGAAGCATCACTACCTTCGTCATGATAGTGGACGTATATAACTTTATTACAAAGTTCTTTGGAAAGGTTACTCATTCAGGGTGCAACGTGGGAACTTGTACAAAACCTCACCTATCGACAAGAATAAATTAAGAGATACCATTGGAAGCAAAATGAGGACATTCCGCATTAGTGGAGGAGGACTAACTATAACAAGATATAGAAAAGATAATTATATAGATAATTAAGACCATAGAAGTTTCTAGAATTGAAATTAGGTTAGTAGATCAAGTAGGATCTACCATAGAACATTCTAAAAGAGTTTAGGATAGTTATTTAGATAGGATCCACCATAAAATCTTCAAAAAAAGGCTTAAGGTGGTTATCTAGATAGAATCTACTATATAACCTTCTAGAAAAAGAGTCTAAGGTAATTATCTAAGTAGGATCCACCACCTAGAAACATTCTAGAAAGTTTATGGTGGTAGAAAAAGGTATAAATAGGACTGGCTAAGGCCTTGTAGGGCATTTGGTCAAGTATGGCTTCAGACCCTTTCTCTTAGTAAAGTTTGGTTTTGCATCTTTTTGTTCAATTTTGATCTATTTTATTTCCATCTGCTCAGTTGTCTTTTGTATCCTATTCTGTGTAATTCCATTCAGTTTTGTTTTGGTCTATTTTATCTTATTTTATGATGAAATTTTATGTTGCTGTGAAATAAAAGGATCTTGGATTTTTGAGATAGGCTGGTCATGTTTGAATTAGAGAACAAAGAAGGGTTAAGAGAATCTCTTTAATAAAGAATGGACTTATTTAGTTCTAGCAAATACGTCTCAATATCCCAAAAAGCAAGTAGAAGAAGAAAGTGATGTTTAAAATATATAATATTCCATGCGGGGGACATAAAGGTGTAAAGTTGACGTTGAAGGACATGACATGCTCTTACTACTGGCCTTTTATATGGAAAGATGTGGAATAATATGTGAAAAGTTGTTTGGTGTGTCAAAAGAACCAACACTCTATCAAAGCAAAGATAGGATTTTTGGAACTACTACAAATTTTGGCTCTACCTTAAAAAGTTATTTCATTAGATTTTATAATCAATTTTAATAGACGTCAATGGTATTTTTTTTAATATAATTGAAACACTATATAGGAAGCGATCATGAAAATTGGATAAAGTCGTTGTTCATAGCCAAGTTAAATTATAATACTAGTCAAAATAAGACTTTAGATAAAATACCTTTCTAAGTAGCTCATGGCTTTGATGCTCTTAGACAAATTGACTTGAGTGGAGTTAGGCAAAGTGATGACAATGCTTTGAGATTCTACTTCAAAAAAGAAATAATGGATGGCTTGAAAGAAAGTCATCATGAACACTATTAAGTTAAGACTATAAACAGTCAAGAGTACGTATAAGAAGCAACCAGATAAGCATGGGTAGGATATACAATATAAAAAGGAAGACAAAGTATGGTAGAATATGAATAATCTCACATGTCTTATACATCTCACTTCCAAGTGAATCCCAAAGTAGGCAAGATCTTATGCAATTGAAAAGATATTACATAAGAATGTCTATGTGTTAGATGTTCTAAAGAAATTGAAGTGGCATCCAATTTTTCATGTAAGGGTTTTCAAAAAGTTTGTGGATGATAAAAAAGATTTTCATAAGAAAAAAGCATGTTGTCATATTACGTCAAGCTTTGCTTGAGAATGTACAAAGTACTTGGCTGTGAAAGGTAGAAAGAATATTACAACAATAAGATTTTAATTCTAATAGAATCCTAAATAACTTTAATTAAATCTTAACAATGCTAATCAAGCTTTAATCAAATCCAAAGAAACCTCAAAAAAATTACGAAAGAAGTATGAAGAAATCCTAAAAAAATTCAAAATAAGTATTAAAATAAAATCTAAAAAATATCTTAAATAAATTTCAACCAAATCTTAATTTAATTCTAATTAAAATTCTAGTAGTCCTTACTTAAATCTTAAGTCAAATCCTAGCTAAATCCTAAAAAAATCCTAAATCCTAACCAATTTCTAAATCCTAAACCAAATCCTAATCAAATTAACATAATCTTGAGGCAGTTTAGAACCTCAATATCTATCAATTATATTATTAATCTTTCTTAAGATTTTACAAACCTTTCAACAACTAAGTTGGCAACAAGCACATAAAATTTAAAAAAGATGAAACTTTCCAAATAGAAGATCAAACCTAACTTCATCTTAGATGTTGGTTGGCCTCCTATTCCAATCTAAATGTTAAACTTCCAATACCAATATCTCCTTCTTGAACAAGAATAATTTTTTTTGAATATTAACTCGATTGACATAAAACCAATGTTTAAAAATCTCTTTGTTAGTTTGCTCTCAAATTTCACTCTTTGATCTATCCAAGAACTCCGAAGTTACTATAGGTATGTGGTTTTGTATCTCAAAGTCTGATTTTAACCTAAGTTGACAACTAGTCCTTTCTACATATCAATATTTGGTAATTTGAGGTAATTTTTACTTGAACTTATTAATAATTCTCTTTTAAACATGTTTAGATCAATTATTTATATTATTTACTTTAATTTGAGGCATTTTTGTTCCTATAAAGAAAATAGAAGCTCCTTCACTAAAAGATAGTATTAAGACAACTTTTTATTATCTTCCTATCAATTATCTTTATTTTTCTACCACATCTTCCTATTAGGCTCTTCTATAATAATATCTATTTTAATATTTTTCACCATATAGTCATATTACTATAAAATAATGCATTCCACCTCAAGAAGAGATATAAAATCAAACTATTAATCAAATATCCATAATACTTGACAAGAAGCTCACTGATGTTAGGAGAGTTTAATATTTGTGCATCTTTAAAGGTTACCCTTTGCACGAATTTTGGTGACTTAATAAGAGAAACTTGAGACATGTATAAGAAATAGTAACTACTTTCAACAAGAAAGTTGGCAATTACAATAAGGTACAATCTACACAATAACAGCTAAGGAATTAAAATCCTTTAGTTGCAAATAGAAAGTTGTACGGTGGATCCAAAGATGAAGATACCTTCATTCTAAGTGAGAGGGAGAGGATTTCAAGAAATAGATCCTATAAAAAACATCAAAAGAAGGTGTAAACCAGGTAAAGAGGTATGAAGTCCAAAGGTCATAGATGTAGACAAAACATGGAAGTAAAGCAATTAAGACTTGAAAAGCCCGAAGACATGTGCGTCAAAGGATGGAAGTATAAAAGCTTCATTGATAGATGGAAGATGTGAAGGAATTCCAATTGGAGGTGACTTTATAAGACAACTTTAAAAAGCTTGTATGTAGTAGATAGAAGGCACTAAGCAACCATACTTAAATAGTTGGCCTTTCCTAAATGGATTTCTTGTTAGATGATTACAAATCACTTCTTTATGGCATGGAAGGATAGTAAAGTGAGGCAAGCCTTAGTTAAAGAATTCAACAACCATGGCAAGTCTAAGTATGGATATAAGTCCTCATGACTTACAACCAAAAATGTGGGCTTTCACATCTGACAATTGAGAAGAGTTCAGAAAAAAAAGTAAAGGGTAGTAGTACAGTCTGCAAGAAGAAAGTAGTGTCTTATCTCACCAAAATAAAAAAATTCCAAGTTTTGAATAAAAAAATAAATGACAATAGGCAAGAACGAGAGTCCTCATTTTATTCAGATGGAGGATGAAAATAATGCTAAAGCATTGAGAAGGGAGATGAATCCCACTTTAAAGATAATATTAATTCATACAAGATCAAACTATCAATGAGGACATTAACTCTCCAAAGTAGAGGAGGGTGTAAGGATCTGATAGACTTGACCTTTGCACTTGGTTATATTAAGAAATAAATTGAGATTTCTTTGACATTAGGGAGAAACCAAAGCATAGTGGTAAGAAGAGTAGCAAGATAGGCTATCTTCTTTGTCTTGAGATAAATTTAAGAAGGCAATGTAAGGTGAGCTAAGGAATAATTTTAATATTCATGAATTCTAGATGCTAAAGTGATATATGTGAAATTTTCTAGAGGTCTTGAGTATAAGTAGCCTAGATAAGTGAAGAGTTGATAGGAGAGACAAGAGATATCTCCTCCAAGGATTCTTCTTTAGTGATGCTAGTCATGTGATCTAATATTGTAAAAATTGAAAGGCTCGAGGTAATAATATGTCCCTTCAAGGTCTTTGTCTCTCATTCCTAGTCCCTAACTTACATTCCTAGTCTTTATTTCTTATTCTTAGCCTTTGCTTTACATTTTCATAATACATGTTGTCTTATTTGAAAAAGCATTGGACACTTAGCTATAGAAGATAAAGTTATATTTTATAAATATTCAAAAAATCTTAATAGGTTTCATCCATATAAGAAGAATGCAATTCAATTTTAATTCAAAAGTACTTAAAGTTAATACAAAGTGCTCAAAAATACTCTTCTTAATAACCTCAATTATATATAAACTCTAATTACCTTATAACTTTTATAATTAGGTAATTTTAATTTTTCTTTGCAAGTCCTAATCTTAATCAGTGAGCTTTGGTGAATTGTAACTCCCAATTTGATTTTATGCTTAGTGCAAAAATTTTCATACAAATGCTACTATAAATTTTCTACATGCTTAAAAAATTCAGTCCAATCCAACTTACAGATTATCAAAAACAAATCCAAAAAAAATCCAAAAAAAATCCAAAAAACCACACTGATATTACTTGGCTGTCAACTTAAAAGTTAATGTAGATGTTCTAGTAGAAATTTTTCTTTTTTCAACCATAAAATTCAAATTAAAATAAGTGTGTAGCTTGATCTTGAAGTCTTCTAATATCATACTAAATTTCACTTTTATCTAACTAGTAGATCTTTAAATATCATAAAAATCCTACTTAACTCCAAACTATCAATTTCTAATACCATCTTGTATCAAATCCTAGATATCTCTTAATTATATCATTAAATTAATAAAAAAAAATTATACACACTTAACACACTTAATCGACCAAGTACTATCAAATTTTTAATTATAGACATGATATCAATTGCATGAACTAGCTAAGAAAGCTAGCCCTAATTATATTATATAAATTACAAGTTACCAATAAAAATCTTAATTTTGAACAACAATTGCAAAGTCATTCTAAATCCTATGAAAATAAGTCTTAGACTAAACTTAAGGTAAGCTCACAAATCTCAATTGTCAATCTTTGAATGCCTTCCAATTTTACCTCAGGCAGCCATTTTAGTGGCTAGAGGTCTGATTTTGACCTTGTCCTACAAATGGTTGGCCCTTGGGTATGAATTCAATCTATCTTAGGAATTTTTTAGCCCAACCCTATCCTGAACTTAACTTTAGTATCAACCATACTAAATACTTACCTCTTCTATCTTATTTTTATCAATTTATGGCCTTTCTAAGGTACTAAAAGAAATTCTACAATCTAGAAGGTAAAATTATTAACCAACCTTTAATCTACTAGTTATTAAGTTAAATATTTATTAGAAATTTATTTTTGATTATATTTTTATCATATAATTGTGTTACAACATGACAACATTCTTAGTCTTTGTCCCTCATTTCTAGTCCATGTCCTCTATTTGTAGCTTTTGTTCCATGTTCCTAGCCTCCATTTCTACCTTGCCTCAAAAAACCCCTCTCCCTCCCCCTCTCCCTCTTCTATCTTAAGTATAGATTCTACAAATTCACCTCATTTTTAATATAATTTAAAATTTTAATTTCAGAAATTAAGTTCTTTATATTATTTTTTGTTTCTATTTTGATTTGTTTTGTTTTTTTTTCTAATATTATAATACATTATAATTAATCTTATTTTTTCATAATATTATTAATGATATAATAAATATTATTGAATTATTGTATCAAAGTACTATGCTTTTAGTAGATTTTATGAAAAATTAATAAAGTTTCAAAGATGATCTCCAAAATAAACTTGATTCTCATATTGTATATAAAGAAAGATGTTTATTATTATGTTTGATTTTATAAAAATTAAAGACTCTAGACTATCAAATGTTATTTAGATAATTACATAAATTATATATCTTAGCTTTCTTTAGTAACTATAGATTTATATTTTTTCTTATCTATGTCAAAAATATAGAAATACTTCAATTTGTGCACATACCTTATTTGAGAATATCAAAAGTTTTTGGCATTGTAGTTGAATATTATAATTAAAAAAATCTTAAAAAAATTCTTAAGTATATTGAATTTGAAACCATCTTCAATTTTATATAATATTCATATTAATGAAATTAAAAAAATTGATGTCAATAAAATGTTATGTAAATAATTGTAAAAAATTAAAAATTTTAAATTATATATATATATATATCTTATAAAGGTCAGAAATTAAGTTACAACATCATTTCCTTAAATAGTATCTATGTTTTTCCTAAAAACTTTGTATGAAAAACAAGTCACAAAGAAGTAATTTCTATTTTAAATTGAATTAGTACTATTTTTACTGAATATTAAAATTTTTATTAATTTATTTTCATATATAAATAAATTATTATAATAAAATTATATTTAATTAAAGAAATCTTTCTTTATAAATTATCTAAAAATTCGTAACATTTGTAATTTTAAAACACAAATTTTTTTTCCTAAAGCCAAAACTACAAACTTTGAATATAGTATGCCAACTATAGTTCTTTTGAAATAATTTGGATAAGCAAGTCTTGTGCATTTCCTATTGGTTTTAGAAATAATGATGGATTGTAATAACACACAATTCTTTACATTTGACATTAAAGTCATCAAAATTCTGTTCAGAATTTTATTGGTGTTTTTCTCACCTACTAAAGGCTCACTATTTCTATAACTCAATACCTCAAATTACCTCCTTAATTTGTTGCAAATTTAATAAGTGAAATCTGAACTATTTAGTAACTTATCCTCTATAATGTGTGGAGCTCAAACTAAGACACATGTTTCTTTTTGTATAATGTTTTATGTAAATGCGGCTCCTTGATATTGCCATATTATGTATTATTTTCTTTGTGAATGTACCAAGAATTTGGTTGTGGAAGGTAAACTTGTATTTTTCAACTAAAAAATAATCTATCAATCCTAATTAAACCTTAACAATCATAATCAAATTCTATTAAAATCCTTAAAAAATCTTAAAGAAATCCTAAATGACTTAATAAAGACTTTAAAAAAAATTAAAATAATCCTAAATGAGTTATTAAAAACTTTAAACAAATCATAAGTAAATTATCCAGAAAGCACAAAGGATCTTAAATAAATTATAAGTAAATCCAAATTGAATCTAAGAAAATCCTAATCCATTCCTAATAAAATTATAAAAGAATCTTAAGTAAATCTTAAAAGAACTTTAGTCAGATTCTAATAAAATCTTGACTAATCCTAATAAAATCCTATTAAATCATAAAAAAATCTTATAATATAATTAAATTCTTAATATTTATTAATTTAATTGTTGAACTTGATTCAAAATTTTCATATTTTTAAACCTAAAAAATTAACAACAAGAATACATATATACATATATATATATATATATATATATATTTTTTTTAAATTGAACTTAAAAATTAGAAGAAAATGCTCACAATCCACTTGGATATTAGTAGTCTTCTTTCTCCAACATTAATATAAATCTTTTACCTTCAATAGCTCCTATTTGTACCATTTAATTTTTTAAAAAGTTTTCACAGATGTTGAAAAATAATTTAATGGTTAATCCAAAAAAAACCTATTAAATCAGTTTTTTTTTAAATCAAAGAAACTCTTTGTAACCTTTAAATTCTAATTTTGAAGATCCTAATCCACTTAAATTTTAACACCCTTTGATCAATTTTTTTGATTAAAATCAAATTTATAATACACATTAAATATAACTATTTTTAAAAATTTATAAATTTTTATGTATAGATTTATTACAAAACCTATGATATTTTTTAAATATAAATTCTTTTGTATTTTTCAAAATCCAAAGTCATTCAAAACAACCATGATTTTTTAAAGCTCTCACAAAGTCATAATACACTCAAATATCTAGTAATCAATATTCAAATAAGTTTTATCAATTTATTCTCTTATTTCACTCTTTAATTAAAAAAAATGTTTAAAAATATTATAGGCATGTTTTTTTGTGCTATAGGATCTTGTTTTGAATCTAATTCATAATTGGTCTTCTTTAGATATCAAGTGAAGCATTTTTTAGATATTTTTTTTTGTTGAAAGCTACTTTTTGCCCTTATCTAAAGATGTCTATAATATTATTTTTTCTATTTTATCTTATTTTATCTTATTTAAGGCCATATAAATAAATATAGTTTTTTAAATATATAAATTTAATATAAAAATTAAATTATATATTATCTTTTTATCTTTTAATTATATTTTTTTAAGTAATTTTTCTATTATATTTTAAAATTATGATCTTCTATAATATAATATTTGTTTTTTTCTTTCACCCAATAGTGGTGTCATAATACAACTTCCATCTCCTTTAAGCTTATACATCCTCTAATATGCGCCAAATAAATTAGATCTTATTCTTTGCTTTTCACCATGTCTTCTATATCTTCATCTAATCCCTCTTTAATATTCTTGTTGTCCAAATCTTAATTGTCATTTTATCTCAGAAGATTTAAGTCTTTAACAAGATCATTTATATTGAATTTTATATATTGTTGTTTGAATATCTTAACTTAATTTGTAGCAATTGTTATTTTCAACCTTATCCTATCTAGTTCTTGCAGTGAATAGGTTGCATTTTTATATATGGTTTTTATTATATGTGGCCCAAATCTATGATTAAAAAAAAATAAAAAATAAAAAAAATCTATGATATTGTTATAGACCATAATCCTATCACCTTCTTTAATTGTTTTAGATCTTAATCAATATTATTTATCAATTTATTTATTTAACTTTATTCTTGTAAACCTTTTTAATGATATTTTTTTATCTTTTAATATTTGTTTTCAAGTTATTGAATCGAAATAGCTAAAAACATTTCTCTTGTCAATCTATCTTCTAATGATAACATATTTCAAGTTAATATTTTTCTTTCAAATAGCATAATAGGATTTTGACCTCTCATAAATTTAATATGTATATATCTTATTATTAAACTATGAATTCTTTGATTCTTATTAAGATTTGAAATCAAATAGAATTTTATTCCAACAATATCAATGTCTTTAATTATCTTGTCTTTTCTACTATATCTTCATCTACATAATATGTATGCCATTAAATTATCTTTTCTTAGAAAATATCTAAATTTAAGATTTAATAACTTAATACAAATAATTTATCTTATTATTTTAATATGTAATATTATACAATTAATAATCATTCTAAGCTATAGAAAAAAATCTATTTCAATTACTACTAAAAAAATCTATGTACTTTTATTAAAGAATCACATGTCTCTTTTATCTTTCTAATTATATCAATTTTTCTTGGATTTAGTTTTCTTCTATGAAATCCACATAAATGTCTAATAATCATAACTTCTTATGTTTCAAATATATATTTTTTCAAGTTGAATTAAAATATTTTAACAATCTTATATGATGAATAATATATTTGCAACATCCCTTTTAATCTAAAATCTTTTTTTCTTCTTTCTCTTTACATGTTTTGATAGAAACATCATTTAAAAAGAACATAATTTTTTGATAGATAAAATCTCTTAATATCTTATTTATTTTATTTATTATATGTTTAAATAAATTATTACTACTTTTTAAAAGAATATACTTTTTAAATAGTTACAGTAGTATTCTTATTATTATTACGTTTCTACTTCTATATTTAAGTTAGAATTAATTATAGCTTAAAGATAAATCATCTTTTAAATAAATTATCTCACCTACAAATTATTACAAATACACATATTTATCTAAATTAAAGAAATTAAATATAAGTGAATAAAAGTAAGTAAATTTGATAATATCTTGTAGAAAAGCTTCTTAAAAGCTTTATTGATGTAAATTTGATTGTTTATGTATTTGTTGGTGATTGATATGTTAAAAACTTGACCAACAAGTTGGCAACATGTCACACATGTTATAACATGTGGCATGCATTTATAAAACTTGTCTTACAAGTTAGATAATATATATAGAGTGAAAAGTGAGGCCTTTGTAACTCTTGTCAATACCTTTCTTGTTCTTAGTCATATTTCAAGAGTCTCTAATCTTCTTATTATTTTTATTAGTCATATTAGTTTTAATATTATACTATCCATGAGTGAATATTTATTCTTTTCAAGTGACAAAAGAATATATTGATTTTTTTTAATTTTTTGTGATTTATATCCTTGATACAAATGGTTTAGTAATTTTATTTACTAAAGATCATATACTTATATTTGTAACAATTATTATAAATAATAATTTTATTTTTTTGAATAAAGGATAGTGATTCATTTTTTATGCATTCTAAACCAAAAATTATAATATAGAGCAAAAGAAGGTTCTAAGATCTTTATTTATTTATTTGTTTTTATATATAATAAGTCTATTAATTTAGACAAGTATATTCTTTGTACTAAATTTGGTCTAAACTTCTAAGGCATATGAAGTATTGTGAAGATAATTATGTAAGCTATAATACTAAGTTTGATATATCTTATATTATTAGATTCAAATATAAATGATTTATTATATTTTGTAGGCAATTCTTTAAAACATAAAATTTTCATTGGCAACAAAGAACCATCAGAGCTAATTCTTAATTCTTCATAATTCTTCATGGTAAATTGGCATTTAATATTCTTTAATTTTAATTTTATTTTATTTTTTTAATAACTTCTTCTATCTATTCTTCGAATTCTTTTAATAAAGGTCCAATAATGGATTTCACTTTCTTATCTAATGTCTTATATTTTGATTTGATAACAACCTTTGGTGCTTGAAAAATTTAAGAATAGTATAATGCTTCCTTGAATAAATTTTTATAATATTATGATAACTTTTAAATCTATTTTATTCAAATAATTTGAAAGAATCTGAAATTCTATTTTTTTTAATAAATACCAAAAATCTTTTCATTTCTTTTTAATGTCTCTAGATCACACATTTTTTTAAAAAAAATTATATAATTTTCTTCATTATTTTCTTTTTAAAAATTTAACTTTCTTATATATAATAATTTTATTTTTAAAATACCATAAAAGCTAGTATAAAAGGTACCTACATTTTATAAGAAATGCTTCTTTTTGTACCTTTATAATTTGACTTTATAATAGTACTTCCTTAAAATCTTTAAATTATTCAATAACTCTTGGCAATAGATTCTTCTTTAATATATTACAATTCTTCTTATGATAAAAAAAAAATACAATTAAAAACTATATTATCTTTTTTTCATTTTCATTGCATATTTATGCATGAATTGAAATATCATTAAATATTACAATAATATATGGTTGTCCAAAAATAAGGAGATAAGATGTTGTATGTATAAGAAAAAAAAAATTCTTTGTTACAACATCACAAATTTAGATTTTAACATGTAGAAAAATACTATACGATTGACATCATGTATTGTTAGTCAATTGAATTATCTATCTATGCTTTATATTAATTGGCTACCTTTGTATCTTATAAAGATTTTTGAATTTAAGATTTATTTCTTGATTGTAATCAATTAAAGAAAAAATAAATTAGATTATTTTATTAATATTTATTAATACTTTTATATTTTTTTTAGTAAAATATTTTAAAGTATAATAAATTAAATCCTTTATTTTATTTTACTCAAAACTTCAATATGCACTTGTGTTAACTAAGTATTAATCAAAATAATAAATTTAAAAAATAATACCTTATCATTATAAAAATAGATCTTTGATAATTATAATATTTTTTATAGAAATTATATTTGATTGATTGGATGAAGAAAAAGGTGGATGAAAATCTTATATAAATGAAGATTTCATGTGAATGAATATCTAATTTGAATAGAGGTTTAAGTCAAGACGGCAACTTTATTTGGAAGTAGTAAGAGACTATCAACTTCTTTTAGAGATACTCTTGTATGTGTTGTTGGTATTATTTGTATTGTGGTTGTTATTAGAGAGTGGTAGGAGCATGAGTACAAGGATTAGAGATAAGATTAGAATGATGTGAGAGTAAAATTCATCCATCAACTCAAATTATAAAATAGCCTCAATGAAAAGTTATTTGTAATTGGTGGTATAAAAGAAGACAAGCAATTAACAAGAAAAAAAAAAAAGAAAAAACACGAAACAAGTAAAAAGAATGTAATCAAGCAAATACACACTCCAAAACTTAGTCTTAGTTTGTTCACCAGATTTTCATCCAATAAAAAGTAAAAAGTAAAAAATAAAATTTATATTTTTATATATTTAATTTTATTATATATTCAATGATATAAAAAACATATAAATACAATTTATTATGAGTAGTTTATGAAGATTTAAAGATATTAAGTAAATAATTTAAAAATTTAAGTAAAAATATTTTACCTCAAAGGTAGCTTGTTTATAGATCAAGGATTTGAGCCTCACGAAGGGTCACATGTAGTATATAAGGGTTGATTAAGAGTGGCCACAAGGCCTCAGTCTTATCCTCTTATCCACAAGGTGCCAAAACCCACATGGGACGTTTGCACACCTCATTTTATAAAAACTAGACTAGTTGCTGGTCCTTCTATTTTCTACTAGTAAAACTAATATTTTTGCATTTTTTACTACACCATGGTGTTCAAAACTATCCAATTAGCCTAAGAACCAAGTATGGCCTTTATATCTTACTCCATTTCTTTATAATAGCTCTCAAGGTGGTAAAACTCAATTTTATCAAAATCTTGAAATTTTCTCTAAAAATTCCTAAAATATTCAAAATAAATTCTAAAATTTCTTATAATATTTTTTAATGCTCTTATCAAATCAAATCCAATTTTTTTTTTACATTATTAATATTTTTTAATAATAAAATTTACTTAAATCTACTAAAAATCCTCCTTCTAATATAATTAAAAAGACATGAGGTTCATTTTCATGCTTCTTCTAACTATTGACTAATATTTATATTTTTTTAATAAATAATTTATATATATATATATATATATATATATATATTAAAAGACCAATGTAGACATTGATCTTAATATTAATTTTTAGTACTCAACAATAAGTAATAATATTAAATTAACTAAGATAATTACTTCCAAGACTTACTAAGATTTCATTTCTTTAATTTTTTTCTAATAAGACTCTTATACCTTATAAACATTGCTAAATTCTAATAAATATTCAAATCATCAAAAAGACTCTTTAATATTAATATTTTTATATTCAAACAACTAAAACTTATATTTTTATTAATTCTACCAATTAAGATCTATTAGTAGGATTCATAAATGACTATGAAGAAGATTTAAGAAGCAAGCGTGATACCAATATATAAAGCTTTACAATAATATATGATGAATATTCTATCTATTAGATTTGATATTATATTTTTGATCTAATCAATAAGTGTGTATTGTAAATCAGGTGGGTTTGTATATAGATCTATATTAAATTTGAGTGTATGACCTAGACCTAGTCACAAATCTAAATTATATGGAATTAAGATCAAGAAGAATATCAAAACCAAGATATGATACTTGAGGCAATAATTCAGTTTTTTTTAAAGATTTTACAAGCAAGTGGTGGCTACCATCAGTCACAAGGACTTAAAAATCATTCTTACATAACTTATTGCTTTTGACTTCTTTCATTACTTAGTAGTTGCTTGCAATAATTACTAAATTCTTCTTCATTCTTATATATCTTTGTATCAATATCATGACTCAAACTAGCTTCATCTATTAATTGCTTCTTTTGTTTAATGTTGTCAACAATAATAGCATGAAACTTCTATTTTGTAATTCCTAGAGAAGTATGGAATGATTGAAGAATATTTTGAAACTTGATCAAGACTATTATAATATGGTAGAATAAAATATAAACTCACAAAAGGCAAAGTAGAAAAATAAGAAAAAAAATAGCAACACCATACTTCAAAATTTAAGATAGAACTTAGATGGCTAAACAATGAGTAGTACTACATAAATAAAATCAACTATGTGGAATTCAAAATAACTTTATTGAGGTAATATTTTATAAACTAGAATTAATATTAATTATTATAAATATAAATTCTTCTTAATTCTTAATATTTTTTTAGTTTTCTAAATTCTAATAAAAAAATTGTCAATATCTTCAATTTTTTTTTTTTTTTTTTTTTTTTTTTTTTATGTAAAATAGATAATTAAAAATTTACATAAAAATCAAAAGAAATTTGTTAAGTAGCTGATAAATATTGATAGAATTTATGAAACTCAAAAATTAATTATTTAATTACTTAATTATAAATTCTTAGACATTCTTTTTTAAAACCTTAATTGATTGGTGGTATCTTGAATTATTAGAGACTATTATGAAAATAAGTTAAAAAAGCTATAGATATAATTACTATCTAAATTTATTTGAATTTTAATACAAGTAATTTGAACAAAAAGAACCAAGAGATTTAATATTTTAAAATAAATAATCATAAAAATAGTGATAAAAGTAATAAGAAATTTTTAAAAAATTAAATATAGATTTTATAGATATATACTTAAAATATTTCACGACCCTTTTGAACCTTTTATGTTTTACTAAAAAATTCTATAATTCTTAAAAAATTTGAAATATTATATTAACTTATAACATTCTACCTTTCTAAAATATGTATAAAGATAATATTAGAAATTATTTTTAAGTCTAAAAATAATTCTATGATTTTAATTTTTTTAAATAATATGTTTGAGTTTTTGATTAATGCTTTTTAACTAATAAAAACCGAATGTATTATAAACAATACATGTGGTGTAAAGAACATGAAATATGTTAATTAAATATCAATGTGGTGTAAAGAACTTATTTTGTTAAGAAATATTTTAATTATTTTACATATATAAGATAGAATATTAGAATAATAATATAACATATTATTTGAAAGTTGTATGTATGTATGTATATCTATATATATATATATATAGTATCACCTAATAATTATGAATTAATTTTTTTATATAAATATTAATATATAAATACAAATTAAAATATAAAAATATATAGTATATCTAGTTTTTTAATATCCTTTTATTGTTCTTACAGCCATTACAAAAAGTAATAAATTGTAGTGTCTTAAACTGTTTTAGTAACTTTAAATTTTTTGATATGGATGAACCAGGAAAAAGATTAAAAAAAATCATCAGATGTATTTTAATTTCTTTCAATAATTTTCAATATATTTCAGAAAATAATTGAAGTTTTTTTTTTTTTTTTTTTTTTTTTTTTCTTCATCAAGAAAACACCCAATACAGTCTAAATTATTAACAGCTTGTACCAAACCAACATAGATTTTACTAATTTATCTTAAAATTTTTAATCTCTTCAGAATTTTTAAGCCTTAGAAAAATAAGAATGTTATTTTATTTGTTTTGATGTATTTATAAAAAAATTACCAAATTTTACCATTATTCAAATTAACTTTATACCTAAATAAAAGATTCTACTAGTTACTGATTTGTAGTAAGGAGTGCTAGTAGTTACTGATTTTTAGTAAGGATTCGAAAAAAATTCATACATAATTTTTCAAAAAATATGAAATTAAATAAGCATTAAACCCCAATTCTACACCACATCTCAAAACCAAAGTGGGACTCAAAACAGAACACTCCCACGAAACAAGAGGCACAATTGTTTCATCCATTACGAGGGCAATGCTGACCGCCCGATGAATCTTTTCACGGGCAGGGGGATCCGATACAACGACCAGTACTATTTTTTCCACGGGCACTGCCAGCATAAGGATGCCAACACGTGTCCGCGGTGGGCATATGGGCTGGCGTGCCGTGCGCCAAGTGGCATCCACTTGTCGATTCATTGCTTATGAAGAATCTGCTCGTCCCTGGCTCCTCTTTTGCCATGAATTCTTCTTCAATTTTTCTGAAGGAATCGTTCGAGCTCGCGTCAGGATTGAGTTGGGCAATTGCGAGGGGGAGCAAATAATCATTCTCTCACGTTTTGTGCAAGAATTACTACTTCGTGATACGCAAGTTTGTGTGCGAGGTCGAGAGGAGGGAGTGCGTGAGTGAGTGAGTAGGTGAGTGTGGGTGTGGTGGACGTGCCTGCAGTTGTATTAAAACATGGAGGAGGCGTTTCGGAAGGAGGATTTCGATGTGGGTGTGAAGTCGATGGAGATGCGGCAGACGCCACCTTTCGAAATTGCAATAGTGATTGATTCCAAAAATCTTGAAAGCAAAAGTCATGTAAGAACTTCACCATTTTGGCCCAGGTTGCGTGCTGCGAGTAGCTTAACGAGGGCGTGTGCTCTTTTGTGGCGTGTTGATGAACTTACGAAGATCTGGGTATGGAGATGTAGGAGTTTGGGGGAGATGTCGTCGGACATCTGATCACAGAATTATCGAATGCAGGCTTAATTGTTGAGAAGGTTGATGGCGCAAATTTCCTCACATTTCTCAAGGTTAGCACCCCCACCCACGAAGTCCTGAACTTATTTGGTGCTTTTCTCACCATATGTATTGTGGCCAGGAGTTCATTGCTGATAATCTGCATGTGGTTGTGGTAACGTTAGATTGGAGCGCCGGTGGACGTCATTGGCAGGGAAGCATCCAGACTGAAGCTCAGGAAGCCTACAAATGTCGGTATGAAATACTTCTAAGCCCTGCATCGCTAAATTCTTGGTGCTTCTCATTGAAATTGGAATGTAACAATTTTGGGTTTAGGGTTTAATTTTAGGAATCACTGGTAAATTTATGTACCTTGGATACAGGACTTGACGTGGTATTCGATTGGGAGCGTCGGGACTCGTTTGTTCGACAACCCTTGGGGGATGCACTTTTCAGCTGGACTGAACGCTACCAGTGCATAATCAGTATCATTGACTCGGTGTATGGTCCTGACAACGTTCCGCTCGTAAAGAAATTACAAGATGGTGGGGTTATCAAGGAAGTGATGGCACTACATCGTAAGCCTCCCTGTCAAATCATTTGGCACGATCAGTCTTTAGTTGATATGTTTGTGGCGAAACTTGTTTCAAACTTCAACATATGCACTCATCTGAGAATTGGCTCCTTTGGCTTGCAGAAGAGCAGCAACGACAATGGTTGCTAAAGCACTGGGCCTTGAGGTTTATGGACCTGACACGCCAGCCCCTTGATGTCCTGAGTGCATACTTCGGTGCAAAGGTTAGTTAGACTTTTGTATGTGGTAGGATTTATTCCTTAACTTTCATGATCATGATCATCTGTTGGTGCATATTTTGATTTAAGTTGTACTTCAAAAAGTTAAACAGTAAAAACAAAAGACTAAATGTTGTGGGTGTGACGCTTGTGCAGGTGGCGATATACTTTGCCTTCTTAGGAATGTACACTAGATGGCTCCTTTTCCCAGCTGCTCTTGGAATTTTCTTGCATTTTACAGATCAAGGGTTAGATTCCAAACCCTCCGAAGAAATTCCCCATAATAATTATACACATGTTGTTACGACGTTAGCTACTTTATTAGTCATTGGATTCTTCTTTTAAAACTGCTCAGAAGAGCTCAATCATGAGCTTCGACAGCACAATGCATATGCTAACTGATTTTGTTTCCTCGAATCTGAAAGAGTTAAATGAGGCGTCTTGCAGAAAAAAGTTGAGTTTCTTGAATTGTAAGATAGGAATCAGAGGTGATAACGTAAAATGCTTGAGTGAGTTGTAAATCATTCGTTATGTCTAAAAATCGAGCATCAAACCAAAATCAAATTATAAAATGTCTTTTTGCATGAGATGGCAAATGATCTGAATGTTAAATAGTTTATTTGTTAGATTTACCAGTGCTGAAAGCTTGCATGTCCGCTTGCAACTTGATCACATTCTACATAGAGATTACTTCCTTATTTATATTCTCTATTTGGCTTTGCGTAGACCAATGGAACCCGCAGTTCCTCCAATTTACGCTATGATCGTCGTTATTTGGGCTGTCGTGTTTCTTCAATTTTGGCGCCGCCAGAATGCAGCTCTTCAGAACAAGTACGTCTTTTTCTATGGTAGCTCCTTTCACAATCGCGCATCGAAGTTTTCAGGCTTGGCATTCTGGATTGTGCTCATTGTTAAACTATCATGCTAGTAGATGGGGGCTGAGTTATGAGAGCGAGGAGATTCAAACGATCAAGTCATTGACTCGAGAGCAGAGAGGGGTCTTGCTCCAAAAAACGTCACAACAACAGGCGTACGGCGCAAACGTCTCCGAACAAGAGGCACAGATTTTGGGCAGAGAAGAGTGGCTGTCTCGTATCCGGAGCGTCAAGAACAGCATGATCGCTGTTACATGTATTCTGTGTGTGCAATTTCCTTTTGAGCTCCTTTACGCCCACCTCAACAAATATGCTCCTAACGACATCATCAAGTAAGCTCACCATGTGTAGCACATGTATTTACACTATCTCCATTTGGATTCATCTTCGAAATTTCTGTGAGGAAGGTTTAGAGTGACAATGTTGATTTCTGTTTTTGTTAGGTACATTTTCACAGGAGTTTACCTTCTAATAGTCCAGTACCTCACAAAGATCGGAGGTCAGGTGGGCATAGCGTTGACGAAGTCGGAACACTTGGTCAGCAAGGAGGCCGCTGCAAACAGCATGATATACAAGGTACGTTTCATCATTTATTTTTATTTTTTCAGCAGTCAAACATGTACGTCAGATTACATGCTTCACTGTTTACTCGCAATGTGTGTCCTCTTGATAGTCTTTAACTGTGAAAGTTGTCTTGCAGGTGTTTGGTTTATATTTTTTTCAATCGTATATTGGTCTATTCTATCAAGCCATACTGCACAAAGACTTTAATACTCTCCGATCAATGCTGGCACAGCGCCTAATCGTGTCTCAGGTGCGCAATCTTTAAACAGTGCCATATATGTAAATATATATTCTCAACTCTTCTTGATTTTAAAGCCCTAAGAGACAAGTTGAATCCACTCTTGCGAACATATGTTCGGATGTAAAACTCATCAACTTCTTCTTTGTCTGAAAATGCAGTTGATGAGCAACGTGGTGGAGGATTTGATTCCTTACATGACTTATAGGTGGACGGAGTACAAGGCTATGAAGGCTGACGCACAGATTAAAAAAGACATGGGTGAGAAGCCCCATGACAGCCATGACACCCATAGCTTATCCGTTGAGAAGGAGTTTTATTCTCCCAAATACGAAGCTAGTGTTGGGAATGAATTCGAAGACGGCCTTTTTGATGGTTTGTACTTTACCCAGATCATCACTATTTAGCATGAAGAAATGACCATTATATTCTTTTACTGCATCACAAATTTTCGAAAGTTTTAAAAACGATGAAAGGTTTGAAGTGTTATACTTCGTTCTTACATTTTACTTTGTTGCCTTGTCCGAGTGCAGATTTCTTAGAGCTTGCCGTGCAGTTCGGGATGGTGACCATGTTCGCTAGTGCCTACCCGCTTGTGGCCATGTTCGCCTTCATGGTGCGCACCATTTCTGCTTTCTTCAACGAATTCCCAAAGATAATTTCAAACGAATAAGGTTTTGGATGCTAAATTTGTTCATTATGCAGATCTTTCTCTCCAAGTTGAACATTTGGTAACTAAAGCCAATTCGGATTTTGCTGTCGTATTCGTGCAGAATAACTTGGTTGAGATTCGCTCCGATGCGTTGAAGCTCCTCGTTACCATGCGGCGGCCGGCCCCGAGGCGACCAGCCTCCATCGGAGCGTGGTTGACCATCTTCCAAGTATGTCCAGCAATTTTTCTCATTTCTACCCAACAACGCTTCCCTCGATTCATATAAATTATTGCATTTTCTACCCGAATCTCTCAAATTCTCATTAATGAAACTCTATCGAGATTCTTATTATCCTGGTGTTCGTGGTCGCAGAACCTTGGAGTGGTGGCAATTGTCACAAACTGTGCATTGCTGGTGTGCCTTTACGACGACGCTGGCCGTTGGAAGATCGAGCCAGGCCTAGCGGCCATTCTCCTACTGGAACACTTGCTGCTTCTCGCCAAGTTTGGATTCTCGTGGTTTGTTCCTGAGGTAATTTCTACGAGAGCTAGTTCTCTGAATCATTCCTTATCTTTCTTTGGAGCTAGCTACATGCTTCCCCGAATGCTTGTTCTGAATAAGATGCGTCTGCATTGTATGGATTGTGACAGGAACCTGCATGGATCAAAGCTCGCCGTATCAAGAAGGCCTTCATTCAAGACCATGTGTCTCACCGGCTGCTTGAGATGCTGGAGAAGAACACAGAAGATGAAATTTTGCATGATATACAAAACCCAATGTTAGGTTAGTTTCTTCATAATTTGCCACAATGATATAGTTTTATTATACAGGCAGAACGCAAGCAGTGTTCCAGTTTGGTTTTCAGAGATTAAAGTAGATTTGGAATAGTGCTTCGTCATGCAGTCATTCGCTCTCCACCTGGGTTATTGTATAATTCGAAATCCTGTACCCTTTAATTCTTTAATAACTACTGTGTGTGTGTATATATATATATATATATATATATATATATCTAGTTAGTGTAAAATCTCACTTATGTCAATTCATGCATTGAAAGTAATTTATCAGTAAATTTCTTCTTCCTCTTTAATTTTTAATTGAATAATAATAATATCAATAAAAAATATATATTTATTAATTAAAATTTATCCATCAACCAAAAATTCATCCTTTACTGTGATGCGTGTCGTCAATGCAAAACCACCAAGACGCACTAATCCATCTCAGATATACCGCCAGGGGGCTCCAGTCAACACAAACACTCTACTGAAGGACAATGAAAAATAACATGGCAATGCGATCAAAATACAGCTTCACAGCATAAGCTCCGCAAAGAATAAGTACGCTTCTTTCACACTGGAACCACTTGTGGCAGTGACTTTCAGCGAGATTGAAGTGGTACAACCACTGCCCGAATATGGTCGTCTCATGTTGTAGATATAATACAAATCTATGGTGGATTCGCGAGCAATAAAGTGCTTTTCTACACTATCCTCGTGCACTCTGGCCACTCTAGCCGGCAATATCTTCCATGTTACAAAGCGTTGTCTCGCGCGATAATTGGTTCAATTCGAGAATAGCACACATACATCCTTAAGATTACGTCTAGTGCCCGTGAGCCCGTCGGATGCCAGATACTCCAAATAAATATTGCAATCCTTACCACACAAGTAAACTGTGAGAAGCGAGAACCAATATCTAAAAGACAATGACCCAGCAAATCCAACGCAATCCAAACAATGTGGATAGGCAGGAAGTTCAGGTCTAAGACTCAGACTTCTCAAAATGTGGTCTTAAACAGTAAAACACTATTGTGAGATTCACGCCCCAAAGTAAACGGCGGGAAGAAACTCCACAGAAATAAATTGGGCCCCTCGACAATGTACAAAAAAGAATTAGAGGTGATCCTCCACGCGGCAACAACCACCTCCAACATTAATTGGAAATCCTTGAGTGATACTGAGCCCAAGAGTCCATCAGTTCGAACTTCGGAACCGCAAGACGGTCAACTAAGGGAATAACGACAGAATGTAATTGAGCATGCCACTCATTCTAGAACCTTTGGAACGAGTTCGAGATCATGAGCCCCACGCTGTCGCTAGAATTCAAGGCAAAAAACCACTGCTATTATTAGCTCCAGGGCCTCCAACCCACCACCACACACGCTCCTTCCAACTCTGATTATGCACAACACTAACGCCGGGCAAACTCAGTCTTCATCTACCAACTCAGACAAGTTAACTACGTCACAATGCCAACGTTCTCCCTCTACTTCCTCCGCCGCTGCTCCGTAGCCAGTGTCGTCGTCACCACAGTAGCGAAGATGAAGGCCGCCGCACCACGCAGCACCTTCAGAACTAGCTCTCTTCGCACACCGGTACCTCCGAAGGAAAAAAGAACAACACAGGGAAGACGACAGAATGTGGCCCTTCCGCGCAGCCACACACCCGTAGGAAAAAACACACCGGAACAGAATTCTTTAAGAGTCGGAGTCCTCGGAACGCCTCACGCTAAAAAAATCAGGAAACAGAAAAAAACAGAAGGGGGGAGGGATCCCGGGCGGCCCGGATCCCCTATCAACGAAGAGGCTGCCGGAGTTCAGGGGCAGCCTCTCGCCCTTCTGATCATCTTTTCTTCTCATTTTTCTTTCTTTCTTTTTTTTTTTTTTTTTTTTTTTTTTTCTTTTCTCCATACTCCTTTTATATTTTTTTTCTTCTTTTTTCTTTTGAATTTCTCTATCCTCCACTATTTATTTTTTATTTTTTATTTTTTTATTTTTTTGACATTGTTTCTATATTTTTTTCTAATGACTACTAACAAATAGTGGTTTTTTATTTTATTTTTTCTTTTGAATAGGTTTGCATTAACAATCTATCTTCAATTTTTTATTTAATTTAAAAAACCAATCAAAAATAAAACTACCACTCTTAGAGCCTTTCTAATTTTAAATAACTTAAAGGAAAATATTTTTATCCTAGAAGTCCATTTTGAGAAATTCTACCTTAAGTTGCATATTTGATACTAATAGTCTATTTTTTCTATTTACTTCTAAATTCTACTATTAATTCAAAAAACTTGTGATTTTAAGCATAATAAGTGTATTTTTTGTACAAAATACACAAGTGAGATTATTTGGTGACTTATAGCACTTCACATTACAAATAAATATAATTTCTCTTAGAAAATTTATATAACTAAGGTTCATAAGCTTTGGTAGAAATGCAAGCATATTGTAAAGCATTTGTAAAGGATAAGAATTCAAGGAAGCTACTTAAGCAAATGAAATAATTATCAAAGAGAAATAAAAAATGATAATAAGAAAATATGTATATTCAAGAAGAAATTGGAATAGCTATTGCCAAAGACTATAATAAAACTAGACAGGAAGCAAGAAAGGAATTGATAAGAGTGAAGAAGACTTCACTCTTACTCCCATATATACTATCTAATTAATAACTACGTAACAATATTTTATAGGACCTTCAATACATGTTCAATTTGCAAGATACATGTCTTAACTTACAAAGCAATTTTTGTATACGTGCACCATATAGTTAACTTGTATTACAAGCTACCAACATGTACGACATGTGGCTAACTTATTGGCCAAATATTCAACCTATCAATCACCTTTAAAAATGTATAAAGATAAAATAATGTCTATGAATCTTCTAGAAAGCTTTTCTACTAGATATTATGAAACTTATCTACTTTTACCTACTTCTATCTATTCATATTATCTAGGTAATTATTAGCATAAATATGTATGTTTGTAATATTACTTCTTTCTTAAAAATGACTTCTTGTCAAAGACATGAATCTCAGAGAAAGAAAATCTTCAACACAGTCTTATATCATAAAAAAGAACTAGAAAGTCACTCAAAGATGATATAATATTGAACTAGAATGGCTATTTTTAAAAATAAGAAGACTCAAAAGTCTTGAAACAAGACTAAGGACTAAAAAAGTATTGACAAGAGTGAAGAAGGCTTCACTCTTGCCTCTATATATACTCTCTAACTAAGAATTACATGGCGATATTCTATAAGATCTCTAACATGTATTGACTTTGCTAGCCACATGTCTTAACTTGCAAGGCAAGTTATCTATGTATGCACCACATAGTTAGTTTGTTCCACAAGCTATCAATATATGGTTAACTTATTGATAAAGTTTCTATTCTTCAAATACATCTAAAGTCAAAACCGCATCTATGAAGTTTTTAAGAAGCTTCTCTATAAGAATTTATGAAATTAATCTATATTTACTTACTTCTATCTAATCATATAAGTAACTATTGAGATAAATGTATATGTCCATGACATTACCTTCTCTTCTAGGGACAAATTCTACTAGGAGTGGTCATCATCTTTTTTAGATCTTTATAATTCTTCATCTTGATTTTAATAGATGTCATCGATAAAAGGCTTGAACCTTCATTGTTGCATTTGTAAGATTTTTTTCTCGCTCCCATGTAACTTCACTAATATCATATCAATGCCAATGAACAAGATATTCTAACCTATTTCAGTGTTATCTTGAATGTAAGACTTCTTCCACCTCAAATTCTTGATTATTATCCACTTTTATAAGAGGAAGTGACATTTGTCTTCTTTGTGAGATATTCTCTATCTTATACAATTCAAGAAGGGATACATGAAATATAGGATGGATCTTCATAGACTTTGGTGGATGTAATCGATAAGCAACATGATTGATTTGTTAACAAATAGGAAAAGGTCTCAGCCTATAATAGTCCAACTTATCACAACGATAAATAGTCTTGATATTGCAACGTAGTAACCATACTTTGTCACTTATGTTGAATTATGGTTGCTCCTTGTAATAGGCATCTATGTTGATCTTTTGTCATTCTTAAGCTTCATTTATTTGTATCTTCATTGTTATATGAAGCTCTAACTAAAGATTTGTTAAATCTTTTGTCACATGATTATGAATATAGTCATATGAACTTGAATTTGAAAGATCTGTAATAAAATCCATAGAAATTGAAGACCATGGTTGTTCGGACATAGGCAATGGTTGGAGAAGTCCATAGGATCAATGTCAATCCCATAATTTAAATTTAATTGGTGGATTAATTAAAAAAATAATTTTAAGTCATTTAATTATATAAATATTAAGATTAGAGAATCTTTTTTACTATCCAAGTATTTATTATAATTTAGAAGCATTTATAAGTTACAAAAGTCTCATAAGAAGAAAATTTATAAAAATGGAGTCTTAGTAAGTCTTGGAGGCAATTATCTTTATTAATTTAGTATTTTTCTTATTTTTAAGTATTAAGAGTTAATTATTGAGACCAATGTCTTCATTAGCTTCCTATCTACATGTATTACTTATAAAATCCTATCCATGATTAGTTAGTAGTTAAAAGAAGCATAAAAAATAACTTCATATCTTTTTAGTTAATTATATAGAAAATAGAATTTTTAGTAGATTTAAATTTATTTTATTACTATAAAAATATAAAAAAGATAGAAAAAATACAGCCTTATATGGATATCAATATTATTAAAATATTATAGGATTTTTTAGAATTTATTTAGAATTTTTTATGAAGTTTTAGAGAATATTTCAAGACTTTGGTAAAATTGAGTTTTATCACCTTGAGAGCCATTATGAAGAAAGGAAGCAAGATTTGAAGGCCATGCAAGGTTTTAAGGCTAATTGGATGTTTTTGAATACCATGGTGAAGTCAAAAATGCAAAAAAAATAGTTTTAATAGTAGAAAATAGGAGGACTAGCAGCTAGTGTAGTCCTTGTAAGAAGAGAGGTGCACAATTCCCATATGGGTTGTAGCACCTTGAATGTACGTAGGAAGATAAGACTAAGGCCTCAAAGCCTCTTTAAAAAATCTATGTATACTACTTGTGAGCCTTGGTGAGGCTCAAACTACTGATTTCTTAAGCAAGTTATCTTTGAGGTAAAAATTATTCACTTAACTTTTTTATTATTTATATTCTATCTTTAATCTATCATAACTTATTCATAGTAACTTGAAATTATATGATTTTTATGTCATTGAAAAGATAAAAAATTATCTATCTAAAAATATATTTTTTAATTTTATTTTTTTTATTTTTTACTAATTAAAAATATAATGAACAGATTTTGACTTAATACTTGATTTCATTTCTTTCACTTGTATTGTGGTTGTTCTTCTTTGGTTTTTTGCCAATTGCTTATTTCACTTCATACCACTAATTACAAGAAACTTTTAATTGAGGCCATCTTATAATTGGGATTGAGGAGTGAAATTTACACTCACAGTCAATGACAAGGACTTTTTGATCTTAAATAAACGTCACATGATTGGACAAAGTCTTTTAATGCCTTCCATATTTATAGCCATAAAAAATCTCTAGATATAAGCTCTAAATTCTTGTTGTATCTAAAATGTCCTACTATTGGAAAGTCATGACGTGCTTGAAGAACACATAAATGTTATTGAAGTAGAGAGAATTTGCTTCAAGAAAGCACCGGATTCTTGGTTGTCACTATTTGCTTAATCAAGTCTTGAGATAAGAAAGACCAAGTTTTATCTATATATATATATATATATATATATATATATATATATATATATATTTCAC
Organism: Physcomitrium patens; assembly: GCF_059467195.1. Classification (NCBI taxonomy): domain Eukaryota; kingdom Viridiplantae; phylum Streptophyta; class Bryopsida; order Funariales; family Funariaceae; genus Physcomitrium; species Physcomitrium patens. The sequence continues at coordinate 15,858,873 of NC_143416.1, forward strand.
TTTTAGGAGCAATTACACTAAACATATAAGTCTTAAGTTCCCAAAAACATCCAAAATATGATAAAAAAATTCTAAATCCTTGTATATCCTCATAGGATATTATTTCTAAACTTCAAAAACTCATGTCTTCTAATTGGATCATTCAAACACATTCAAATTTTATATAAACTATTAATATACTTTTAAAAACTACTACAACAAATTTCAATTGCAAATTCATTGTGGATCTTAAGATATTGCCAAAATCCTAACAATAGCTTCAAACCTTAGTTTTTATATACCTCTATGAAATTTTCTTTATATTTCACAAATTAAATACTCAAATGCCACAAGTATATATATATATATATATATATATATATATATATATATTTAATACAATAATCTACCTTCTCTAAAAGATTTGATCTGAAAATTTATCCGAAAATTCAAGATATGGCTCCAACTATTACTATGAATAAAATCATTCACTTACTACTATAGATTTAGATGCATTGACTTCAACTCTCTATAACTACTTTATTTAAACTTTAAATATAATAATTATTTTATAAAAGGTGTAAGTCATAAAATTGCTATTTAAAATGCATCCTTTGATCTCCAAAAACTACCATAAAACTCCTTTTATACTCAAAAGAGTAATAATATGTCTTAAAATAATACCTTAATTTCAAATAGCTATAATAACTTCACCCTAATTCCAAACTAACTAATTTTTGTATCCAAATTGTACTCCAAATCCTAAACCTTATAATCCTGGCTTTTGATTCTTGAATGTTCCTCTAAGGTGACCAAAAACGCTTCTTATGGTTACAAACTGCCTCCTAAAAGCCTATTAGATATGGCCTTTGATCAATAAGGATGAAGTTCTCCATCCCTTGCCTTCATGTGACCATGCCTTGCTTTTATTTCTCTTAATAAGCCTCTTATTAGTTTAGATTTTCATCTTTAGGCTCTAATCTCTTCTCAAGGCTTCATACTAAATATTTAGATCCTATAATTTTTTAAATGCTATAATCAAAATAAATAAAATTTAATTTAATTTAGTTTAATTTAATTTATTTTTTATATCCACTCTCTTTAAATTAATTTATTATCCATTCTAATATATATCAAAATTTATAAACATATTATATGTTCTAACTAATTTTTATATAATATAAGCAATTATAGTACAATAACATGCTTCTCCTTGTTGAATATATAAGTGTCTTTCAAAATAGAGAAGGTTGTTCTTGAACTTCAACTTCAAAACATCATAAGACTTAGAAGAAAGATTCTTGATATCATGAATAAGAAGATCACATGACATACTCGATTGAATTTATTTGACAAAGGTTAAATAAAAAATCAATATTGATTTCATTGCTTGAAGTTAAAAATTCTTTGGCTTGAATAGGATTGTTTTTTATTGATCAAAAGCTATATCTTCTTCTTTTGGTGCAAGATAAGAGCATTTAGAAAGAATATCTAATAATCTTTGTTGTTTTTCAAGTCGATATGTGATCTTGAAATCAAATCTTGATAATGACATGTTCTAATGAGCTTGGCGATAATTCAAAACATATGAAATACTTGAGGTTCTTTTGATGTGTATATATTATGACTGGACTTGAAGTATTTTCTAGATAATGATGCCATTCTTAAAATGAATCTATAACTACAAGAAGTTTTTTGTCATGGATCTCATAGTTAATTTTGGTTATTAAAAATTTCTTGGAATAAAAAGCTATTGGATAGAGTTTGTCACTTGTTCCCATTTGTGATAATATTGCATCCAAGGTAAAATCTAATGCATTTGTTTCCATAAAGAATGCCTTAAAAAAATCGATGTGATATAAAATTAGTGCAGAAGTAAATTCAAACAACAAACGATACTTTGGCTTCTTTATTTTACTTAAGTTTGTCTTTACAAGTCAAACGTGTAAGTGAAGTTGCAACTTGACAAAAGTTCTTTATAAAGATTTGATAGTAATTAACAAAGCTCAAAAAACATTGCACATCTCTTACTGTTCTTAGAATCTTTCAATCTATGATAGTTTGGATCTTCTTTGGATCCATCACAAGGCCTTCATTGAAAATGATATATCCCAAAAAATCAACTTGAATAGTGTGGAATATACACTTTTCTATCTTTGAATGTAATCCTGCATCTTTTAGTTTTTGTAACACATGACAAATATGAACTTTATACTCTTTTGTATTCTTAGAATAGTTTAAAATATTATTCAAATAATAGACTATAAAATCATTAAGAAACTCCCAAAAGACATCATTCATTAGATGTTGGAAAGCACCTGGTACATTCATGAGTCCAAAAGGTATAACATTATATTCAAAATGTCCATACCTAGTTAAAAAAATAGCCTTCCATTCATCTCTTTCTTTGATGTAGACTAGATTATATACTCCTTATAGATCTATTTTTGTACAGATCTTTGCTTGATTTAGTTGATCAAGAAATCCTAAAATCAAAGGTACAAGATATCTATTTTCGATAGTGATCTTGTTAAGTCCTTCATAATCTATACAAATCCACAAAGTTCCATCTTTTTTCTTCACAAATAAGATAGGAGCCCCGGTTAGAGATTTAGAATGGCATATAAAGTTCTTAGCCAAGTTCTCATTAATGTACTCTTTGAGTGTAGCTTATTCATTTTGTAAAAGGCTATAGATTGGTCCAAATGGTGGTTGAGTTGCTTCTTGAAGATCAATGGAACAATCATAAGGATAATGCTCTGAAAGAATATCTACATTTTTTTTTTTTTTCAAAAACGTCCAAGAAATCTTGATATTAGTTAGGAATATTACTTGATATCTTCGCACTATCAACAATGGTCATGGCATATATAGCAAAAGATGGCCCTTCATTTGCGGCATACATGAAAGTTTTTGCACCTATCAATAAGAGTTTGGATATCCTAGACTTATGGATTTCTACTTGCTTAGTAAGGTCCTAGGCTAAACTATGGAAAATATTGAGATTGCAAGAAATCTAATCTATTTAAGGCTTATATCTTTCTAACTACAATAATCCAAAAATTATTGTATTTGAAAGAGACTTAATCACATTAAATATTACTAAACTATTGTGACCACTAATTGCTACTTCTACAAGAATAGTTTCATGTATAATATTTCCAAAGATAATAAACATCCATTTATTACTTCTACATGCACAAGTTTGATTTTCTTAACAAGAGATATATCTTGTTTTTTGACAAAGTCTTCATCTATAAAATAAATTAAGGCTCTTGAATTCAAATCATAAAGGAATTGCAAATCTTTTTTGATTAAAAGTACAAACCAAAAGAGGGCACTTCTTGATAAAAGTGCACCTATAAATCCATTTGAGCATTCAAAAAAATGTAATCTTAAATAAAACTTGGCTTATTGCAAAAATCTTTGAAATTTTGATCTTATTCCATTAAACTTCTTAAGCATACTAATCCTTGTCCCCGTCATACTTATAGAAGCAAAACTCCTTGGATTTGGTTTTGAAGTAAATCTACTTGCTTCCATCAATTGCACAACTTCTTCCTACAAACTTTGAACTTCTTCTACAGGCGTAGGCATAGTACCTCTAAGTTTCATGTTAGTAATACATGAAATTTTCACTCTTAGAAAGTTAACAAGCTCATGAAGATCTAGAATAGTTGCAAATCTATTCATACTTTTGCTAAGAATAACATCCATAATCTTTTCTTCCATAGACAACTTAAACAAATTCAAAAAGTTAAATTAGAGCAGAGTAATCCATAACTTCTAATAAAAATTTTTACAAAGAGAAGTAATCTACTTTCTTTAAAGAAAAGATTTTTTTTAGAAAATAAGATTTTTTGTTTGAAGGTCGGTAGTCTGCAACCTTCAAAATATAACAATATGTGGATAATCCACTCACTTCTAAAATAAGTTAGAAATTATATGTTAGTACTCTTGTCAAACTATCAAGGTAATGAATCTTGAAGAAAGAAAATCCTCAACACACTCTTATATCATTAAAAGAAACTAAAAAGTCACTCAAAGATGATATAATATTAAACTAGAATGGCCATTATCAAAATTAAGAAGACTAGAAAGTCTTGAAACAAGATTAAGAACTAAAAAGGCATTGATAAGACTGAAGAAGGCTTTAGTCTTACCTCTATATATACTCTCCAACTAAGAATTATGTGGCGATATTCTATAGGACCTCCAACATCTGTTGACTTTGCTAACCATATGTCTAAACTTATAAGATAAGTTATCTATGTATACGCCATATTGTTATCTTGTTCTATAAGCTATTATATGGGATTAACTTATTATACAAGCTACCAATACATGGTTAATTAGTTGACAAAGTTTCTATCCTATAAATACATCTAAAGTCAAAACTATATCTATGAAGTTTTTAAGAAGTTTCTCTAGAAGAGTTTATGAAATTAATTTATATTTACCTATTTCTATCTTATCATATAAGTAATTATTGGAATAAATGTATATATCTGTGATACTTTTATAAGGAGCAATAATCACATATTGATGAAAAGCTTAGACTTTCTCTATTGTATTTGCAAGAACTTATGTTGGCTCCTATATGCATTCATTTATATTATATCCATATCAATGAGCAAGATATTCTAACATATTTTGGCATTGCAATTTCTTTTTAATTTTATGGAGCTTATTTAACTACCTCAAAAATGGACCACTCTGATGATTTTTTCTGTTTTCAACCTCATCCTTCTTACTTTTGACTTTAATCTAACATACCAAACTGACATCCAAGACTCACAAGAATCATTTTCTATTAAATTTTTTTTCTATGGTTGATATCAAAAATCTAAATTCTATTAAATAAAGGTGACACAAAGAATATATGTTCATATAGATTTTGCCACATTTATTGGTTAACATATAGCTTCTTACTTAATTTTTATCTAAAGATACTAGCAAGCTAATAGATCACTCTTCATTCAAGCTTGTAAGTATTCTTTCAAGGTAAATTCTTTCATCATGCCAAGATTCATGTCTCATTTCTGGAATCAAAAATTACTCTTTAAAATTGAATCACCATAAGTTGGTTAGGCCACCTTTAATTAATCTTTGAATGATTAATTTGAATAAACTTCATTGTTGAAAAAGTGAAAAATTTCTACTCATAACATCTCTTTGTAATATACAAGTCATGAATTAGAGATCCACAATTAATATACAAAAAAGACATATTCACAATTGATACATCTTAAATTTTGCTCCCTTGACATGTCAATCAACCTTCTGCTTGTCTAAAGATGTAAGCTTGTAAGTCCTATTGTCATGTTTCATGTATACTTAAAACTATTCTTTTTAATGAGATTAAAACTTTTGCCTTTTCTATTACATTAGCTAGTTGTTAATTGAGAAGATGAAGTGGACTTTGTGATTTAAGAACAATGCTTTCTATTGTCTTCCTTTGATCCTTTTTAACATCAATATCCTGGCTTTTAGATCACCTTGATTTTTTAATCCATGAGCTAATATTGTGTACATAGATTGAATTTTTAATTCTATCAATATAATGGCATCAAATCCAAAAATTAGACAGAATGGAATTTTTTTTGTAGTAGTTTAATGAGTTATTTTGAAGGTCCAAAATGCTTCATTAATGTAGGTATTCCATAATTTCCATTTTTCCAATATTTCTTTTACTATGATATTATATATTATGACAATTGTCCTTTCAATTAGTCTATTGGAATTGAGATAATAAGAATTGGCCCTTCTATATTTTATAGACATCTTTTGAAGTAGGTTGGATAGAAGCTTGCAAATAAAGTGTGAGGCTCTATAAATCATGATCTCAAGCAAGTACTTGTATCTACATACAACTTCCTAAAACATAAAGTTGGCTATTACTTCCTAGATGTATCTCTTCATGACTATTGCTTCATACCATTTAGATAAGTAATCTATTGTTACAATGAGATATTGGTAATACTTTGTAGTGATAGATAACGGCCCTACAAAATCCATACTTTATTTTTTTAAAATTTTAATTGGCATAATGGAGTAGAATTTGACAAGCAAAAATTATTGTCAATCATAAGTTTGATGCAAATGATAAGACTAAAAGTAATCCATTCTATCTTAAAATAATTTTAGCCAATAATATCTTATTATAAGAATATTTTTGGTTGTGCTATTTATTACAAAGTATTCCTTGCATATTCCATTATGATATTGCTAAAGAATTACTTTTGCTTTTGTAGATCCTACAACTTTTTATAAGATTTTATCTTATCTTGCTCAATACTACATGCCATTGAACTAAAGAATGTAGCATGTTTTGATGCCAAATATGTCTTTTTGAAGATACAATAGAAACAACAAAAAAAACCATATTTCTTAAATATGAGATTATGTCACAAAAATAGCTTGAGACTTCTTTGTAAGATGTAATTTTTTCTAATACATAGCTCTTGGCTTAATGAAGCAAGTATCCTTTGTAACTTTTTAGTGATTGTTCTAATTCTAAAAGAATCTTTAATTATAGAGTATACTATACTTTTACTTCCTTGATTGTCAAGTCAAATTATTGTAGGATTATCAACAAACATGCCATCTCGCGCTAAGGATAAGTTTGCATCATTGATTGTTTGAGTCCTTCTTGGAAGCATTAAATCTCCACCAAGAATTTACTTAATGATAAATAATGTTTTAATTTCATACATGCAAATAATAGAGATATTAAGAACCTTTTAAATTTTTTATAACTTTTGTCAATAATGCTTAGTATATGTGATTGCCCGTTTTACTTATTCCGGAAGAAACCTCCCAGCATAAACTTATATAGGGAGATTCGAACACGGGGAATGACTAGTTGCTTAAGCGTTCACGTTAAGGTCACACAATCAATTATCTCTTGAATGTATTGTCTCTATTTTTAATATCTGAACACACAAGGAAACTATAATCTCCTCCTTCACTTTATCGGTCTCTTCCTTATATCAATTTAGTCCTACTAATAAGTGCTATTTCCACCAATATATTCACCCTCATAATCTCCAACTGTAATACTGTACCCTCACAGCTTTCAGCATACAATTACCCTCATTCGAATCTCTGGAATTCTTCACACAGAACTATCATTCACATTATAGTATTTCAGACAAACACATACTCATTGTCTCTGCTGAACTACAATCAGATTTCAACATTCAATCTTTCTTCTTCTCAAATAATACCAATCACATTTCCATTCTATAATTCACTTCACAATATTCAGAAACTTTCAATCCTCTTATTCAAAGAAAATAACAAACAAAAGAAAAGAGGTAGCACCAAGCTTACTCCGGCTCACAACTCTCACAGTCTGGCCTTTTCTTCCCCTCTCCCATCCTCCTTATACTATCCTGAGATACAACCTCCTATACTACAGATGATAACTACTTTTCCTGACCATTCATCCATTCTACTTGCTGAACCACCTTTTCAGCAGTTATCTATCCCTGTTTACACTATACACTAGATATCTACATTCTAAAAATAACTACTTATTCTACATAGTCCCACTCCTAATTGTGCAGTGTCCTCGTAAACAATCAATTGATACCTATCTAAAAATTATCTAACAAAACTCTACAAAAATTGCAATCCCTCTGGCCTATCTAATTAATCAATTGCCGCAGTATCTGTTATTGGTTCCACTGATTCTGGTTCCAACTGCAAATCTTCATCCTCTTCCAATCCTTCCATCAGTTTCTACCTCAACTGAGCTGAAAGGTCTTCATTGTACTCACCCAATTCACGGACTTGAGCTTCTAATTTCAGGATCTGGGCATCTCTCAATTCCAATTGGCGCTAAAAGTGACTCCTCTCTTCTGGAACTTCGGGAACTGGCAACGTCGATACTTGTGCTTGACCAATATTGACTAAATCCTCTGCCAATCTTGTCACCTCGACGTTCAAGGCCTCAATTTCAGCCCTTAACCGCTCTATTTCACATCTGTATTGGTCACTCAATACCAATTTCTCTTGCGCCAATAACTCAGTCTTTTCTCGTTCCATTACCAACTGACCCTTTGCTTTTTTCAGTTCCAAAATTGAATGACTACGAGCTCGGAATAGTTCTTGCCTGTGGATCTCCACCATGCGTTCTCTTTCTTTATTCCAAGCTTCCTGTTGTTCCCCAATTTGTTGCTCCAATAGCAGCTTGGATTTTGCATTCGCTTGGATGATTCATTCTTGCTCTTCAATTCTTTGAGTCTGCTCCGATATCACCTTTTTCCTTACCTCTAATTCTAGTTTATCACTGCCCTCTACATTCAATGCTCGTACCATGCAATATATTTACGAAATGTACTTCAATAAAGAATTTTTAAGATGTACGTCTTCTGGCAATAGGCCCTGTGGAAACGCTAACTGATTGATATCTAACAATGTCGGGACTTCTTTCTCCTCTTCTACTACCAAACGAATCGGATCCGTTTTTGGTGCTACTAGACGACTGGATTCTCCAATTTCATGTATTACCTCCGTTGTATTGACATTCTGTGCCAACGAATTCTGTTCTTGCTGCAGAGGCATTGGCATTGGTTCAGAACTTCCCTCTACTGGCGATGTTTGCCGCAATGTATACGCGATCATAGGATACACATAATTGGAACATAGCAACGCTGTAAACTTCCCTATTTTGCGCTTGACTCCCATTTCTGCATGAATATGGGTTGCTACATAAGCTGCCCAATTGAACACTATCCCTTCAAACGTCCCTACCGCTGTAAACATTAACCGTCTTGACATGTATGTATTGTGTCGATACAACCCTAGACGCCTCAGCACGAAGTGCAATCATTTCATGAGCTCTGGTGTAATTATCTCAGCCGTCCGCCAACCTTAGTTCTTCTCAAACAATGACATGCCACTTTTGAAATAACTTCCCGGTTGGAAGTCATTGGACTCCTCAGCACCCACCGCAATCTCTCCAACTGGAAGAAACAATATTTTTTCGAGGATCTTCTCATCAATACCGATAACGCGTCCTTGTACTATGCTCGATTCATCCTGTGTATTATAGTTCATGATGTATTCTTCCACTAATGCCATATTAATTGAAGGCAAACTATCTGACCTTCATAAAAACTGAAATATTTACGCGTTTTAAAAATTTCATATTTTCCTTGGCGTCCAGCAAATCTCCAACTACATAGGCTCCATATTGGTAACGATTACTACGGATGGTGGTCTTAAATTATGTTTAGCTTTCACATTTCGGCCACTTTCCTCTTTGTCTGTAGCTCTCTTTGCACTCTCCATCGCCATGACGCACACTCTTTCAAATTCTAACCATCAATACTACGCTCCAGTACTCCGAAACACCCAAAATTGTAACACCGAAAAGAAACAATAACAGAATGCGACAACTGAGAATGACCGTAAATGGGTGCCCCATTCCTATTCTTTTACTTAGTAGTGACAAGGACAACATATTACCCCTACTATCCGTTTCTCACCCCCGTCCCATCTGACACATTAGTAATTACTAACTATCCTTTCAGCCGCCTCTACACCCTAACGTACTTAATTAGGTCTATCCTAAGTACATTCGAGGTGACCTCTTCCAGAAATTGAAAACCTATCCTAGATTTTACGTATGATATAATCGTAATCGATTCCCGTTAATGCGAGTACTGAATTGCTGACCCATGAAATCCTCCAATTGAACAGACCCATTGAAAAAGCCTTCAATCACACGATATGGCCCATGCTAGCGAACTTGAAATTTGCCCGGAAAATGATTAAACCTACTATCAAACAACAATATCAAATCATTGGACATAAAACTCTTCAGACGCAGTTTACTATCATAGTAACTCTTCTGCCATTTTTGAGTTGCTTCCATGTTGAAGAGAGCTGTAGCCCATATTTCATCCAATTTGTCCAACTCTGCCAATCGATATTTAAGTGATTCCTTATCTCCAAAACGTTCATCCAACGCAATGCACAAACTCTGAACTTCCAATTCAATGGATAATATTGCTTCTTGCCCGTAGACCAATTAGAATGGTATGGAATTGGTAGTCACTTTATATGCAGTACGATACACCCACAATGTCGTGAACAATTTAGTATTCCAATCCGTTTCTGTACCCAAAATTATTTTGGTTAAAATCTTATTGTCACGGACATAGAATACAGACTTGATATCTACCAAGAAGTTCAAGAAGAACTGGCAAGAACTAGATTAATCAGATGAATACAAGAACAACACCAGAGAGGTGAACTAGAGCTCCAAGAGATGTGTTGTCGAGACTGAAGAACTCTTTAGCCTCGATTCCAATATATACTCCTATTTAGGAAGCTTCTCAAGCAACTTCTACCAACTAAGAAGCTTCTAGAAGGTTTCAGAGACTTGCTTCTAGAAGGTTCTAGAAACTTATCTCTAGAAGGTTCTAAGGACTATGTCCCTAACATCTTCTACCAACTAAGAAGCTTCTAGAAGGTTTCAGAGACTTGCCTCTAGAAGGTTCTAGAAGCTTGTCTCTAGAAGGTTCTAGAAACTTGTCTCTAGAAGGTTCTAAGGACTATGTCCCTAACATCACCCCCTCCTTTAGCTTGGAGGTCTCTGAGAAGCAATGTTGTTGTCAATCAATACCAACGCAAGAAAATGAAGATCTGTCGCATAACGTCTGCTATGAACTCCAACTGTTGTTCATGAGGTAAGTGGTTCATCGGTCCTTGAAGCCAACGGTAGTGGCCTACTCCTTCAACTTCTGACCAAGCATGAACTTCCATGTCTTCATTGTGAAATTATCTTGCAAATATGCCTTCTGGTTGACCATCGTAAGCAGGCTCGGACTCAAATACAATCACCAGTGATCGGTTACTTGGTATCCTCCGTCGTCATCGTGGTACAGGTGGTTCTTCATCTCGGGGTCGCCTTCGTAAACTAGTTGGTTGAGATAATCTGATTGGCATAGTATCTATCTCTTGGCTATCCATATCAGAAGACCAAATTATGGCTACTGAAAAAATTCTATTTTATCTTGGAGAAAATAACTACATCAACTACGAATTTTGGTGGTGCTCTCCTCCTTTCTTATATTCTTGGGTGAGCAAGCTTCAAAAAGAAGCTATTGTCGAACCGGCTTAGGTTTATGAGGATGTTGTTGATGAAACTCCTATACCTTTTGTGGCGCATTGGTGAGATTTTCAGTTGGCTCCCACGTTCGCTCATTAATGTCGTAGCTGCACCAATGAACAAGATACTCCAACTTGCTCCACCTTTGCCGAGAATCTAGCACCTTTTCAACCTCGTATTCCTCGTGGTTCTCGATCTCAATACTAGGTGGCGGACATTGCACTCTTCCAGGAAAAGACGACTCTCGATAAGGCTCCAACAAAGAAACATGAAAGACTGGATGTACCTTCATAGAAGCCGGTAATTCCAGACGGTATGCCACTGGATTGATTTGCTTTTGGATGATAAATGGTCCCAATCTTCGATAGTCCAACTTATCACATGGTCGCTTGGTCTTGATATTCCGTCGAAAAAGCCATGCTTTATCTCCAATTTTGAAAGTAGGTGCTTGATTCCGAAATCTATCTGCAGACGCCTTGTAGGATTCTTGAGCGGATTGTAATTGAAGCTTCAACGTATTTTGAAGCTCTAATAGTTGTTTCGCAAATCCTTCAGCTGCTGGATTGTTATTTATTGATGGACTCAATAAATCAAGCTTTGGATGATACCCATAGTTGGAAAAGAATGGTGTGTATTGAGTCGAAGCATGGAGGGTGTTGTTATATGTAAACTCGACTAGCGGCAGATATGTGGTCCAATCGTCTTGCTGATAGTTGATGTTGCATCGTAAGTATTGTTCCAAGACTTGGTTCACCCGTTCCGTTTGACCATCAGTTTGAGGATGAAAAGTCGAAGAAAGCTTGATATCCACCTTCAATATCTCAAAGAGAGATCTCCAAAACTTTGATACGAATTGGGTTCCTCGATCTGATACGATATCATCTGGTAGTCTATGATATCGATACACATTATTGAGAAAGAGCCTTGTTGTGACTTCACTGGATGATGTCTTCTTGCAAGGGACGAAGTGCGCCATTTTTGTAAGCCGATCTACCACGACAAAGATGCTGTCAAATGAGTTCGATGATGGCAGGTCCGTGATGAAGTCCATGGAAATTGAAGATCATGATCGACGTGGAATCGGTAATGGCTGTAGGAGTCCATAAGGGCGATGCCGAGGATTCTTGGATCTTGAACAGATGTCGCAGGAGAGGACAAAATCTTTCACATCCTTCCACATTTGGGGCCACCAAAAATCTCGAGAAATAAGCTCCAAGGTCTTGTTGAATCCAAAATGTCCTGCAGCTGGAAAATTGTGGCAAGATTGAAGAACTCGGAGTCGTGCTGGTCCTTTTGGGATATATAACCGCTTCTCAAAGTATAAAAGACCTCCTTCTACCTTGAACTTATCGTCATTGGCACACTGCTTAATATCAATGGCTATTGAATCTTCAATGATTGCGGCACGTACTTGATTCAGGAAGTCAGCATCAATTGGCATAATAGTAGCGCAAAGCTGAAATTGCTCTGGCTTCAACAATGTCGTACATTATTGATCAAACACTGCTTCTCCAGCCTTTGGTACAAGATATGATCTCTTCGATAAGGTATCAGATAGTCCTTGCTGCTTTCCAGGTCGATAAGTGATAATAAAATTAAACCTAGATAGCATCATACTCCATCGAGCTTGACGTCGATTTAAAACTTGAGTCGACATGAAATACTCCAAATTCTTAAGATCTGTGTATATGGTCACTGGATGTGCAACTCCTTCAAAAAAGTGACGCCATTCTTGGAAAGAATCCACTATAGCAAGAAGTTCCTTATCATGGATCTCATAATTGATTTCAGTAGCAGAGAACTTTCAAGAATAGAATGCAACTAGATGGAGCTTCTTGTCTTCTCCCATTTGTGAAAGTACAACTCTCAAAGTAAAATCCGAAGCATCAGTTTCTAAATAGAAGGCCTTTGTAAAGTTTGGATGTACCAAGATTGGAGCCGTAATAAATGCGGTCTTCAGGTTTTGAAACGCCTTCTCTGCTAGAGGTCTCCATTCCAGCTTATCCTTGCATGTCAACCAAGTGAGAGGAGCAGCAAGTTGAGAGTAATTCTTGATAAAGATCCGATAGAAGTTGGCAAAACTAAGAAAGCATTGTACGTCTCTAACCGTCTTCGAAACCTCCCAAGACACGATTGCTTCCACCTTCTTGGGGTCCATCTTCAAGCCTTCTGTAGTCGCAACGAATCCCAGAAACTCCATCTCTATTTGGTGAAATAAACACTTATCCAACTTGGCATATAGTCCTCGCTCGCGTAGTTTCTCCAATACCAAACGAACGTATTTTTCATGCTCTTCCTCATTTTTGGAGAATATCAAAATATCATCCAAATAGATGACAACAAAATCATCAAGGTACTCTCAAAAAATGTCATTCATCATATGTTGAAAGATCGCTGGAGCATTGGTAAGATCAAAGGACATGACATTATATTCAAAATGGCCATACCTTGTACGGAACGTTGTCTTCCACTCGTCTCCTTCCTTGATTCGTACGAGGTTGTAAGCTCCCCTTAGATCAATTTTTGTAAAGATCCTTGCACGTCCAAGTTGTTCTAAGAGACCAGAAATCAAGGATAACGGATAATGATTCTTCTTTGCTACCTTGTTGAGGCCTTGATAGTCCATGCACATCCGCAATGAGCCATCTTTCTTCTTCACAAATAAGATGGGTGCTCCAGCTGACAATTTTGAATGACAGATGAAGTTCTTGGCTAGATTCTCGTTGATGTACTTCCGCAACTCCGCCAACTCCATCTGCGATAGATTGTAGATTGGGCCAAAAGGGGGTTGTGCTCCTTCCTGTAAGTCTATGGCGCAATCATATGGTTTGTGTTCCGGTAGCATATCGATATTTTTCTTTTGAAACACGTCTTTAAAATCTTTATATTGCTCCGGTATACTTGTTGTCGAGATCTTCTCCCCGGTAGTTGGAGCCGCATAAATGACAAACGATGTGTCTCCCTTCGACAATCTTATAAACACTCTTGCTCCAATAAATAAAGATTTCTCTATTCGGGGTTTTCTGCTAGGCTTGCTCTTGGGTGGTTTTGTGGAAAAGGTCATCTTCCGCAACTTCCAATCTATAGATGGGTTATGCTTTTTCAACCTGGAAAGACCAAGAATAACAGGATTTGATGGGGTTCTAATAATATTGAAAATAATATGACTACTATGGTCCTTAAACGTCACTTCTATAGGTTCTGATTCATGGGTGACACTACCAGATAATAAAGGTCGTCCATCTATGACCTAAAAGTGAACAGGTTTGGATTTTTGTACTAAAGGAATCTTATGACGCTTTGCAAATTCTTCGTCTAAGAAACAAACAGATGCTCCTCAATCTAATAATGCTAAGGTTTTCATTTTTTTAAGGCCAATAAGGGATTGTAAAACAAAAAGCAGGTTGAGCGGAAAGAAAGGAACCTAGTTGTTGTTGCGATATTTCATTGTCCAGCCGCACGGTTCCTATTGTGGTTGGGCATCCTCATTTTCTTGAATAAACGCGCCCCTAGTCTTGATAATACATTGATTTTGCTTCTTGGGGCAGTTTCCAACTTTGTGGCCTTCTTCACCGCAATATAAGCATAGACCTTCCTCCATACGCCGCTTTTTTTCTTCTAGAATAAGAGATTTGACACGTACCACATCAATTTGCATGTCTTCTACCTCTGAATGTGAATTCACGCTGCTTGCCGACATAGTTGGGGTGTGGCAAACCGTATGTTGTCTTGAACGTTGATCTTGGTGACTTTGGAATAGGCGATTATCGCACTTCACAGCTTGGCTAATAGCTTGGTTGAGTGTTTGCGGATCACGAAGAGTTAACAGCAAATCCTTCACATCGTTCCTTAAACTCCAATAGAATTGACTCATCAACGCTTCTTCGTCCCAATTGATGTCGCATGCTAATTGCCTGAAGTCCGATGCATAGACTGATGTGGAACATATGCCTTGTCGTAGTGACCGGACCTTTATTGTAGCCCATCAAACCTTGTCGTGTTCACCAAATGCTTCCGTAAATGCCTCCAAAATGGTTTCAAAGTTGTTTAGTATGGACGATCATTTCTCGAACAAAGGAGCAAACCATGATAGAACTTGTCCTGTAAGTAAGGTTCCAACAAGCTCAACACGTGACTCCTTCGTTGGATAGAGTTCGGGCTGTAAAACTGTTATCAATCTGATTTGGTTGACGAATCCTCGAAACTTGGAACGTGTACCATCAAACTTGTCCGGAAGGCTAACTCGGGGTTCCTTATGTTGTAGAACCAGTGGTGCTTGTCAAACCTGAGGTAAAGTTGCTTCTCCAAGTGTAGAAGTTTGAGGCTGGTGTAACCTAGATTGTGCCATCTTAGATGCTCCATCATTATGAAGCCTTGCCACGACTCCTTCAATCTCTGCAATTCTTTGTGATAACGTAGCAAGGGCATTCATGATAGCATCTAACTTGGACTCTGAGCTTTCCGTCATACTAATGTCTTGGCCCCCGACCATTCTAAGAGAAGGATAGAAATGACTCTACAAAAATGACTCTACAAGCAGACAATATTGGTTTAGAGGAGGGTACTCCGCAACCTCTAAAATGCCTTAAGAGCTTCAAGAAAAGGGGTAATCCACTCTCTCCAAGAAAAATAAGACTCCAATATTGTAACAAAAGAAGTATCAGTTTAGAGGAGGGTAATCCGCAACCTCTAAAGTGCTAGTACACTTCCAAGCAGAGATGTAATCCACACTCTAACAAAGAAGAAACTAGCTCTGATATCTGAGGTGAGTGAAGTCTCGACAAACTGTCATGGACACAGAATACAGACTTTATATCTACCAAGAAGTTCAAGAAGAACTGGCAAGAACTAGATTAATCAGATGAATACAAGAACAACACCAGAGAGGTAAACTAGAGCTCCAAGAGATGTGTTGTCGAGACTGAAGAACTCTTTAGCCTCGATTCCAATATATACTCCTATTTAGGAAGCTTCTCAAGCAACTTCTACCAACTAAGAAGCTTTTAGAAGGTTCCAGAGACTTGCTTCTAGAAGGTTCTAGAAACTTATCTCTAGAAGGTTCTAAGGACTATGTCTCTAACTCTTACATAGAATACCATTGGTCTTCTTCATCTGCCCATTGGCCCGAGGATGATATGGTGTTATTTTCCTGTGCTTGATTTCGTATGTGTTCGTCAAGGCTGCTATAGTAGCATTTATGAAATGGATGCCGCGATCGCTAACCAATTCCTTCGAACACCCAAATCGAGTAATAATATTCTCATATAGAAATGTGGCCACCATACTAGCATTATCATTGCGGGTAGCAATAGCCTCCGCCTATTTGATTACATAGTCCGTGGTGACAAAAATATACCGCTTTTGTCCATGTCTCGATGCTGGTGCAATGGGTCCAACAAAATCAATTCTCTATTTTTCAAATGGTGTCTGTGCTAAAATTGGTACTAACGGCATTGCTAAAGTATCCGTGGGTCGACCAATTCATTGATAGGAATCACAACAACGAACAAATTGGTGTGCATCAAAAAACATTGTGGGCCACCAATATCCGGCCATTAAAGCCTTGCGAGTAGTACTGTCTCTAGTAAAATATCCACCACAACTATCTAAATGACATCCTTCCAAAATTGTACGAACTTCACTTTGAAAGATGCAACGGCGTAAAATTCCATCCCGCCCTTGCTTGTACAAGGCATCTCCAATCATGGTATATGTCACACTTTTTAAAATCAGATGCTTCTTTAGTTTTTCATTATAAGAAATGAAAAGAATCTGAAATGTTAGATATTGGATCAATTCACCATATTCGGGTGTAATGACATCCACAGCGAATAGTTGTGCATCCGGAAGAGCATCGTTTATCAGCTCATTATCCAGTATATTAGATAAACGGGATAAGTGATCCGCATTGGCATGTTTCTTGCCAAATCGAATGTTAATTGTAAAGTTGAATTCCTGTAGAAGTAACATCCATCGAACAATTCGTCCATTCAATTGAGGTTTATTTATCATGTATTTGAGGGCATCATGATCCACATAAAAGACAAAGGGATACCCAAGCAAATAGTACCGAAATTTTTGAACTAAGTATATTATACCCAATGCTTCTCGTTCAGTAATAGTATAATTACGTTCGGCAACCATCAATTACCGACTAGCATAATAGATAGGATGATCCAGACCCTGGTCATCCTTCTGACTTAGCACCGATCCAATAGCCACATTGGATGCATCAACATACACATGAAAGGGCTTGGTCCAACGAGGGGCCACCAATATTGGTGCAGAGATCAATTTTGACTTCAATGCTTCAAAGGCCACGGTACACTCCATGGTCCAGATGGGACTAGTTCCATCTAACGGAAGTTTCTTCAATAAGTTTATTAAAGGTTGACAAATAACTGCAAACGACCGAATAAATCGTCGATAATAACTGACATGGCCGACGAATCCTCAAATTTCGGAGACCATCTCTAGTCTGGGCAAGTTCATTATATGTGTCACTTTGTTCGAATCCATAGCAATACCACAGCTAGAGATGATATGTTCCAATAATTTTCTTGACGGAATATCGAATTGATACTTATCTAAGTTCAACAATATCCCAAACTTAGCGCATTGAGC
The DNA here is from genome assembly GCF_059467195.1 of Physcomitrium patens. NCBI lineage: Eukaryota > Viridiplantae > Streptophyta > Bryopsida > Funariales > Funariaceae > Physcomitrium > Physcomitrium patens. Next base: position 15,876,601 of record NC_143416.1, read on the forward strand.
CAAGCATTTGCCAAGACAATTAAGATGATCTTATTTTGTACTGAATACACAGAAGTCATCTAAAAAGATTTCTATAAACAGCGAGAGATAGTCTTGGAAGGCCTGAGTCATCACTCTCTGAAACGTGGCTGGGATGTTACATAATCCAAAAGGTATCACGCGATAAGCGAATGTGCCCCAATCCATAGTAAAGGTCATCTTGAGCTGGTCTTCCATTGCAATTTGAACCTGATTATATCCGAAAAATCCATCTAGGAACGAATAACATTCATGACCTGCTACAGTGTCCAATATACTATCCGTGAAGGGCAATGGGAAATAATCTTTCTTGGTGGCCGCATTGAGTTTCCAGAAATCTTGACAAATTCAAATTTTTCCATTCTTTTTTGGCACCATCATGATTGGAAAAATCCACTCACTATTTGGTACTGGGTAAATAAAACCAACCGCAAGAAGCTTGTCCAATTCTTCCTTCACCATGAAGAAATATTTAGGATTAAGGCGATGTTGCCTCTACTGTACCGATTTAGCGTTCTCCTCTAAAATGATACGATGCTCACAGACTTCAGTGAGGATACCTTTTAAATCATCATAAGTCCAAGAAAAAGTGGATTTATGATGCAAGAAAAATTTGGTCCAGCAGGTCAACTCTTGTTCCTTAATACCTTCGTAGACCTTAATTGTTCGAAGTTCTGCTATAGTCGCCAAGTTGATAGTTTGACATAAAGGTGCAACGGTGATGTTCTGTTTCAACCCCCGTGCTGGTTTAAAGTTAGTCGGTAAGTTAGACATGTATGAAGGACTGAATCTTGTATCCAGGGCACTAACATGGTGCACATCATACTTGATCATCCAATCAGTACTAACATAATCCGAGTTTTCCGAGTCCATCGAATATATCAAGTACTCCCCCGGACCTCTACATTGGTACACCACTCCAGGGTGTAGTACTGCCTCCACGGGTGCCTCCGTAATTGGTGCTACTACATCATCATTGGAGCTAAGCTCATCGTCCGACGTTAATTCAGATGCTAGCAATTGAGACTCCCCATGATAGTATATTGGGTACATTTGTCACACCATTTTGTCTCTGTCCTTGCCAATTGTCAAAGTACCCCGACCCCAATCGTTCTTGGCCTTTGCTTGATAAAGCCAAGGTCATCCCAATAAAATTGGATATGATAAAGTTGAACGTTATAACCAAAAGACGATATAGTCGATTTCATATGTAATATCGATAATCATAGTTTGAACACTCCGTAAGATACCCGTTGGTTTAACTCGGCTATGAACTGCCATTCGTAATAC